>NC_041753.1:20735786-21040911 GCF_004115215.2 Ornithorhynchus anatinus | reverse complement strand
CCTGTTCTTCCCATTAGTCCACACTGCTTCTCTAGTGGATTTTTTTAGCCAATCAATCAATCAATTGTATTTATTGAACGCTTACTGCATGCAGAGCACTGTACTAAGCACTTGGGAGAGTGCAATACAATAGAGTTGGTAGACGTGTTCCCTGCCCACAATGAGCTTACAGTCTAGAGGGGGAGACAGACATAAATACAAATAAATAATCAATAGCTATGTACCTAAGTACTGAGGGGCTGAGGGCCCCAAATGGCACAGATCCAAGTCCAACACCCACAAATGAGAGAGAGAGAGACTCATCTTGGCCATGTATCAATTAATCAATCATAGTTATTGAGCACTTAGGGTGCACAAAACATTGTATTAAGCACATGGGAGAGTATGAAAGAGCAGATTTGGTAGATATATTCCCTGCCCACAAGGAGCTTACAGTCTAGAGGAAAGCACACACATATACACACACACAAACACAGCTGCTCTTAGTTGTCAAAGACGACACCAGTGATGGTGAGAATATCTAGTCTTGTCTTCTGCAGTGCTGTCCCAAAAGTCCACCATTACATCACATCATTTTGAGACTGTGCTTCATTAGGTTTCAAGCTCTGTGTTGCTGTTAAAAGCCTTTGATCGTGTATAGGGTCTCCCAGGTGAAAGCTGGTTTTCTTGAGAATTAACGTTGCTCCATAACAGTGTGCTAAATCTGTGAAGCATTTCCTAATAATTTGTATATCTTCTTGTGTATGTTTTTCTAGACTTCTTCCTTGTTTTCTGATTTGACTGTATTGTTTCTACCCCAGTGCTTAGTACAGTACTTGGCATAAAGTACTTGGCAAGTAACAAATACTACCATTATTATTACGAGTCATCAGCCTTTAACAGTTACTGAACCACTGTTTTAAAGATTCGTGATATTTCTCATAGCCTGTGGAGCTATAAGAGTTTTCTTAGTAGATCTGAAAGCATATTATGACTCCATTCTTGCAGAGTCTTACTTGCAAACAGAAACTCCTTACCATCAACTTCAAAGCACTCACCTACCTAACCTCACTGATTTCCTACTATATTACAACCCAACCTGCATGCTTCACTCCTTCAACCCCAACCTACTCACTATACCTCGGTCTTGTCTCTCTCTCTGCCGACCCTTTGCCCATGTCCTCCCTCTGTCCTGGAACATCCTCCCCCTTCATATCCAACAGACCACTACTTTCCCTACCTTCAAAGCCTTATTAAAATAATTTCTCCTGTAAGAGGTCTTCCCCAACTAAGTCCTTATTTCCCTTACTCCCTTTCCCTTCTGTGTCACCCTTGCACCTGGTTCTGTATTCTTTAAGCACTTGTTAGTCACCCCACCCTTAGCCCCACAACACTTATGTACATGGCCACAATTCATTCATTCATTCACATTAATGTCTGTCTCCCACTATAGACTGTAAACTCCTTGTGGGAAAGGAACTTTTTTTTATAGTATTTCTTAAACCCTTACTACGTGCCAGGCACTGAACTAAGCACTGGGGTAGATACAAGCTAATCAGGTTGGACAGATTCCTTGTCCCGCATGGGGCTCCCAGTTTTAGTCTCCATTTTACAGATGGGAGAACTGAGACACAGAGAAGTGAAGTGACTTGCCCAAGGTCACACAGCAAACAAGTGGCAGAGCCAGGATTAGAATTCAGGTCCTCTGACTCCCAGGCCTGTGCTCTATCCACTAGGCCACACTGCTTCCAATTGAGTCTACCAGCTCTGTTGTATTGTTCTTTCTCAAGTGCTAGTACAGTGCTCAGCACAGACTAAACATTTAATAAATACCACTGATTGACTGATTGATCTTTTAGTACATCCTCAAGTATGATAACATAGACTAGATTGAACAGGGCTGTACTGACCACAGAGTCCTGCTTCACTCCAACAGTGATGGGGAAAGGGACAGGCATGATACCTTCAACCCTGATTTGAACAACCATTATAGATTTTGTGAATTTCTCAGGACAATTGTATTTCCATTTCTTGGGCTGATGGTTCCAAATGCTTTTGTACAGTCTGCAAATGCAGAATTGAGATCTTTGTGTTGTTCTCTGCCCTTTTCCTGTATCTGTTTTACTGCTCATCGACAGTGCTGCCCAGCTCAGTTCTAGCTGGAGCCCCTGTGCGGTGGGAGGTGCCGGCCTAAAGTGACCAAATTCTGGTTCCTTTAAGCAGGGTGGAAATAAGGCTTTTTAAATGGGTGGAGCCAGAGGGGAAGAGAAAAGAGGAGAAGGAAATAAACCCAAGTGCTTAGTACAGTGCTCTGCACATAGTAAGCACTCAAGAAATGCCATTGATTTGTTGACTGGAAAAGAGAGGTAAGACCAGGGGAAGGAAAGAAAAGGGGGAAAAGGAAAGTGGGAGAAGGAACAGAAGGAAAGAAGGGAGAGAAACGGGAGAGAAAAAAGACTGAGGAAAGAATGGAAAAGGTGAAAATGCTCTTTGTGAGCAGGGAATGTGTCTGTTTATTGTTATATTGTACTCTCTCAAGCGCTTAGTACAGTGCTTTCACACAGTAAGCGCTCAATAAATACAATTGGATGAATGAATGAATGTGCCCTTGCCCTCAACTGCCACCATATTTCACCATCTTTTGCTGCCATCACAACACCCATAATGGCATTAGTTATGCCTGACTGGCACAGAACAGGCAAGCTGAGCCGAGGCTGTTGCTATTTCACTTAGAGGATGGGGACAGATGACAGTGGCCCTAACTCGGCGGCAAACTAAGCCCCTAGAGTCTGGGACTTGGGATGCCACTGAGACTTGGCAAGCTAGGTCTATGGGGATGATCTGAGTGATCCAGAGACCAAGGGCCTAAAAAGGAGAGCGACCAGGGCAGCTTTTAGGTCCCAGACAGTGATCCCCAATCCACAGGGCACTTTCTCCCTATTTCCCTCTCCTGGGCTGCAGTAGCTCTAATCAGTCAATTAATCAATGGTATGTATTGTGTCCTTTACTGTGTGTAAGCTCTGTATGAAGCGTTGCTAAACACGTTCCCTGCCCGTGTTGAGCTTACAGTCCAGAGGGGGAGACAGACATTCATATAAATAAATAAATCCTGAATATGTATGGAAGTGCTGAGGGGTGAGGGAGGGGTGAATTTGCACTTGCAAATCCAAGTACAAGAGCAATGTGGAATGGAGTGGGAGAAGTCATACTCATCTCCTCTCTGCTCCTTGTACCTCCTGCTCCTCACTCTTCTGCTTTCCTTCCCTCCTCCATATTCCTTCCCCTACCTACACAGGGAGAGAGCAGAATTGCCCAGTGGATAGAGCACGGGCCTGGGAGTCGGAGGGACCTGGGTTCTAGTTCCGGCTCTGACACTTGTCTGCTGTGTGGCCTTGGGCAAATCATTTCAGTTCTTCGTGCCTCAGTTACTTCAACTGTAAAATGGGGATTAAGACTGTGAGCCCCATGAGGGACATGGACTGTGTCCAACCTATCTTGTTATCTTGTTATCTTGTTATCTTGTTATACCTGATTATCTAAGCACCCCAGTGCTTAGAACAGTGCCTGGCACATAGTAAGTGCTTAACAAATACTATTTTTAAAAAAGAGAGAGTGTGTACGCTAACACTGGATAATGAGAAGGGTTATTCAGGAGGAGTTTACTAGAGAAGGGATATCTTATGTTGTGAAGTAGAGTAGGAGGGAATGGAGTTTGGTGTATAATGGAGTGAGAGAGAATTATTCAGTGTATTTACAGGCCCTTCAGCAAAAGCTGAGACAAAATAACAACCTCGTGGAACCTTGATTCCAGATTGGACAAGAATTTTAATCCATCTCTAGCTTTCAGCCAAGGATTTGGACAGCTGCAGCTGACTCCAATTTTCCTGCATCTGAAAGTTGTCTGAGCAGTGGGCGGTCAGTCTCTAGAGCTACTGGGCAAACAGCATGTGGAGCTTCTCCACTTTTGAATTCTTTCTTTTCCATGAACATATGTAGGGCTGGGAGACAGGAAGAGCCTTGGTGAAGGAGTTTGTGAATGACGAAGTTTCATGACAGACAAATCGGAGAGGGAAGAAGATATTTCTTTAGGTGTTCATGACTCTCTCTTTCTAGACCACTGTTCTTCACAACATCCTTCAGAAGAATGTAGCCCTGATTATAGTTCTTCTTGCCATTAGATACAGTTGCAGGGATTCTTAATGATTATGGCACTTGTTAAGCGCTTACTATGTTCCAACCACTATTCTAAACGCTGGGGTAGATACAAGTTAATCAGATTGGACACAGTCCTTGTCCCACATGGGGCTCACACTCTTATCCCCATTTTACAGATGAAGTAACTGAGGCCCAGAGAAGTGAAGTGACTTGCCCAAGATCACACAGCAGACATGTGGCAGAGACGGGATTAGAATCTGGGTCCTTCTGACTCCCAGGCCTGTGCTCTATCCACTAAGCCATGCTGCTTTAAACTCCGTAAGACCCCTTGAATATAAGAAGGAAAGACATGTCTTCACTATACATCAATAGAGAAGGATCTCTTGACTTTAGCGCAGCTATAGACTATAGCTATAGACTTCAGGTCAATTTCGTTCACGGCCAGTGCCGAGATTCCTTCCTGGACCAGTCCGACAGTATGGTGTAGTGGACAGAGCACGAGCCTGGGAGTCAGAAGATCGTGGGCTCTAATCCTGACTCTACCACTTGTCTGGTATGTGACCTTGGGCAAATCACTTCACTTCTCTGGGCCTCAATTACCTCATCTGTAAAATGGGGATTGAGACTGTGAGCCCTACATGGGACAGGGACTGTGTCCAACCCAATTAGCTTGTATAATGATAATAATCATAATTTTGGTATTTGTTAAGCGCTTACTATGTGCCAAGCACTATTCTAAGCACTGGGTAGATGCAGGTAATCAGGCTGACCCACACGGGGCTTACAGTCCCCATTTTCTAGATGAGGTAACTGAGGCACAGAGAAGTTAAGTGACTTGCCCAAAGTCACACAGCTGATAAGTGGCGGAGCCAGAATTAGAACGCACAACCTCTGACTCCCAAGTCCATGCTCTTTCCACTGAGCCACACTGCCCCAGCGCTTAGTTCAGTGCCTGGCGCACAGTAAGTGCTTAGCAAATACCACTGTTATTATTACCTCTCCCTGAAGTCCATGTCCAGGAGCTCCTCCATTGCCAGTGACATACAGGGAGATGACCTGATTATGACTCCATTTGCTCCAGTCTTGGCCAGCCTGTGGATAGTCTGGAACAACTTGGCTGCCCTGACCAATATGCAGGACTAAGCGCCCAGCAAACACTCAGTCGTGTGCAACCAGCCATACATCCACAAAGCAACAATAACAGAAACTGGCCAGTGAGACCCTGGAAAAGCTCAGACTCGGGCCTTGGCTCAAAAAGAGCTCAAATTGCTTTTCATTCCCATTTTACAGATTAGGAGATTGAGACCCAGAGAGGTGAAGTGATCTGTTTATGTATATATAAGTGATGTCTTGTCTTATGCTGCCGAGTTGTCTCTGATCCATAGCAACGCCACAAACACATCTCTCCCAGAACGCCCCATCTCTACCTGCAATTGTTCTTGTGATGTATGTATGTCCATATGTCCATGTATGTATGTGATGTATGTATGTCCATAGAGTTGGACATATCTGTAATTTATTTTACTGTCTGTCTCCTCCTCTATGCTCTAAACACCTGATGGGCAGGGAATGTGTCTACCAACTCTGTAGTATTGGACTCTCCCAAGTGCTTAGTAAAGGGCTCTGAACACAGTAAGTTCTCAGTAAATACCATTGATAGATTGAGTAAATTAGAAGCAGCGTAGCTCAGTGGAAAAGAGCACGGGCTTTGGAGTCAGAGGTCATGGGTTCAAACCCCGGCTCTGCCACTTGTCAGCTGTGTGACTTTGGGCAAGTCACTTCACTTCTTGGTGCCTCAGTTACCTCATCTGTAAAATGGGGATTAAGACTGTGAGCCCCACGTGGGACAACCTGATTCCCCTGTGTCTACCCCAGCGCTTAGAACAGTGCTCGGCACATAGTAAGCGCTTAACAAATACCAACATTATTATTATTATTATTATTATTAAATACCGCTGATTAGTTGATCTTCTCAAGGTCACACAGTAAGCCTGTGGCAGATCTGGGACTCGAACTCAGATCTCCTGACTCTTTCCACTAGGCCATGGGAAGTAGCACAAATGTCTCAGCATGAAATAATTGAATGAATAATTCAGTAGACAGATCAAATATACCAAAGTACATTCGGACTAAAGATAGGAATAAAATATATAAGTGCTAAGGCTGGGTGGTGGGTTAATGTGACTGGTATTGTGAATTAATCAGAGAAGGATTGATGGAGGAAGTAGATTTTTAAGAGGACTTTGAAGATGGGTAGAGGTATGGGGAGCATATCTCTTCTTAGGGAGCTCTAGACCCTCAAATCTGCCAAACCACATCCTTCCCCAGTGTCAAAGCACTACTAAAAACCACCTCTTCCAAGAGGAATTCACCCGTCTCCCCCACCTTCCTGGTGATGTCATCTCATCAGCCACCCTTAGGTCTTTCATGTTCATCAGGTTTTGTGCTCATATTGTTTTACCTTTTGCATATTTGTCAGTTTGAGTCAGATTGTCTTCCCCCATTAGACTGTAAATTCATTAAGGGCAGGGATTTGTTTCTATTGTATGCTCCCAAATGCTTCATAAAAAAAATATGGTATTTGTTAAGCATTTACTGTGTGCCAGGCACTGTGGTAGATATAAGGTAATTGGGTTGGACACAGTCCCTGTCCCACATAGGGCTCACAGGCTTAATGCCCATTTCACAGATGAGGGAACTGAGGCACAGAGAAGTTAAGTGACTTGTCCAAAGTCATGCAGTGGACAAGTGGTGGAGTAAAGATTTGAACCCAGATCCTCTGACTCCCAAGCCTGTGCTGTTTCCCCTAAGCTACACTGCTTCTCTATAGGACCCTAGTGTTATTAATCATAATAATAGTAATAATTATGGTATTTGTTAAGTACTTACTGTGTGTCAAGCAGTGTCCTAAGCGCTGGGGTAGATAAGAGTTGATCGGATTGAACAAAGTCCTTGTCCCACATGGGACTCACAGTCTAAGTAGGAGGGAGAACAGGCATTTAATCCCCATTTCACCTGAGGAAACTGAGGCACAGATAAATGAAGCGACTTACCCAAGGTCACCCACCAGGCAAGCGGCAGAGCTGGAATTAGAACCCAGGTCCTCTGGCTCCTAGGCGGTGCTCTTTCCACTAGGTCACGCTGTTTCTCTAATTTTGCCAGCAGAAAACAGCAGGGAAACTCCCAGCAGAACCACAGCGCCTGTTGATAGGGCAGGGCCTTTCTGTAGAAACTGGTTGAATGAACCTAGGGATGGCCCTGGTTGAAAATTCCCAATTAAATCCCACTCTCGGGATTGTGTAATCCCAACAGTTTGCATTAGCACCTATGTACACACAGCTTTCCTGAGCACTTATGTATATAGTGTAGTGATTCACATTCTCTAAGTGACTTATTCACTTATTTATACAGTTATTCATCTTTCTCCCTGCACCCCTTATTTGGAAATAATTTGTGTCTGCCTGCCTCCCATTAGATTGCAATCTCCTTCAGGGCAAGAACCCTGTGATTTCTTCTACTGTACTCCAAGAAGAGTGCTCTGCCCATAATGGCCCCTCAATGGACACTATTGATGACGATGACGACCCCTCTTTCATTGGGTTGAAAGAAACTGCTTCTGTTTGTACTATACACTGTTGGCCATTGTCTCTTCAGTTCACCTTTAACTGCCCCGGAGACTTACATTTACCAAACCTGGAGGCCTCTGTAGAGCCTGCAGAATGCATTCGAGCCCATAGCTAAAAGATACACTGGGAATAATTACTCATTGTTTGCATATGAAGGCATGTTTAATAGACTTGATCACCCATTTGTGACTGGGCTGAAATTCTGCCTTCACCCCAGGCTCCCAAATTTGAAGATTCAGCAATAAGTATTTAATTCATAAAATGATTACAAGATGTTTTCCTTACATAATACCCTTCTCTGGGGCCCTCCAAGAGCCTACCTAATAAGTACGTACATTTTGCCGGTTCTCTAAAGCTTCAAACTAGCCTGTCTGTCCCTCAAGGAATAATTTTAAAAAAAAAATTGGTATTTGCTACCAATACAAAATGCATCATTCCTTACTCCAGATCAGTGGGCAAGGGGATGTTTGCAAGGCTACTTTAAAAACATTGTTTTTAATTAATTCACCCTTAGGCCCTAAATCTGGCCTAAATCAATCACCAAGTGTCCAAGGCGAGGCTTAGGCTATTTCATGGGCTTCAAAAAGTGGACCTCCTTTGCAACAGTGAAAACTGAGTTTAAAAGTGTCATGCTAGAAATTTCACTGCCAAACCAAAACCTCTAAAATTCCATACCTACACTTTTCTTCTTCAAGCTCTCATAATATCCCAGCTGGATTATTGTGTCAGCCTTCTCTCTGATGTCTCTTCCTCCTGTCTCTCCCCACTCCAGTCTATTCTTCATTCTGCTGCCCAGATTGTCTTCCTACAGAAACACTCTGGATATGTCACTCCCCTCCTTAAAAACCTCCAGTGATTGCCTATCAAGCTCCGCACAAAACAAAAACTCCTCACTCTTGGCTTCAAGGCTCTCCATCACCTTGCCCCCTCCTACCTCACCTCCCTTCTCTCTTTCTACTGCCCACCCCGCAGGCTCCGCTCCTCTGCTGCTCACCTCCTCACTGTCCCCCCCTTCATGCCTATCCCGCCATCGACCTCTGGCCCACGTCCTACTGCTGTCCTGGAAAGCCCTCCCTCCTCACCTCCGCCAAACTCTCTTCCCCTCTTCAAAGCTCTACTGAGAGCTCACCTCCTCCAGGAGGCCTTCCCAGACTGAGCTATCCCCTTTTCCCTCTGCTCCCTCTGCTCCCCCTCCACCCTCTGCTCCTCCCCCTTCCCCCTTCACCTCCCCTCAGCTGAGCCCCCTTTCCCTCTGCTGCTCCTCCTCCTCCCCCTTCCCCTCCCCTCAGCACTGTGCTTATTTGTATATATTTTTTATTATCCTATTTATTTTGTTAATGAGGTGTGCATCCCCTTGATTCTATTTATCTTGATAATGTTGTCTTGTTTTTGTTTCATTCTGCTTTGCTCTGCTGTCTCCCCCAGTTAGACTGTGTGCCCGTCATTGGGCAGAGATTGTCTCTATCTGTTGCCGAACTGTACATTCCAAGCACTTAGTACAGTGCTCTGCATATAGTAAGCGCTCAATAAATACTAGTGAATGAATGAATGAATGAAATATGAGTCTTCAGAGTGTAAACATTCAAGAATTGTTCCTATTTGCCAACAAGTGGCACTGAAAAGGGGCTTATTCTGTGCCTTGCATGCAGGTTTGGTGGTTAAATCAGAAAGATTTGATAGATTTGATTAGAGGCCCAGCTAAACTCACAGGTGCTAGCAACAGCCACTCTACTTGAACTGAGAAGTAGTGTGGCCTAATGGATAAAGCACAGGTCTGGGCCAAAGAAACACTGTGTTCTAATCCCAGCTCTGCCACTTGCCTGCTGTGTGACCTTGGGCAAGTCACTTAATTTCTCTGTGCTTCAGTTACCTCATCTATAAACCGGGGGCTAAAACGGGTGAGCCCCTTGTCAGACATGGACTGTGTCCAACCTAATTACCCTGTATCTACCCCAGCACTTAGGACCCAGTGTTTAGTACGGTGCTCTGCATACAGTAAGCGCTCAATAAATACAACTGAATGAATGAATGAACAAATATCATTTTAAAAAACTGCATTTAGTTGCATCCCCTTGACACCAAATGCATTTTCACTGTTTTCAGTGGGGGGAGGATTTTAGGGTTTACTAGTTTTTATTTAGAGGAGTTTAGCCTGAATGGGTTTTTTAAGGATTTCTAAAGAACACTAAAGTAATTTCTCTTTTTTAAAATTTGGATTCTCTTTGCCATATTTAGTTGAATTTGAAAATGAATTCAATAAGCAAGTGAAAGAGATGACTGAATAAATACAACCATGAAGGAAGGAGCTGTTAGTTAACTCTAATTGCTACAAATGTCAGTGCAATTTTGGCATGTCTATATATATATGAGAGAGTGATAGAGAGAGAGAGAGAGAGAGAGAGAGAGATAGTGGTCCTTCATTTTTGAGGGTACGATTCCATCCATGCATTTATGACTGAAATGACTGATATATGACTAACACTCCCTTTTTCATTGTTTTCCTATAAAGCTAGATCCATGCTGTGCTAATACAGGACCTGTTGCTCTTTTCAGTCTGTTTCTTGGTATTCCCCTCTTCACAAAGCTTTTGCTTGAGTACAGCAGCTAGATATGTTCAAACTGTTCATGCTGCCTTGCTTGAGCACTCAATGCAGCACCTTAAAATTGGAGTCTGAATATGGTTCTGAACAACCGTGTACCTTTTCCAAGTCAACAGGCAATGAACATGATCAAATGTTTTACAGATAGTTACCAGGAGCTACAAAAGGCACACAGATGCCAATTCATAATGCTTAGCAGAGCCAAGAGAGTAATATGAATTGCAGTATGTCTGAGAAACTTAAGTTATGTACCTACCTGCATCTGGAGACCAAAGACTGTCATCAGCGGCAAGGAACTTAAATGCCTCACCAAATTCTGCTACTTAGGTAGTTCACCAGACAATGATGCAAGAACAGATAAAAGTCAAAAACCTAATGAAGGGGGCTAGGGTATTCATTCATTCATTCAATCGTATTTATTAAGCACTTACTCTGTGCAGAGCACTGTACTAAGCACTTGGGAACGTGCAATACAATGATAAACAGTGATATTCCCCACCCACAACGAGTTCACAGTCTAGAGCGGGGGAGATAGACATCAGTACAGATAAATAAAATTACAGATACATACGTAAGTGCTGTGGAGCTGGGGGACATGGATGGGAGGAGCAAAGGGAGCAAGTCAGGGTGATGCAGAAGGGAGTGGGAGAGGAGGAAAAGTGGGGCTTAGTCTGGGAAGGCCTCTTGGAGGAGATGTGCCTTCCAATAAGGCTTTGAAGCGGGGGACAGTAATTCATTTAGGAGTCAGAGAGTGGGTGCTAATCACAAGGCCTCAAGCTTCACCCCAAGCTGTAATAGTGTCCAACCTTCTAAATGGTCAGAAGAATTGGACCTACCACAGAAGATGCATCTGGTTTTGCATGAGGCTTCTTCAGCATCAAATCACTGAACAAAATCACCATCTCTACTGATACCCTGGAATGTAGTCAATCAACAGGTACCAAAGCTACGCTCCTCACAACCCAGCTTCTCTGGGTGGGGCATATTAGGAGAGTGCAGGAAAGCAGAAAGGGAGGGCAGAAGAAACATTCTAAATACAGAGCAAAATATAGATTGAAACAATGTGATACAGCAGTATACTGTTGGGAAACAAGAGCAACCAACGCACCAGCCCAGAATGTGGGACTCCGGGGTTTCCCTCTTTAAGCAGTAAATTTAGGAACCTCAGGAGACCAAGAGGCAGTCTCCAGAATAGTTGCAGGACGTGCAAATGGCAAATACATCAGCGCAGCAAGGGGCAGTTTTTACATGTGCACGGCTTTGAATGGATCATCAGGAATAGATTTTGCTGCCAGATCCACATGCAAGGTTAGGAGTAGGATCTTGCTGTCAGAAGCCTCAGCTTAGAACACCAAGAGCAGCTTTTGTTCCTATCATTGAGAGCAAAAGAGTCCAACACCAATAAAGTGTTTAGATAAAAAGTTAGTTCATTTACAGTTAATAGACCCAGCTCCCTGATTACTCAAATAATCAATAGCCAGCAATCTTCCCTTTTCATTACACTGCTACCCAGGGACAGACTTACTTCCTGGATGGTTTTGCATTGACAGCATTCAACTCGGGACTTCATTCACATTCAGTCAGTCAAACTGCTTGATTGGATATATATGAACAAATAAAATTGAGATTGTCTTTCTCATATCGTGCTCCAGACAAAGAATAAACCTGACTGAGAGGATGTTAAGAGATCAGCCCAGATGATCACCTACAGTATACTGTAGTAATGTATTCATTTTTTTTCTGCCTTATACTTTCATCTTTATTGTGTGCATAGATCATCTTTTAAGAGATATGAAAATGTAACTGATATAATGTTTATTGTGCCTGCATTCTTTCTTAGCCCTAGGACTTTCAAGAAAATGAGATGTGACATTTCATGATGCATGTATTAATTTTAACTTGGAAAAGAAAAATGTTTTCAAACAAATAGGTAAATAAATACCAGATTGTCTCATGAATATTTTTAGTCTTGATAGAAAGTCATATCATTCTGTCGAAGTCATGTTCCCCTTTCAGACTCTCACCAACAATTCCTTCATTCATTACAATCTTCAGGAGGAAATATTTTGAGATGGCATTTCTAGTAATACTTGTGGTAATGGACTAGTCATCTACCAGAGTGGGAATGAGGTCAGAAGAATGAGGGTTTCTGATTCCCTATAAAGAGGGGTCCTTTGCAGGTGAAGATGACGCTACTGATGGTGAGATCCTATCTATGACTGTGGCTGTAGCTCAAAAGGCAACCATTATTTGCTTCTACCATTTGGGCATGTAAGCATCGCTTTTTGCCACCCTAAGCTGTTTGCCCTTGGTAACACTGGCCCCTATTCTGAAGACTGCATCTTGCATCTTCCCCAAGTTTCTCCTCAAATTGAGTAACCCCTCTCCTGACTGCCTAGAGTATGGTAATCAAGGTGAGGGTCTGCTGCTCTATTTCTCTCTCAGTGGTCCCCTACTGCATTGCGTTTGCCTGAAACTGTTCTTCACCATGTCTTTAAATTGTTCTGCCCTCTCCACTTGCATGAACCCCCTTTCGATTCTCTAATCAGCAGCTGCTTGGATATCCTACTATTGTCCTGCTAGCTCACATTTATTAATACTAATAATACTACCACTAATAATAATGGTATTTGCTAAGCGCTTAACTATATGCCAGACACTGTACTAAGCACTGGGGAGGATACAAGCAGATTGGATTGGACATGGCCCCTGTCCCAAATCGGGCTCACAGTTTCAATCCCCATTTTGCAGATGAAGTTACTGAGGCCCAGAGAAGTGAAGTGTCTTTCCCGAGGTCACACAGCAGACAAGTAGCGGAGCCAGGATTAGTACCCGTGACCTTCTGATTCCCAGGCCCATGCTCTATCCACTACGCCATGACATTTCCCACCCAACAAAGCTGTGATTCTGGGAGAATTATCATAATGTTGGTTCAATGCACTGTACTCCAGGGCCTCGTCGTTGGTGATGCCATCTGGTCATTTGTTATTGAATATGACTTCTAGGTGACACTGCTAATACCAGTGATATTTCTTAAGCACTCATAATGTGCCAAGCATTGTACTAAGGGCTGGCTAGATACCAGATGATCAGGTCAGTCACAGTCCCCATCCCACATGGGACTAACAGTCTAAGTAATGAAACTACTTGAGAAACCAGATGGGCTCATGTCCATTTCAAAGGCTGAACACCACTCCAACTTTGAATGACACATTCTGAGATCAGGGTCTCAAATTTTCCTTTTCAAAAGTGTATTTGCTTGAAGGTGCCTCGAGACCACCAGATGAGGATCATCCGATTGGGCGAGTTTGACTTTCTTATTGCTATTAATGACTCTTCTTTTTTCCCTTCTGTATTTATTAAACAGATTTCGATAAGTGAGAAGAACAGGGAGAATCCCACAAAACTCTTCTGTTTCTCTTCTTTGCAGAAAAATGGGCCAATTCACAGCTGCAATGCTTGGGAGAATTTCCTGTCTGGTAGTTTCAAAACTGCCAAGAGTGGAAAGCAGCAGCCAGAAAGGGCTTTGTTGTCATTGGCCTAAACAAAAACAACAACAAACACACATGCATGCATACACATACACACACATACACACACACACACGCACACATGCACACACACACATTCTCTCATTTGCATGCGCGCGCGTGCACACACACGCACACACACAACAAAAGCAAAATGGACCAGGTTTAAAATAAGAGCTTCTGTTTTACACATCCTGTGGCTAGACATATTTCCTGGAAGCCATCCAGAGCAGCCCACTTTTCCCATCTGTCATCAGTCGCTTTGCCCACTGTAAGCGCTCCGACACAGTGCTTAAAGACTAACAAGTATCAAATGGGAAAATACAAAGCCACTACAATCGATGTGAAAAGGTTGCTAAGGTTTTGGCCCAAACTGACAGAAGCCGGGAAATTTGAAATGAAGCCCTGTCAATGGATTGAGGGAAAGTAATATGCTATATAGTGGGTAGGGTTGTAAGAGGGGTTCATTGGCTTGAATACTGAAATCTGCGGGGCTTTTTTTTTTTTTTGCCCAAATCTCTACTGCAAACCTGAAAATATTCAAAGTGGGTTTGTATTATTTACTGACTACCAACTACAGTTATCCATTTAAAGGGGGAAAAAATGTAAAACTTTTTCTAGAGCATTTTTCTTTCATTCAATCATATTTATTGAGTGCTTACTGTGTGCAGAGCACTGTACTAAGCACTTGGGAAAGCACAATACAACCATAAAGAATGATATTCCGTGCCTACAACAAACTTAGATTCTAGAGGGAAAGTATAATCAAGAGACTATAAAAAATGTATATTTGCACACTATAACCAATTTATTCAGGAGCAGATCAATCCATGCACTGAATGGGCCTCGTTATTTTGCCTTCCTTATATTGAACTGAGGCTTTCACTATATATTGTTAGCTTCAGAGAGGCCGTCGAGCAAAAATATGGAATGAATCATTTTTACTATTAATAATAAAAATGCCTATTCCTAAAAGTGTTTTCCAGGCATCTTTGCCCAGTAGATTCGCATGACAGCTTCTGAACCTGAGCTAGTCCAGACTACCGGTGGAATATGTACTCATCATTTCTATTTGGATGACATGTAATCTATGTCCAGTAGACTGTAGCAGTCTTTATGCAGTCAGCACCGACTATTATGGAATTAAATATGGGCCTTCATTTCCCTAAAAATCCTCATGAAAATGTGTGGCTGGTATTTACTGGACAATTCAGAAGGCATTTTATAAATTCAATTTTCCTGGATCGTGTTAAGTAGTGAAATTCGACATTGCAGTTATAACTTTTCACCTTTTGAAAAAATCTAATCACAAAGACACAAAACTCCAGAAATTTTAAACAACTAAATGAACCATAATGTGTCTGCTGAGTGGAAAAAAAATGCATCCAGTCAGTTTGTTAAGTAGATTTCATTACATGTTGAGTTTTTATAGCTTGTTTATAAATACCAAATGAAATGGAAGTTTATTTGCAAACCAGTTGTGATTGACAACATAACATTTTGATTCATTATACCTGATATGCACAGTGTATGTGTATTTATAAATGATCAGCCAACAATGATGTAGAGTGGCAACCCCTAAATTAGGGGGATGAGTTGGTACCCATCATCTATCAGTGGTGGTGTTGAGAAAGATTAGCCATGACATTTCCTACCTTGAAGATACATGGATAAAAGGTACCATTCATGCCTGTGATATTGCTACATTTACTTATGTAATGTTGACCTTCACATCATTCCATATCTAGACTTCTAAAAAAATAAATGTGAATTTCATATCCAAAATGCCTCACATAATATTCCACCCTTATCCTTAGCTGGAAAAATTGGTCCAAGTGCAGCTGTTTGCAAGTAAATTGGGTATTAATTGAGCCTTGCAAAGAGCCACTTCCCAAGGATGAATAGCAATGCACACTGGGTGACTTACAAAGGCTACTACTATCTTTGTAACTTCTGGGAAGAGAGTTTGCTAGTATCCTGTGTAGGTGTGTGTTTGTGTGGTGGGGGGGGGGGGGCGGGGGGGAAAGGTGGGAAATTGCTCATATTTATTGGCAAGGCTTTATGAAAGAGATCCCTTTCTATGACACCTGCGTATAATCCACGTGGGAGCAAACAATCAATGGGTGCATTCAACCAACGAAATCAATAAGCAGTGTTACTCTGTCTCTGCTCAGCTAGTTGATGGTCTTTGTTCCCAGTGGCATTGGTGCAGAACATCATATTCCCCAGCAGAGAGCTGTGCCAGATTCCTCAAGATCAAAGGTGAGTCAAAGGAGGATACCATATGGAAAGCAAAGGCTGCCTCGCCAGACTTGCAATACTCAGGCCTCATGATGGGTCCAGCTGTATCTCGAAACATGCCAGCAAAGCTTGAGCACACTGCCTGCCAAGGAGTCATATTCCCTGAGGGAAATATCAACTATTCCATACGTATATCCTGGTGACCCTACTTATGAGATGAAATCAGACTGATTAGCTGAACTACTTCACCATTCATGCATTAAGGTTCTGTATTTCTCAGTCTCCTTTTCCAGCTTTCTGACTGCACAGAACAGTAATACAATTCTGCAGAAACTAAGCAAAAAAGGGAATACATTAGTCTAGGCAGTTGCAGCTGCTGCCAATGGAATAGTATCTTCAACAGATTGCCAGCCGGGTCCCTTGTGAAACTATCTAGACTACAGCGGTATGTGACTCAAAGAGATAGACAAAGAGGAAGAAAAAGAGGAGGGTCATGCTCATTATCATTATCAATTTGAAGTTATGGGAAGCTGCTGATGTTACCAGAAAACTGGGGTCTGGGGTTTTCTTCTCTCCTCCAAGAGCCTTAAATGTGTGCTGGGGAGGAGGAGAGAAATGCTTACCAAATTTTGGCTGCCAAAATTCCTTCAAGGAAATGTCAGCCTTGGATTCTGATGAGTGTCCCTTGAGCTAGCAGTTCCTGGCTCCCTATCAGTGCCATCGGCATTCCCCATCAGTGATTCCCACATTCTTAAACCCCAATGTGTTATGGATGACTTTCTCTTCCCCATCCCCTAGCCACTGTGCTCATACATGAAGTCCGACAACATGCCTCTCCGCCTTCATTCGGGATGGCTCTGACTTTTTCTTTGGGCAAGTGTTCCTGACTTCATCCCATGTCCTACCATCATCATTCCACAGGTGGAACGCCCATTGAGGTCAGCTGGGAGTTTTGCTTGTATTGTTATCACAGCTGCTCATGGTTTACTTTGACTCTTTCAGAGAGAAGAGGTTGTAGAGTAGAAGCCAAATTCCGCTCATCGTTCCCCTCTCGCTGCTCCACTTTATCCTTCCTTAATTACCGATGGACGGATATTAGTCTGCCTGACGCTATTCCAGATGATCAGTTTTGTCACCAATGCACACTCAAATCTTAGAATAATAGAATCCCAAGACTGGAAGGGGGTCAAAAGAGCTCATCTAGTCAATCCCCCTGCCTCCAGGCATGATAGCAAAACTCTAAGCCATCCTGGAAAAAGTTTCAACCCTATCTTAAAGGTAGGAATAAGTATGGTGTTTGTTAAGCACTTACTATGTGCCAAGCACTGTGCCAGGTCAGATCCAAACAATCAGAACTCACATAATCCTTGGCCCACATGGGACTCACATTCTGAGAGGTAGGAAAATTCCTGAAGTAGAGATCTACAAGGTACTATTTATAGAACCCATACCTGGCCAACACCCACAGATCACCCACCTCTACCTGCTCCGCACTTGCCCAAAGTGTCCCTTTACTCAGGCTATCCCACTGCTTTACTACAAATACCCTGCAAGTCAGTTTGAACAAACTGTGCGTACTGTAGGGCACCTGCCTGTGCACCAACAGAAGGGGATACAGGTGGTTAAACTGCCTGCCTGCTGTCCTCCTCGGGGCAGTGTGACACGGGCAAATGCAAGATGAGGTGGGAGGGGTGGGCTGGGTCAGGGACGAGAGAAAATAAAAAAATGGATAGAAGTAAAGGTGCAGGGTTATCTCAAGATTGACTGTGGGGCAGCCCCAGCCATCACCTACCCTCAAAGCAGCCAGACGGCCATGGTAGCAGTGGTTTTGATAGTGGCAACTGTGGCAACTGTTTTTAGATTAATTCATTCAACATGGCACCAATCAATCAATCAATCAGCCAGTGGTTGTGTAATAGAAAAGAGCAAGTGTGTATCTTAACCAGGGGGAAATTGTCTCATGTTGCATGGCGCATGACTGACAAAGCCATCTTTATACCATGGGTCATCTCCAGATGGAGTAATAAAAATGATGATATTTACAAAGTGCCTACTATGTGGCCAATACTACGGCATATACAATCAGATCAAACACAATCCTGCATGGGGCTCCCTGTCTAGGGAGAGAGAGAACAGGTAGTTAATCCCCAATTAACGGATGAGGAAACTGGGTTACAGAGAAGGTCATACAACAGGAAGGTGACAGAGCGGAATTAGAACCGAGGTCAATCAATCAATGTGGTATTTATTGAGTGCTTACTGTGTGTAGAGCACTGTATTAAGCGCTTGGGAGAGTACAGTACAACAGAGTTGGTAGACACATTCCCTGCCCACAGTGAGCTCACAGCCCAAAAGGGACACAGACATTAAAATAAATAAAGTACAGATATGGACATAAGTACATAAGGACCAGTTGACACTTCCCAAACCTGAACTAAACCCACACTCACACACTAATTGTCCAATCTGGCCTGCAACTGCATTTACCCAAGTATTGAATTGAGTCAAGCACAAACTCCATCCACAAGCTCTCATGATGAGTTTCACTGTCCTGCAACCCTTATAACTAGAAACATTTTTTTCTAACGTCTAAGTAAAATCTCTCCTGTTACAATGTAAAGCCATTTTGGTGTGACTGTACTGAAAATAGAGAATCATCCTTTGCTACCACCCAGGTAAAGATCCGTTTTCATTTTCAGGACTCTCTGGTGTCCATGGACATTTTACTGAAATCATAATATAATGGGGTCCAGGTAATGAAAGGGTAGGGAGACGATGCCTCTTGTTCTAACCTTTCCAGAGTAAGTATTGGTACTTCAGACCTTTACTTTTTCCAGGATTTTCTTCTCCCATTTTTCAGTTTAATCAGATTTCCCTTTCACTCTGTTATAATGTTCAAATCTCCTCCATTTAAAGATTCCCCCCATGAACCAGGAAGGAAGTATTTGGATGGAACCAAGAGAGGTGGTTAAACTGCACATCAGCAGTGACAATGTTTTCCACCCTTGTGCCATACAGAGAAGAAAGATGTATCAGATTTTCCGAGCCAACCAACCTTCATTCTTCTTCTAGCCAAGGTACTCCAAGAGAAAGTATATTTTTCCACCCAAGTCAACAAATAAAATGAAGAATCCTGCAGGTGTAAAAAGTTTTTATGAACACTGGGAAATGTTGCAGGATCAGTCGATCAGTCGTATTTATTGAGCGCTTTCCGTGTGCAGAGCACTGTACTAAGCACTTGAAAGAGTTCAATATAACAAAGTTGGTAGACACTTTCCCTGCCCACAACGAGCTTACAGTCTAGAAGGGGAGACAGACATTAAAGAAATAAATTATGGACATGTACAGAAATGCTGGGGCAGGAGACTGAGAGAGGGATGAATAAAGGATGCAAATTCAAGTGCAGGATCTCAAAGATATCACCATCATCCCCTTTTTCAGTATGAAAGGTGAAGATCAGATTGCGGAAATTACTGGGACACCCCACTGTCCTCCATTTCCAGCAAGATCCTAGCCAGAGTCCTCCTGGCTTGGCTGCTAAATAATATTGTTGATTCCTGGAATCACAACGTGGCTTCAGACTACATCATGGCAGAGTGGACATGATCTTTTTGTGTGTCAGATACAAGTACAGGGAACAGCACAAGGGCTTCTATACAGTTTTTAAAGACTTTTCCAAAGCATTTGATACCATCAGTAGATCTGGGCTCTGGAAATTACTAAACAAATTGGGCTGCCCTGAAAAGTTGGTTAAGATTCTGAGATTGCTTCATGATGGCGTGGCTGGCAAGGTCAGAGCTGAGGGTGCTCTGTCTGATCCATTCCCTGTCACTGATGGAGTAAAACAAGTCTGCATGGAGTGTCCAGTCCTGTTCTACTTTGCCTATATAACCATGCTACTGCTATTCATTGGCTATGGATGTGACAAGAGGCCTTGATACAGGAGTTAGAATTGGCTTACACAACTCTGGAAAACTCTTCCAACTCATCAGACCTTGTGCACCATCTCAAATCCTAGAAATAGTCATTCAAGGATCACTGAATGCAGTTTAAGGCATCCTTGGTGCTTCAGGCTGATGATAAGTCTCAGGGAAACCAAGGGGGATATATCAGCCTGCACCAGGAAGTCACAATTTTTTATGGGACATGTGAAGAGAATCAGCAATAGCAGGGTATCCAAACAAGTGCTGTACGGAGACCTGAAATTGGGGAATCAAAAGCAAGGAGGCCAGAGGAAAGATAATAATAATAATAATGGCATTTGTTAAGCATTTACTCTGTGCAAAGCACTGTTCTATGTGCTGGGGAGGATACAAGGTGATCAGGTTGTCCCACTTGGGGCCCATAGTCTTAATCCCCATTTTACAGATGAGGTAACTGAGGCACAGAGAAGTTAAGTGACTTGCCCAAAGTCACATAGCTGACAAGCAGCCGAGCTGGGATTTGAACCCATGACCTCTGACTCCCACACCCAGGCTCTTTCCACTGACTCACGCTGCTTCTCTAATACGTTAAGAACATGGTAAAACAAAGACTTAGACAATGCTGGGAGCCAGCTTTTGGAGACAGAGTTGCATGGCATACTGCTCTCAAGAAAGGAGTAGCTTTTATCAAGTCAAAGCTTCTTAAGGAACAAAAGACGAGGAGGTGAAAGCGAAAAAAAAATGCCTGGTGCTGAAAGCATATGACAACACAGTGAGGGACAATAAGCATTTACCATGTGCCAAGCACTGTGCTAATGACAATGGCATTGACCTTATCAGCCACTTATGCATTATAGGTGAATTTCACCATTAGGGGTGTCTTCTTCAAATACAAAAGACAACTTGGTGAGCGCACATATTCACACACACACACAGCTCTTGTTAGAGTAAATTTGGAACATTTCACTTTTGCAATCGCATTTTATGATGAGCCACCA
Organism: Ornithorhynchus anatinus; assembly: GCF_004115215.2. Taxonomy (NCBI): domain Eukaryota; kingdom Metazoa; phylum Chordata; class Mammalia; order Monotremata; family Ornithorhynchidae; genus Ornithorhynchus; species Ornithorhynchus anatinus. The sequence goes on along the minus strand of NC_041753.1, from coordinate 21,019,859 downwards.
CAGAACATTAGTTTTGGAAAATGAAATGGAGGAAGGGCTGATGGGGGAGTATTTAATTAAACACCTGCTAACTAGACGGAAATTTGTTTCTCAATGTTCCAAGGCCTATAGAGTAAGACACCCCAGAAATCCTAGAGCCTCTGAAGGGACATGGTAAAGTCAAGCTTTTTTCATGACATGAAATGGGATCTTTGTTGACAGCATTTCTCTATTTGCAAGGAGTTTATATAGTTTTTCTATTTTTTTTTTTTTTTGCCACCCAGTTAGCTTCACTCTGTGTTGGGATAGGACACCAATGAAAAAAGAGATACGTCCAACACCACTATGTGTCTTGGCCACTTCCTCATTCTGTGCAACATTTATTTAGAAAACATCCCTTTTTATTTCTGGGTGTCTGTTTATACAGTTTAGTGACTGGGAACATTTTGGTAGGTTTCCAGCTGCTTATGCACAAGTGTAATTGAGTCATTTATTTTTAGTGATGTCAAGACTTTCAGAACAGGAATAAAAGAAACATTACACACTGACTGATTAAATGGAGAAGATTCCTCATTTCAAGTGCAGAGGGAGAGTAAGTATGTGGTATTTTTTAGTCCAGGTCAAAACTTAAATATTACCTGGATATTTTGGGGCAAAAACCCTTTTGCCTGAAATATCTAGACTCCTGAGGCAAAGCGGTGTTTTTTAAATTTGAGTTTTCAAAATATTGTGCTAGCGCAGACCTAAGTTGTTCACTATTTCAAAGCCAAGCATTTAATTTATCTATTTGATTTGAGCTAATTTTCAATAATAATGACTGTGGTGCTTACTAAGCATTTACCATGTTCCAAGCACCATACTAAGCACTGGGGTAGGTGCAAGACAATTAAATCATACACAGTCCCTGCCTCTCATGGGACTCACTGTCTAAGAGGGAGGGAGAACAGGTATTGAATCCCCATTTTACAGATGAGGAAACTGAGACACAAAAAAGTTTGGTGACTTACCCAAGGTCACAGAGCAGACAAGTGGCAGAGCTGGGATTAGAACTCAGATCCTCTGATTCCCAGGCCTGAGTTCTTTCCATTAGGCCATACTGCCTCTCAATGAGTGGACGTACCATTTAGTCAATTTAACGTAGGTATATAGTGAGGCTTAAATTAATGCTTTGGAGGTCACTTTGGGACCCTTGGAATGAAAGTCCTTTGGGGGCCATCAATTTTTCCTTGGGAATTAAACTGATCCCATAGAATTCTGTACTTAAGTTGGTGATCTAGGATTCCTTATACTGTTGCATCGCTCTTATATTTTAGCAACTAGCCAAATGTAGATTGGGAAAATGGGGTTTCTAGTTCACAGTAATATCACAGTCAATATAAAGCACTGCAATATTGCAGGGCTGATCTTTCCTCATCTCAGAGTGATCATTTGGACAAAGGTAGTAGTAATTCAAGGAACCACAGTTTAAGCAACTGAACAGTTTCAATTGAAATGGAAAAGGACTGAATGGTGGAAACTGATGAAATCCACTGGTCAAATGTTTGTTTCCAAAATGCACTGACAAGGGTTCATTTCATAATCTTCCAGAGCTCAGTTTTCTTTTCTCTAATGACAACCTTCAGTGTCTTGGACTGAGTTATTTATCAAGATGGTTAACCCTTTTTTTCAAAATGACCTGAATGAAGGTAGTGAGAATGTGTTCAACCAGTTTGGAGATGAGAGTAAAATTCAAAATGAGCCTTATCAATTGGAAAACCAATCCTAAAATGAATTGAAATTCCAAAGGGGCCTCAAACCAAGCAACACAAGGAGAGGCCAGCTAAAGTCTGGCTAGGCATAAACAGAGTAGAAAGAGATCTGGGAGTCAGTTATACATCTGCTGAATATGGGTCAACAATGTAGCGTTGTCATTTTAAAAATCCAACATAGTACTTTTCTGTATTAATAGAAATAAGCAAAGGCCAGGAAGTAGTTTATTCCGCACTTTATACACTCAGTTCTCCTATAACACAGGAGTTCATTCATTCATTCAATAGTATTTATTGAGCGTTTACTATGTGCAGAGCACTATACTAAGCGCTTGGAATGTACAATTTGGCAACAGATAGAGACAATCCCTGACCACTGATGGGCTTACAGTCTAATCGGGGGAGACAGACAAAAACAGTAGCAATAAATAGAATCAAGGAGACGTACATCTCATTAACAAAATAAATAGGGTCATAAAAGTATATACAAATGAGCAAACGAGCACAGCTGAGGGGAGGGGATGGGAGGGGGGAGGAGCAGAGGGAAAGGGAGGAAAGGGGGCTTAGCTGAGGGGAGGTGAAGGGGGGGGCAGAGAGGCAGCAGAGGGAGCAGAGGGAAAGGGGAAGCTCAGTCTGGGAAGGCCTCTTGGAGGAGGTGAGCTCTCATTAGGGCTTTGAAGAGGGGAAGAGAGTTAGTTTAGCGGAGATGAGGAGGGAGGGCATTCCAGGACAGCGGGAGGATGTGGGCCAGGGGGCGACGGCGGGATAAGTGAGAATGGGGGATGGTGAGGAGGCGGACGGCAGAGGAGCGGAGCCTGCAGGCTGGGCAGTAGAAAGAGAGAAGGGAGGAGAGGTAGGAGGGGGCAAAGTGATGGAGAGCCTTGAAGCCTAGAGTGAGAAGTTTTTGTTTCGTGCAGAGGTTGATAGGCAACCAGTGGAGGTTTTTAAGAAGGGGAGTGACATGCCCAGAGCATTTCTGCAGGAAGATGAGAGCCGGGTAGCAGAGTGAAGGAGTTACATTCTTAATGAACCCCAAGTTAAGGAAAAGTCACATTGTGGAGCATATGTAGTATAATATGCAGCTTGGCCGATGCTACACACATGCATTCAACCATTTTTTCCTATGTCCTACCATGTTCTATCAAGAATCTATGATTCACTAAGAATATTGTTTGCAAAACATATAGTGAGAGCAGGCACTGTGAAAGAACTGTTGCTATAATGCCACAGACGTGTTCTAAGCTCTCCTCTAGACTGTAAGCTCCTTATGGACAGGGAATATGTCTACCAACTGTGTTGTCCTGTACTCTCCCTGATCCTCCTTGACCTCTCTGCTGCCTTTGACACTGTCAACCATCCCCTCCTCCTCCATACCTTATCTCACCTTGGCTTCACGGACTCCGTCCTCTCCTGGTTCTCCTCTTACCTCTCTGGCTGTCATTCTCAGTCTCCTTCGCTGGCGCCTCCTCCCCCTCCCATCCTTTAACTGTTGGAGTTCCTCAAGGGTTCTCAAGGGAGTTCTTGGCCCTCTTCTGTTCTCCATTTACACTCACTCCCTCGGTGAACTCATTTGCTCTCACGGCTTTGACTACCATCTCTACGCAGATGACACGCAGATCTACATCTCCGCCCCTGTCCTTTCCCCCTCCCTTTAGGCTCGCATCTCCTCCTGCCTCCGGGACGTTTCCACCTGGATGTCGGCCCGCCACCTAAAACTCAACATGAGCAAGACTGAGCTCCTCATCTTCCCTCCCAAACCCAGTCCTCTCCCAGACTTCTCTATCACCGTGGATGGCACGACCATCCTTCCCGTCTCTCAGGCCCGCAATCTCAGTGTCATCCTTGACTCGTCTCTCTCGTTCACCCCACACATCCTATCTGTTACCAAGACCTGCCGGTTTCACCTCTACAGTATCACCAAGATCCGCCCTTTCCTCTCCACCCAAACGGCTACCTTACTGTTACGGGCTCTCATTATATCCCGGCTAGACTACTGTGTCAGCCTTCTCTCTGACCTCCCTTCCTCCTCTCTCGCCCCGCTCCAGTCTATTCTTCACTCCGCTGCCCGGCTCATCTTCCTGCAGAAACGATCTGGGCATGTCACTCCCCTTCTTAAGCAACTCCAGTGGTTGCCTATCAACCTCCGCTCCAAACAAAAACTCCTCACTCTAGGCTTCAAGGCTCTCCATCACCTTGCCCCTTCCTACCTCTCCTCCCTTCTCTCTTTCTACCGCCCACCCCGCCCGCTCCGCTCCTCTGCTGCCCGCCTCCTCACCGTCCCTCGGTCTCGCTTATCCCGCCGTCGACCCCTGAGCCACGTCCTCCCGCGGTCCTGGAATGCCCTCCCTCCTCACCTCCGCCAAACTGATTCTCTTCCCCTCTTCAAAACCCTACTTAAAACTCACCTCCTCCAAGAGACCTTCCCAGACTGAGCTCCTCTTCTCCCTCTACTCCCTCTACCACCCCCCCTTCACCTCTCCGCAGCTAAACCCTCTTTTCCCCCTTTCCCTCTGCTCCTCCCCCTCTCCCTTCCCATCCCCTCAGCACCGTACTCGTCCACTCAACTGTATATATTTCCATTACCCTATTTATTTTGTTAATGAAATGTACATCGCCTTGATTCTATTTAGTTGCCATTGTTTTTACGAGATGTTCTTCCCCTTGACTCTATTTATTGCCATTGTTCTTGTCTGTCCGTCTCTCCCGATTAGACTGTAAGCCCATCGAACGGCAGGGACTGTCTCTATCTGTTGCCGACTTGTTCATTCCAAGCGCTTAGTACAGTGCTCTGCACATAGTAAGCGCTCAATAAATACTATTGAATGAATGACTACTCTCCCAAGCACTTAGGACAGTGCTCTGCACACAGTAAGTGCTCAATAAATACCACTGATTGACTGATTGACCCCACAAGGACTGACTTTATTGGTACAAAATGCTTTTATTATTATGTATTGTTTTTATAGCAGTATTAAGTGAATAATGAAGAAAAATCATAAAAGATGCAGTCCAAACAAGATATAACATTGCAAGTTAGGCTTCGTCCACAGGAGAAAGAAAATGAATATTTTGGTAGGGAAGAAGGTGGATGAAAGGAAACACATTCAATTTACTACTTGAGCAGATGACTGGTAAACTATTTTTAATCATCTTTTTTTTCCATTTTAAGCTATGTTTAGAATGTTTTAAACCAAAACATTAACAAATTTCTTATCATTTACATAAACTAAGAAATAATGGGATAAATTTATCATATGCTGTTACTATGCAACTGTTTGCCATTAGCTAGAGAAAGGTGATGATGGAGGAGGAGGTGAGGGAAATATATGAAAGGGACTAAACCTATATGAGCCTTTGGCAAGAAAACCAGGTTGGAGTTGAAATATTTCATTGAGGGGAGGCCTGAGATGGGTCAACAACTTTGGCAGAGGTGGATCTAGGACAAAAAAAAACAACAAATAAAACTATCCCCTCTCCCATATCCCCTTTTCCTAATAGAAGTTGATGGCATTAGTTCCTCTTTGTTTTTAGTAGATTTTGTTTGATCAAAACTTTTCACTCTCGATGTTTTCCCACTTTTATTTTTTCTTGAGGTGGACAGTGTGTGGTGCCAGTAAAGTCTTTACTCCTCAAATGACTTTGCCATTGCACTCTACATCAAAGTCATTCTACTCCCATTTTTTTTTTTGCTAAATGGTATTTGTTAAACACTAACCATGCACTGTACTAAGCACTGTGATAGGTACAAGCTAAGCAGGTTGAACACAGCCTGCATCCTTCATAGGGCTCACAGTCTTAAATCCACATTTTACAGATGAGGTAACTGAGGCACAGAGATGTTAAGCAACTTGCTCAAGACCTCACAACAGACAAGTGGTGGAACCTGGATTAGAACCCAGGTCCTCTGACTCCCAGGCCTGGGCACTTTCCACTAGGCCACGCTACTTCTCAAACTTGTCTAACACTTGATCTGTTTGCCATAATGCCCTTGCTAAAATCACCGTGGTAAGTTTAAGGATCAGCGCTTACTTACATCATCATTATCTGCACATTTGTCCATCACTTTCCTGACCAGTCGTTGCAGTTACTCTATCAGTAGTTCCTCCCTATGAGACTCCAGGAACTTTCCAACATTTCCCACCTCAAATACATTGAATTTTTCCCTCTCTGCAAGGACCCACCCTTTGGGTTTTGAGCTTGTTCAATAGTTCTGTTCACTCCTCAAAGCCCACCCCACCCCCCACCCCCAATCATACACAATGAGTAGCAGTAGCTTTCCTCACATCTAGTCACATCTCACCATGCCTGTTCAGTAAAATAAATGGCATTCTTTATGTTGAGTGTCCTCCCAAAGTATTTTATGCTTAGCTCATCTGCACCAACAGTGGCCTCAATCATTTTAGCAAATGTTTGTCATAAATAAAAGACTTTTAAAGCAGCAATAACACCTTGGTCTAATGACTGCATTAACACCGTGATATTTGGCAGCAAGAACAAAACTTCCAACTTTTCAGATAATTGCTCAATGCAAGGAGAGCCACTGGGTGCATGGTCTAACACTAATAAAATCTTGCAGCCCTGATTATTCCCATTGCCATTTCACCCAGCTTCTCATGCAATCGCCCTAAGCAATATTCTGTATAAATGTAGCTGTTCATCCACTTTAAACCAAGGAGCTCTGGCCTCATCTCTTGATATGTCGGTTCTGGAAGGCATCCTCTTCCAATAAAGGTCAGTTTCACTGAGGTATAAAATATATTTGGCCACGTGGCTCGCCCCATGAATAATTTTCTGAACAAGCTTACAGCTGCCATTTCATCTGCACTTGTTCCTTCTCTAACTTAGAGAAGTTAGAGCATGGACCTGGGCATCAGAAGGGCCTGAGTTCTAATCCTGGTTCTGCCACTGGCTCAGTGGAAAGAGCATGGGCTTGGGAGTCAGAGATCATGGGTTCTAATCCTGTCTCCGCCACTTGTCAGCTGTGTGACTTTGGGTAAGTCACTTAACTTTTCTGTGCCTCAGTTCCCTCATCTGTAAAATGGGGATTAAGACAGTGAGCCCCACGTGGGACAACCTGATTACCTTGTTTCCCCTCCAACGCATAGAACAGTGCTTGGCAGATAGTAAGTGCTTAGCAAATACCATCATTATTATTGTCACCCCAGCTCTTAGAACAGTGCTCAGTGCTTAGAACAGTGCCTGGCACATAGTAAGCACTTAATAAATACCATTATTACTATTAACAGTGCCTGGCACATAGTGAAAGCTTAACAAAGTGGTTTTTGAAGCTAGAAAAGCAACCACTACTGCTCTAAATAATAATCATAATAATAATTGTGATATTTGTTAAGTGCTTACCGGGTGCCAAATTACCTCATCTGTAAAATGGAAATTAAGACTGTGAGCTCCCTGTGGGACATGGACTGTGTCCAACCTTGTATCTACCCCAAAGCTTAGTACTCTGCCTGGCATGTAGTAAAGCGTTTAACAAATACCATACAAAAAGCACTGTGGATACAAGCAAATCAGGATAGACATAGTCTGTGTCCCACATGGGACTCACAGTCTTAATCCCCATTTTACAAATGAGATAACTGAGGTGCAGAGAAGTTAAATGACTTGCCCAAGGTCACACAGCAGACAAGTGGCAGAATCAGAATTAGAACAATAATAATAATAATGATAATAACAGCATTTGTTGAGTGCTTACTATGTGCAAAGCACTGTTCTAGGTGCTGGGGAAGATACAAGGTGATCAGGTTGTCCCACGTGGGACTCACAGTCTCGATCCCCATTTTACAGATGAGGGAACTGAGGCACAGAGAAGTTAAGTGACCTGCCCAAAGTCACACAGCTGACGAGTGGCGGAGCGGGGATTAGAACTGATGACCTCTGACTCCCAAGCCCGGGTTCTTTCCTCTAAGCTACGCTGCTTCTTCTAGAACCCAGGTCTTCTGACTTCCAGGCCTGTGCCCTTATCCACTAGGCCATGCTACTTCTCTAAATGGCAAGATTTCTTCAGCTTTGTAATTTGCCTTCAAATCTTTATGAATGGCAGGGACTTTTTTCGCTAATTGTCAAAAAATACAGCCTCCAGTCGTTTTGGCATCTCAATAAGCATGTCGAGGAACAACATCTTCAGTTACCTGGGGCCTTGTCCTAACATACTTGCTTCAATTCCCTTGTCTTGCAGAAGCTAACCTTCATTTATTTTTGTCTGAATTAGCATGAATAATGCCCAGCGTGGGCTCAGAAAACCCAGTGGCATACCTGATTTCATGTTTCATTTTGTTCCTTCCGTATCTCTTTATCGCATCAATGTTCTGCACCAAACTAATTGCTTTCCTCTTCCTGGCATCATTTGCAATCCCACCACTAGCAGAATGCTTCAAACTTTAGCCGTTCATTGTTACTTTCCTGTATTAAACATGGCATGGTAAAGTTGCAACAACACAAAGCAACACAAAAGGAGGGCACAAGTGCCAAAGTACAGTTGGTGCAGTACTGTCAGTCTGAAAGAGAGTTTGGGAAGCGTAGCAGCAGCACACTGTGACTGAAGCCTCGTGCGTGCTCATACAACCATTTCTTCTGACATCGAACGGCTATTCATGCCACTAGAACGCCCATTCTATCCCATCGAATGGACACTGTAGGAAAAATACAACTGAATTTCCTAACAGTGTTCTATCCAAATCACGTAATGAGAGTGTGCAATAGAAGAACTGAATATATCTGTGTGTTGTATGTGTATATAGAAAGACATAATATATTATATAATATAATTCACATATAGACATATAATCAACATATAGACATGTCTATTACACTCTGTATAGGTTTGTCCTTCATTTTTGAAGAAACTCTGACTAGTAGTAAGCTCAAAGATCAAGGCTCCCTGCCACACAGCTTTGCCTTTAAGGATAGATACTTTCTGCACTATTGGGTTCATCTCTGTTTCTGAGGCCACTTCTTGGCATCCCAATCTTTGCAAGGCCTGTACTCAAGGAGAGCACCCGCTCCCCTAATTGAAGTCAGTTAGGCTGGTCTGTTGGCAGGGGAGGGGAGGGTCTCTCAATAGCCCACTACTACATCTCATTATTTGACACTGTGCCTCCCTCTGTCTTCCAATCATTTATTCTGGCCACCTGGCTCATGTGTGCCCTCCTTTAGATTCTCCATTCAGGAGCTGCTTGGGTATCCAGCTGTCATTTATTCTCCTCACAAGCCCCACCCAGCAAAGCTGTGTTTGGGAAAACATCACTTAAATATTGGGGAGCTGACTGTGTTCCAGGGTCTTGTTGTTCATAATCCTGTCCTGCCCCTTGATCTGGAGACTGGCTCTTAGGTGGCATTGGTGAAGCTGCTCAAGATGCTAAATATGTCTTTTGTAGTGGGGGTGAGTACCACAGTTCTATAGATGACTAGGAAAAAGATTTGCCCTGTGGATTTCCAATGGAGAAAAGAAGAAAAAGTGAGTTAAAATTGCATCAGTTAGACATAAAGAAAGAGCTTTGTCATGAAACAAGGCAAAACCCTGGACTAAGCTAGTGAAAGAGATTGTTTCCATCCGCTGAAGATTATTAAAAAGAGGAGATGCAACCATCTATCCTGGATGGTCATTCATCTGCCCAGAGAGAGGGAACTTGACTAGATGACCTCTTGAAGGCTTTTCCAGATACATAATTATATGATTGTTTCTGTGGATATTAATGGTAAGGTTAACTAGCACAACACAGGGTGATTTAAAAGTCCTAAATGCAAAAGGTCTGTTGATATTTTTCAGTATTCTAATAATTTAGCTTCATGGTTTTTGCCATGAGGAATGTGTGACTCATTAAGCCTAGGGAGAATTAATGTAAGGATCACAACCTGTCTGGAAGAACAAACAGTAAATTTAAACCTATTATTTAACCAAGTAACCACTGGGTCAAATATTCCTATCACATAACAATTACCCTTTGGCCTGGGGTTGTATCCTAACCCTTTTGTGCCCTTTTTATTTTCAAATGTACTTGGAAAAGTCAGGCCCTTTGTAGTTGCCTAAATATCCAACTGTTTTTTGGTAGTGTAAACATAGGCGGCCCAGCTGATCAGGAGACACATAAACCATATTTGGTTCAATGACTATGTACTCTACTGTGGGATTGTGGAACTGCTAGTGAATCCAGAAAATCAAATCAAACTGGAATTTTTTATGCAGCAATTGGAATAATCCCTACTACAGTCTGTATTACAGATCTTTTTTAGTCAATCAATCAGTGATATCTATTGAGCACCTATTGTGTATAGAGCAGTGTACTTAGTGTTTGGGAAAATACAATACAAGAAAATTGGTAGGTGCAATTCCTGCCTACAGGGAACTTAGAGTCTACAGGGGGAGACAAGCATAAAAATAAATTACAGAGAGGGAAAATAGTAGAGAATAAGGATATCTACGTAAGTGCTGTTCAACTGGGTGAGTATCGAAGTGCTTAAGGGGTACACAGTTGAGTGCGTTGTCGACACAGAATGGAGGGTAGGTAGGGGAAATGAGGGCTCAGTTAGAAAAGGACTCTGGAAGAGGTGATTTTAGGAAGGCTATGAATATGAAGGGGAAGGCCAAGGGAGGACATGGGCAAGGGGTCGTCAGCGGGTTGGATGAGGTCGAGGTAAAGAGTATAGGCAAAGAGAGCAGAATGTGTGAATTGGATTATAGTAGGAGATCAACGAAGTAAGGTGGGAGGGAGAGAGCAGATTGAGTGCTTTAAAGTCAATGGTAAGGAGTTTCCGCTTGATGCAGAAGTCAGTGGGCAACCACTGGAGGTTTTTGAGTGGTGGGGAGATATGGACTGAGTGGTGTACCAGCAAAGGGTTCTGGACAGCAGAGGGAAGTATGGCCTGGAGTGGGGAGAGACAGGAGGCAGTGAGGAGGCTGATGCAGTAGTCAGGGTAGAATAGGATATTATTCAATTGGATTTTTTGAGCACTTACTGTGTGCAGAGCACTGTACTAAGCACTTGGGAGAATATTAATCGATCAATACTTAAGTGTTTACTCATGTGCAGAATGCTTTACTAAGTACTTGAGAGAGTACATTATAACAGAGTAGGTAGACGTGTTCCCTCCCCCCAAGAAGCTTACAGTCTTGATGGGAAGACAGACATGAAAATAAACTATGGGTACGTATTTAAGTACTGTGGGGCCGAGGGTAGGGTAAACATAGAATAAGTGCTTGGATCAACATGGTAATAGTAGCATGATCAATGCTACTGAAATGTTACATCCCTTTGAAATGCAGCATTGATGAGATTGTAAGTAATCTTTGTATATCCTGATTCTAATATTGATCTTTTGTGCTATTGTATGCATCTCTTCTCTATGTCCGACTCCCATTGACTTCAAGAAGAGTTCCACAAATTGAAGTAACAGTCTGTGTAGGAGGTTTGAGATGACTGACAAAGTAGTACCAATAACCTGGAAACTTTAAAACAATGAAGAACGACTAATAGAACAGTTTGCAGAACATGAGAGCCCAAATTACAGATTACCTAAGAACGCAACTCACAATAGCTGACACACCAGAGGATGCTTTAATTTGAAGAATTAATTTTGAAAACGATTTTAGTTGAGATCTTGTTTGACCTCAGATTTGAAGAAGTTATGACCCTATCTGGCTCAGGTATGAGAAGCAGCGTGGCTCAGTGGAAAGAGCACAGGCTTTGGAGTCAGAGGTCATGGGTTCAAATCCCGGCTCAGTCACTTGTCAGCTGTGTGACTTTGGGCAAGTCACTTAACTTCTCGGTGCCTCAGTTACCTCATCTGTAAAATGGGGATTAAGACTGTGAGCCCCACGTGGGACAACCTGATTCCCCTGTGTCTACCCCAGCGCTTAGAACAGTGCTCGGCACATAGTAAGCGCTTAACAAATACCAACATTAATATTAAGAGGAGCAGTGAGACCTTATGGAAAGCACAGGCCTGGAAGTTAGAGGACCTGAGGTGTATTCCCGGCTCTACCACTTGCCTGCTGTGTGACCTTAGTCAAGTCACTTCACTTCTCTGGGCCTCAGTTACCTCATCTTTAAAATGGGGATTGAGATTGTGAGCCCCACATGGGACAGGGAGTGGGTCCAACCCAATTTGCTTGTACAGTGCACTTAACAAATGCCACAGTTATTATTATTCTTCTCTCTTGCATGTTCCCTTCTTCTGTGGGGAATGAGCACTCTGGTCCACAGCCTCAACAGGAAAGTGTTCCCTGCCAAGTCTCACCCTTTTCTTTATTTACCACCTTTACTTACCCCCTTAGCTCTTTACTTATTTATTTATTTTTCCAGTATTGTTAAGTGCTTATTATGTACCAGGCACTGTTCTAAGTACTGGGGTAGATACAAGGTGATCAGGTTGGACACAGTCCATGTCACACATGGGGCTCCCAGTTTCAATCCCCATTTTACAGGTGAGGAAACTAAGGCCCAGAGAAGTGAAGTGACCTGCCCCAGGTCACAGAGCAGACAAGTAGCAGAGCTGGGCTTAGAGACCAGGTCCTTATGACTCCTAAGCATGCTCTATTGACATGCTGCTTCTCTCTCTCTCTCTCTCTCTCTCTCTCTCTCTCTCTCTGTGCCTCTCTCTCTACACACACACACATATATATATCTGAATGGTCTCCCACCTCTGTTGTTTCTTGGTAGCCAATTTCCTGGCCCAATGTGGACCTGTGTGACAACTACCCAATTGTGTATAAGTCTATGCCTCTCATTTTCACCACTCCCAGGGCACCCCACCCCAGTGGAAACATTAGCACCCCCAGGAGACAACACTGAAAGACAGACCAGCCTAGTGCACAGAAAGTAGAAATAGGGTGGCCCTCCAAACTACACCACCCCACGCAGATGAAAATCTGTCCTCTTTTTGCAGCTTCCCAGAAAAGGAAATTCCACAAACCTTCCTTATTAACAAGCGCGGTATCTACTAAACCAAGAAAAACTTACCTCTGAGGGACAGAGTATGGATTAGCTAATTAAGATCGATGTGCTCTAATCTTATGTTAAATGCCATAAAAGGTTAAAACTTTAAAAATGAGAATGCCAATGTATAGAAAAGTTTTGGTCTGGGATTAAGAAGGACACAGCTGTTTAGATTTAAAAAAAAAAATGAGGCAACCTCCACAACTGCAGGGTAAGAAAGAATGACAATTTTTTGTTTTGTTTTTATTTTCCTTCTGAAATACCAAGACACAGTGGTAAAGGCTGTAGTATTTCTAACCTACCTGGTGGTAGGGAGTACTGGAACTTTGATGAAAAATCTTCCCAGTTTAACTGTTCGGATCCAACAATTTCAGATAAACATCTAAATTTCTGGGTGCTTATCCAAACCAAACCTCCAAGCCTTTGGAGCCTTGCCCATCGCTAATGTCTTGCATTTTCTTTCTATGTTTTTCAAGTTCATGGAACTTTTGAGTAAAGCCAACAAGAGAAGCAATGTGGCCTAGTGAAAAGAGCCCAGGCCTGGGAATCAGAGGACCTAGGTTCTAATCCCTGTGTGACCTTGGGCAAGTCACAACTTCTCTGTGCCTTAGTTACCTCACTGTTAAAAGGGAATTAAGACTGAAAGTGACATGTGGTGTCCAATCCGATTATCTTATATCTATCCCAATGCTAAGCACAATGCCTGGCACGTAGGAAGCACTTAACAAAACCATTGAAAATGGATTACAGAAAAAAAGAATAATATCCCTACCACTGTTGAACTATGTCAAGGTGAAGCCAGTGCTCCACAGATTGGGGCCTGTCAATTCATAAATTACTAAGGGAGATGATATCCCCAAAAGCCTTCTAGAGTTTTCTGATAATTACTTTGGCTAAAACCACCCGCTGAATTATTTTACCCATCACTTATTCCTGGAGTGACTGAACAGTGGAGACAGTCTGGCATGCTCTGTGACAATAGATTTAATAACCATTTGCACACAGGATGATGATTCTCCAAGAATTATTAGCTCTTGTTTCTTCCATCTAGTAAGACGCCCCAAAGTCCACACAATAAAAAACTTTGAGAGGAAATGTGATTGATCAGTGGAGAGATGAGACCTTAGTGAAAATGATTCAAGATTCAGTTTGATGAACTCATCAAAAGTATCCTGGGTATCCCTCATCTGGAATACGTTGCAAAGGCTAAATGTTAATTACACTATGAAAATACCAAAGGGCTCTCCAAAATATTCTTATTCATTGCACTCCGGTGTATTAGGTAATCCACATTTTAGACAACACGCTGATTACCTAGTTTCGAGTTTAGAAAGCACATCTATCTGGATGCTTGTGAGAAATCTTCTTTTTCGAACCAAGATTTGAATTATTAGCTAGTAAAATTTATTGGCACCTTCTTACTGACTTTCACTATTCCATTCCAGAATCCAAACACAAAAGGAAATAGAAAAGAGCTTTCCCGTTTGCTTCATCTAATCACCAATAAAACTGATTATCCAACACCCATTCAATTAAATTGCTTATCCACATTAGAAACAGTAATAAAAAGCGAATGCAAAACAGATCCATGAAACGTATTCCTTTCCCCCCCCTTTATAAAACTGCAAGTGTGATCTCTAGAGTAACCAGCCTTTAAGAAATAGTGCCACTATACAGGATTGAAAAGTCATCACCATCAGGCCGAGAAAAGGCCTTTTTTTCCGATGCTGATGGGAATAAATGGTCCCCCAAGGGAAATGATGAGTTCTCTTTATAGCTCACACGTTATTCAGGTTAGTTTGATCAAGTAGAGCAAAGCTGGCAGCAGGTAAAAATTACTGAGATGGCTGAAATGACAAATCTTCTATTGAAAAGAAAATCCAAGATGCAAGAGAGATAAAAGGGTTTATCTTTTTGAGATATAAAAATACCCAAAACAGAATTTATTTTTATTTGCTCTATTTTCTTTTAATTTTTTTTCCTCCACGTCCTTGTTAGTCGACGAGAAACGCAAGGTACTGTTAAAGCTGTCTATCTCCATTTTTGTATCTCCCTGAGGCCGGAGCCTCTTAACGCAGACTTCTGCCCTGTAAGGATCAGCTAGAACATAGCTACAAACACAAAGAACTCCCTTACAGCTCACCTTCTGGCTTCCTTTTAGCAGGCAGGGTTTTAGTGGTTAGCATCTGAAGCAGACTTTTTCATCTCTTGTTCAGGGCTGGCTCCAGAGAAGAATTTGCACCTCCACTCTTGACACTAATGTACTCAATTCCCACTGAAGGCCGCAGTTAGGCACATATCCACCAGATGCATAGTGCTATGGGTTAAACTGATAGCAGCTATTCATGCAGATGCTGCTTGCCAGAGCTGTCTCCACAGTGATCTCAAATAGGACAAACAATCCTGTTTACTATTTCTGCTCAACTCAGGGTAGCTTCCTCTTTTATCAGTGTATTAGGTTTGTTGCTTGTTGGGCCTGATGATTGCCCCAAGACGCTAATTCTTTCTGATCCTCTCTAATGTGATGACTAAAATACCCCAACTGCTGGTCTGGATAATTCCACTTTCGATGATGGGAGTATTAAGCAGCTTCCTACTAGAAAGACCTCAGTATCATGGGAGGTGATCCAGGCTTCCTCTAGTGCCCCTCTCCCATGATGTCCCTCTCCAATCTCGATGGACAAGAGATTTATCAAAGGTTACTCTTTGTAATTTCTGGCGTAAATCAAAATTGGCAACTGACTGGTGCCTAATTCAAGTTTATGAGTATTTACTATCATCTTGGGATGAGGTGGTCTAAAATTGAGCTACTCATCTTCCCTCCTAAACCTAGTCCTCCTCTGACTTTCCCATCTATGTAGATGCCAGCACTCTCCTTCCTGTCCTTAAAGCTTGCAAGCTCGGTGTCATCTTCCACTCCTTACTCTCTTTCTGCTCTTTCTTTCATTAAACTGCTAAATCCTGCTAGTTCTTTTTCCACAATACTTTCCAGATCTACCCCTTTCTTTCTATCTGAGCAGCTACCACCCTGGTTCAAGCTCTTGTGTATCACAGTTGGCTGTTACATCAGCCTATTATTACTAGTTTTGTCCACCTCAGTTCATACTCCATGCTGCTGTCCAGAATAGCTTCTTGCAAAGTCATTCAGAGTACCCTTTCCTCAAAAAAACCTCCTTCTCATCAAGCAAAACTCCTCACAGTCCACTTTCAGGCTCATCACCAGCTCTACCCATTTACTTACTGACATTGTTTATCCACTACTCCCCGCCTTGTCTTCTTTGTTCCTCCCAAAATCACCTTCTACCTCTGCCTTCCTCTTAATTCTTCCACATCTATCCTCTCGCTCAAGGTATTCCCCTGGCCTGGACCACCTTCTTTCTCCCCACACCCCTTAAATCCACCAGACTACAGTTATCCCTTTATTTGAAAACTTCCTAAAATTCCACTTCCTTCAGGAAGCCTTCCCAGAATAATTCACTACATCCACATTCCTAGTTTCAGCACTTGAGCATAGATGCATTTTTCATTTAAAGTTTGTGTATATTCAATTAATTATTCTGTTCATTCACTGAGGTAATCAACTCTTACTTCTTGCATCTTTATTTTTCCTCCTGCTCAAACTATTTGAAAATGCTTTTTTTTCTGTTTCTCCCCATTATACAATAATAATAATAATAATGGTATTTGTTAAGCACTTACTGTGTGCCAAGCACTGTTCTAGGCACTGGGGTAGATAAAAGGTAATCAGGTTGTCTCACATGGGGCTCACAGTCTTTATCCCCATTTCATAGATGAGGTAACTGAGACACAGAGAAGTTAAGTGACTTGCCCAAGTCACACGGCTGACAAGTGGTGGAGCCGGGATTAGATTAGTTTAGGAGATTATAGCCCCTGACGGCAGGGAATGTGTGTCTTGCTTCTGTTGCACTCTCCCAAGTGCTTAATATAGTATTCTGCCCTCAGTAGGAGCTCAGTAAAGACCACTGATAGACTGACTGGAGAAGTAACCCTTCCACTCTACTCTGTGATGTTCGGATAGAGTGCTTGTCCAATTTTGTCCTTTGAGAAGACTGAGAGAAACAGGAAAGCATTCAAAGAACAACAAAATTAAAATAAAATAAATGAGATCTTGTGAGAGAAGGTTTAGGGAATTGGGTGTTTTAGCCTGGAGATGAGAAGTCTAAAGAAGACAATCACTGTCTTCTAGAATATGCCTTTTTGTCCACAGAAAACCAAGCAGGAGGAAATGGGCATAAACTGCAGCAAGAGAGCATGCTCAATTAACCATAAGATAGACCTTATTGACTGGAAACATGATAAAACATGGAAATTAGTGACTGGGGGAAGTTGTGGTCTCTGTTCCCTGAAAAATCCTATTTTCTCCTTGTATTGTCTCCTAGGACCCCAGTTGTTTTTCAGTTTGTCCATTTTCAGATTGTCTTAGCCATGCTGTTTTGGGTAGCAGGAGAATTCACCTTCTTCAGTCACCCTATTAATTATCGATACAAGGAATTGATTTCCATGCAGCTCTTCACAAGTAACAGGATAGTGTGCAGCACAGTGTAAAGTGTCAACTGGATATTGAATATCAATACTATCTAGATATGGATAGTTAAAGTTGATCCCTGAAAATGTTCCTCACTACCCTCATAATGGCCAGGTATTCCCTCAGGGAATAGGCCTTTGGAAGAATTGGTGACTAATATATAAACCAAAGGTCACTGCCAAATTCCGATCACTAAATCACATTCTCCTCACTGAGGCAGAGGTGCAGTTTGAGATAGAATCTCTAACTGACGTACAGTATGTTAAACCTCAAAACTAGCAGCTTAATCTTGGTGGCCTCTGGTAGCCACCACAGTTCCATAAATAACCAAATTACCTGATCACAGGAGATCAAAAATTCTGCACTGCTTAGTGTTTAACCAACTGAAATAGAAGGAACAGGAATACCCACGAAGAGACTATATCAATCTCTCCATGTGAGATCACAGAAGTGTAGCCTAATGCTTTAGCTGCCAGAGTGGTTAAGCATGTTCTAATTTTAGAAACATTAAATAACTGATAACGGCATGTCCTTGTTGAAGACCAAGTTGAAAGTGGAAGGGCAGTGCCAGAAATAAAACCCAGGTTCTTGGCTGAAGGATCCAGGTATACCAGAGGTTCACTTGTACAGAATGTGACCCAGTAGCAGCATCATTCCCAAATCATAAAATCACCACTCTGTCCAGAACTCATATCAAAATCTTCTACCAGCTTTAGGCACTTTAGAAGACTAACCCTATTCTTCTTGGGACCCCTGGACAAGAGCTGCAGTGCTGAGTATCATCAGGTAATAGTGAAAAATCTCACAGTTCAAATCAACATTATATGTAAGCTCAGTTCTCCTCTGAAAGATCTGTTTTCACTACGTGTTTTGGATAAGATGCAGCATGTGGCATGAAGAAGGTCGGAAGAAATGGTTGTGTGTGCATGCAGTACCAAAGATGAGGTGAACACTACAATGCGGGATTTTGCAAGAACCCAAGGCCCATGATACAGGGGACATAGATATCAGTTAATCCATCAGTGGTGTTTCTTGAACATTTACTTGTTTTAGGAACACTGTACTTGGCACTTAGGAACGTCCAATACAACAGACTTGGTAGACACTTTCCCTGCCCACAAGGAGTACAGTCTAGAGGTATGCATGTGTGGAGATATATAGGTGTGATTGTGTGTATAGGCCCCACCTTAAGCCAGGAGAAACACCAGCTTACCAAATACAGATGAGAAAAAATTGCCAGACTGTGACCTGAAAAGGGAATCAGAAAGGAAAACCCTCAATGAACTGGTGAAATAAAAAAGATAAATAGGGAAGTGTCAGATGGGCGACAGTCTCCAAAGCAGACTTCACATCCAGCAACACAAAGCAGATATGGCTCTGCATGGCTTGGCTACCAAAAGAACATTAAATGCTCTTAGCAAGGCTGTCTCAGAGGAGCAACCGGCTTTGAAAGCCAAATTGAAAAAGGTCCATCTGATCATGTAATTAGAGAAAATGTAGGATCCATGCCATGATAACACATTAGAGATATTTTGAAATGAAAGAAAGTAGATAGTCTGATAATTAGCAATGGCCTGAGAATCTATGGATGTGGGCTGTTTGGAGAGGAAGCATCGGAATGTGCTTAAAATCAGATGCTTCTGTTTCCTCCTCGAAACTGGGGAAGAGTTCTCCATACCAAACCTTTGGTACCATTCACACCTGCACTTCCATATGTCTTGGGAACTTTCCACCAACATTGTTTAAGCTGGTGTTTAACTTCCATGGGATTTTTTTTTGAGCTCTTCTGTTTTCAGGATTTTTTTTTTTTACAACTTGAAACAGAAACACTATACCAATATAGCAAGAAAGAAATCTGTTTGCCTCATCGTCATTACAGTAATGAAGCATTCTCAGCAGTCGAGAAAATGTTCAAATGATGTTTACTCATTTCCATTAGGGGTCTTGTGGAAATGTAGATTTGTGAGAAAAAAGGGTGGGAGGCAGCACCTTTTCCACCAGAAGCAAATAATTTTGAAGTTCATTAAGCTTTTGTGTTCCGAACCAAAAATCGGACCCTGTTACAAATTTACAGGGCACCCATTTGGAGACGGTTCGGTGAGATGATTGTAGACTTAGACTCTGTGCCTACATTGGCAGTGTGAAATGGAGGGACAGACAATTAAATGGTAAATTTGATTAATGTTTATCTCCAACTTAGGTCATTCAGGTCAAACAAACAAAGAAAAAAAAACTTCATTCTAAATAGCATATTTTTTTTTGCCTGAATGCTCTGGATAATTGTCTTTAATTCATCTGTATAGACCACCCACAAATCTTTGCCGTGGAAGTAGAGGCAGAACTAGATTTTTTGCTAAGTGGGAACAGTTGTGTAATGACATCCCAGTTGCATCACGATGTCGTGGTGGTCAATTTTTATCACGATGTCATAATGCTATAACTTCACGCTCGCTCTTGTTTCAGGCTTCCTTTCGCACCCTTCCTTCCTCCCCCTTAGGATATGGAGAACCTTCCTTCCCCTGCCTCTTCAGGCTCCAGATGTGATACTCCCTAATAATAAGGATATTTAATATCAATCGATCACATTTATTGAGCACTTACTGTGTGCAGAGCACTGTACTAAATGCTTGGGAGAGTACAATATTAACCGAATTGGTAGACAAGTTACCTGCCCACAGCGAGCTTAGTCTAGAGAGGGAGACAGACAATATAAATGAATGATTTACGGATATGTACGTAAGTGCTGTGGGGCTGAGGGTGGGGTGAATACTTAGTGCCCAAGTGTTCACATCATTCAGAGGGATGTAGAGTGTTACCACCTCCTTTTCATTATTTATTAGGCACTGCACCAGCTCTGCTTACATAAAGAGAAGCAGCGAGCCTTGTGCAAAGAGCTCGGGCCTGGGACTCAGAGCCCCTAGGTTCTAATCCCAGCTCTGCCACTTGTCTGCTGTGTGACCTGGAGCCAGTCACTTCACTTCTCTGTGCCTCAGTTACCTCATCTGTAAAATGGAGGTTAAATCCTACACCCTCCTACCTAAACTGTGAGCCCTATGTGAGACAGGGACCGGGTCCAACTTGATTATCTTCTATCTACCCCAATGTTTAGTACCACGCTACCCCATAGTACGTGCTTAACAAAAACTACAATTATTAGTATCCCTGTGAGCCAAGCAAGGAACCTGCTGCACTGACAGGTTCACTGTAACTCCACCAATCATGCTCATCAAGCTGATATTGGGAGGCCTTCTCTTGTGCCGCTACTCTCTCTAAGGCAAGACTCCCAGAAGGTCACACAGTTTTCCCCCAAGGTGTCAAAAAGCTATCCTTATTGCTGCCGACTCTGTAATTACCATCACTGCCCATTATTCCTTGGACAGCCTATAGAGTAGTAGTAGTAATAGTATTTATTAAGTGTCCACTGTGTGCAAAGCACTATACTATGTGCTGGAAAAAAATAACTAGGGTGAGAATTAGACATGGGTCCTGCCCTACAAGAGGCTCAAAATTTAAGAATAATGGGAGAGACAGTGGTGCATTCATAGGGAAAGATGAAACAATAAAAATGCAAAGCATTGTAAAAGACAAGGATAATGAAGTAGCCTGGCCTAGTGGAAAGGACACAGGACTGGGAATCAGGAGACCTGGATTTGATTCCTGGCTCTGCCACTCGTCTTCTGTGTGGCCATGGAAAAGTCACTTCACTTCTCTGTGCCTTAGTTACCTCATCTGTAAAATGGGGATTAAATACCTTGCACTCCCTCTGCCATTAGACTGTAATCCCCATGTTGGACAGGAGGACAGGGTCTGACCCGATTATCTTCTATCTACCCCAGTGCTTAGTACAGTACTTAGCACATAGTAAGTAGAGAAGCAGTGTGGCTTAGTGGAAAGAACACGGGCTTGGGTGTCAGAGGTCATGGGTTCTATTCCAGGTTCGGATGCTTGTCAGCTGTGTGACTTTGGGCAAGTCACTTAACTTCTCTGTGCCTCAATTACCTCATCTGTAAAATGGGGATTAAGACTGTGAGTCCCACGTGGGACAACCTGATAATAATAATAATGTTGGTATTTGTTAAGCGCTTACTATGTGCCGAGCACTGTTCTAAGCGCTGGGGTAGACATAGGGGAATCAGGTTGTCCCACATGGGGCTCACAGTCTTAATCCCCATTTTACAGATGAGGGAACTGAGGCACAGAGAAGTTAAGTGACTTGCCCACAGTCACACAGCCAACAAGTGGCAGAGCTGGGATTCGAACTCATGAGCCCTGACTCCAAAGCCTGTGCTCTTTCCACTGAGCCACGCTGCTTCTCCAACCTGATCACCTTGTATCCTCCCCAGTTCTTAGAACAGTGCTTTGCACATGGAAAGCACTTAACAGATGCCATAATTGTTACATATTTTTCTATCCCTTACATGGTGAGCCCCCTGTAGGACAGGAGCCGGGTCCTACCTGAGCAGGCATGGCTACAGTATCTATGGAGCCCAGCCACCAGGGGATAGAGTTCAGAGGCAAATGGAAAGATCAAATGAAGCCACCTCCCTTCCATTTGAGTCAGGGAGGCCAGGCCAGTACTAAGTTGTCCATACCGAGAAGGCAATACCCATAGCATTTTCCTGCCCCTGGAAGCGGCTGAAATGCGTGGTTTGAGTGGGACATGTACACCTCACTGATTAAAACACTCCATTCAAAAAAATCCTGGGGAGTCGGTCAGTCGGTTGTCTTCATTGAGCAATTACTGTGTGCAGAACATTGTACTAAGTGCTTGAGAGACTACAGAATAACAATATAACAGACACATTCCCTGCCTGCAGTGATGGGAGGGGAGGGGAGGGAGGACTGGAAAGACAAAGGTGAAAGGGGACAAGATTGGGGTGCAAGGGGTCAGAAGAGTCCCTAGGAAGAGTGGAGGAGAAGGGGTGAGGGAAAATAGTGAAGTGGTGAAGAATCTACAGTATAATTTTTACTTACCCATAGACTCCGATCAACGTGTCAGGGCTGGTTCTGGAATAGAATCTAATAAATTGACTGAAAGTCTATGGGAGAATCTACCCCACAATATAAACGATTAACCAATCAATGGTATTTACTGAAGGCTCATTGTGTGCAGAGCACTGTACTAAGCAGCTGGGAGAAGACAATACAATAGAGTTGATAAACACGATCCTTGCCTGCAAGGAGCTTCCAGTTTAGAGGGGGAGACGGGCATTGAAATAAATTAATGTGAGAGTATACAAGGATATGTTTTAAGTTCTGTGGGACTGCCGTGAGTTTCAAAGTGCCTAAGGGTCACACAGCCATGGGAATAGTTGACATCCATGTTTTGGAAGAACATATCACTCCCAGGCCCATGCTCTATTCACTAGGGCAGGTAGTAGGCACTAGACCACATGTCTTTGACCCAAGTTAGGGTCCTTCTTCTCCGTGTGTGTTTGGGAAAGTGTCTGTCTCACCATCCTAATTTCACAGGAAGGCCAGTGGCTCAGGGACCATCTCCACTGTCCATAAGCAGCACAGCCCCAAGCTCAGAGGCCTTATTGGATGCCGAACGATCCAAGTTTCCCTCTGATGACTTGGAGGAGTCGGGGCTAGGAGTGACCAATTTTAATGCTCTAGTTGAATGTCACTTGGTATCCCTTCATGCTTGTATGCGGCAGAGTGAAGACTGTCTCCCCCGCTCTCCTCCTCTCAACCATCTGCAGGCACAGTGCCACTGTGTAGGGGTATTGCGCCCAACTGTAACCTCAGGCATTCACCACTGTCTGAAGCCGTGCTCATTGCTATGTGGTGGCGGCTGGCGAAATGCTCAGCTGTGAATACTTTGAGTTTGAGTAGCCAAAGCCCTACACAAGGGCACGGAGAAGTTCTGTCAGGGGCAAGCTCGCTGCCTCCCCTGTGGTCCTCAGGAGGGCTTCAGCTAAACAAGCTTAAAGCATGCATAGCTGAGTGCAAAACTAAACATATTTCTGGCAGCCACCACTTAACAGAGAACACGACTTCTAACGGTGTTTTATTTTTTTGCATGTTTTTATGGTATTTGTTAAGCGCCTACTATGTGTCAGGCATAAGCGCTGGGGTAGCCCTGGCAGTATCCATGAAGTATATGCACTTTGTCCCACCACTGTCAGCATCAAATACCATTAGACTGCAAGCTCCACGAAAGGTTATTTGCCAAGGACAGGGCTCTGTACGTGGGAGGTGCTCAGTATAGTTCCAATCTACAAACCCTCTAAGGCAAGTTCAATCTCTATGGTTTCCACTTCTTCTAGAGCTTCTTATAGCTTCTTCTAGAACCTAACAATCTAAAAGGGTTTGGAATATAAGGCTCCCATTATCTCTGCAAAGCAGTCTTTGGTGCAGTTGAGCTAATTCCTTCTAAGATCTCACTGGATTCTGCCCTTCACATTGCATGAATTCAATAATCAGCAACTGAAAGTCTGATTTCTAAAACCAAGAAACTCTCTGCTCATATGTAGGCTTGTTCTGTATGTTACTGCTTTGAAAGAGACATCAACGTTGCCTATTCAATGGAAACCAAGGGAATAGAGCAAAGGACAGGTCCATTATAAAGGACTTTGAAACTGAGGTCAGCAGTGCCAGCATTTTCTGAAGATCTACTGCAGGCAGAACACAGTAAACTAGCTGCATGGGAACATAAAATCAACACAGCGTGGCCTAGTTGAAAGAGCATGGGCCTGGGAGTCAGAGGACCTGGGATCTAGCCCCGACTCTTCCACAAACCTGCCATCTGACCTTGGGCAATTCACTTAATTTCTCTTTGCCTCAGTTACCTCATCTGTAAAATAAGTATTAGGACTGGGAGCCCTTTGTGGGACAGGGACTGTGTCCAACCCAATTATCTTCTATCTACCCAGTGCTTAAAACAGTGTCTGGAAAATAGTAAACGCTTAACAGATACTGTGTCCAACCTGATTACCTTTCATCTATCCCAGCATTTAATACAGTACCTGGCACATAATAAGCTCTTAACAAATACCATATTTTTTTTAAGTATAAGACACAATTCCTGACTTCAAGGAGTTTACCATCTAATGGGTAAAGTGGAAAACAGAGAACCTTTATACAAAAATCCATTTACCGTACCAGTAATTTTCAGCATTTCCTCTGCTGTTACTATACATAATTGAGTAAAAGCTTTCCTTTCTCCAACCAAGAATCAATTTCCAATTGATTCTGTTTTAAATTCAGCATTATAATTTTGCTTCAGAATCATGACTGCAGGGATGACAGGAAATGAGTATGAATGTAGAAAGATGAGAGACATTTCCTTGTCTCAGGACATTCTAGAAAACTAGAAGAAGTAGGAAAACCATGACATCCCCCAACCCATGGAATAAAATGTGAGCCAACTTTACCACACTTATAAATCACTAGGTGAGTATAATTCCAAAATGGCAGGCCACACCCTTCTCAGCTACCCGGTTCTTTAGCGCTTCTGAATCCAACTCTCTTCAGCTATAGTTGGTTGTGTCTACGTTTTATGATCTCTCTGTACATAGCTGTGAATATCCTGTCTTCTCCATTAGATTGTAAATTCCTCAAAAGCACCATCCATGTCTTGTTCTTCCTTTGCAATTCCCCAAAGTGTCTAACATAGTGCTCTGTACATAAACTGTTTTGACTAGTATTTTTTTATGGTGTTCGTTAAGTGCTTACTACATGCCAAGCACTGTTCTAAGCGCTGGGGTAGATACAAGCTAATCAGGTTGGACACAGTCCATCCCCCACATGGGGCTCACAGAATTAATCCCCGTTTTACAGATGAGATAACTGAAGCACAGAGACATTAAGTAACTTGTCCAAGGTCACACAGGAGACAACTGGCTGAGCCTGAATTAGAATCCAGGTCCTTCTGGCTCCCAGGCCCATGCAAGTTGGCAAAAGTTGATTGAGTGCTTTAAAGCCAATGGTAAGGAGTTTCTGTTGGATGCGAGGTGGAGGAGCAGCCACTGGAGGTTCTTGAGGAGGGAAACATGGACTGAACGCTTTTGTAGAAAAATAATCTGGAAGGCAGAGTGAAGAATGGATTGGAGTAGGAAGAGATAGAAGGCAGGGAGGTCATTGAGGAGTCAGAAGCAGTAGTCAAGGTGGGATAGGATAAGTGCTTGGATCAGCATAGTGGCAGTTTGGATAAGAGGAAAGGGCAGATTTTAGCAATATTGTAAAGGTAGAAATGACAGGATTTGTTGACAGATTCAATATGTGGGTAGGAGGAGAGAGATGAGTCAAGGACAACACCAAGGTTACGGGACTGTGAGACAGGGAGGATAGTGGTATTGTGCACCACAGTAGGAAAGAGCAGGCAGGACAGGGTTTGGGTGGAAAGATAAGGAGTTCTGTTTTAGACATGTTTATTTTGAGGTGTCGATAAGACATCCATGAAGAAATGGACAACAGGTAGGGAACCTAGGCATTTTCTCTCACCAGTAGTTCCAGAACCAGAATGAGAACAAGTCCAAAGCAACTGGCAAGAGAGGAGTCTCCTGGGTCCTGGATAGGATCCAAGTAATAATAATGTAAGCTCGTTGTGGGCAGGGAATGTGTCTGTTACACTGTTGTTTCTTGTTGTTTCTTGAAACAGTGTGGCTTAGTGGATAGAGTATGGGCCTGGGAGTCAGAAGGACCTAATCTTGGCTCTGCCATATGTCTGCTGTGTGACCTTGACAAGTCACTTCATTTCTCTGGGCCTCAGTTACCTCATCTGTAAAATGGGTATGAGCCCCATGTAGGACAGGGTCAGTGTCCAACCTGATTAACTTGTATCTACCCCAGTGCTTAAGAATAGTATTTGGCACATAATAAGCACTTAACAAGTATCATATTTATTATTACTCTCCCAAACACTTAGTACAGTGCTCTCCACATAGTAAGGGCTCAATAAATATGATTGATTGATAATAATCAGCAAAAAAATTATATTTGTTAAGCACTTATAATATACCACACATCATACTCAGCCTTGATGATCAGCTCAGACATGAGGCTCATAGTCTAAGAGGTAATCTCCATTTTACAGAAGAGGAAACTGAGGCACAGAGAAGTTAAGTCATTTGCCCAAGGTCACAGGGCAGGCAAGTGGCAGATCCAACCTCCTTAAATTTCACCAATGGATTAGAAACAAATCACAGTCATTCTTTCTTTTCCCAGTAGCACCAGGCTTTGAGTGAGGGAGAATTTATTTTGACCCACCCTTCATTCCATACCCTGCCCTTCTAGGAAATGAGGGGACTCTCTGGGGACCCTCATTCAAGAGGGAGATAACAAATCAGTCCAGAAAGAAAGAAACACAGGAATTCCAGAGAAGTCCAGAGGGGAGAGATAAGAGTCCCATCTCCTTAAAAAAAAGTCTTATCCTCACCCTATCACTACAAACTGTCAGCTGGCTGGTTAGAAATCACAAACACCTAGAACCCTGATGGTTCTGTATATATCATAGCAAAGGGGACAGAGGTGGACTTCTGGACCTCTGGACTGTAAGCTCAGTGTGGGCAGGGAATGAGTCTACCAATGGGTACTGTCCCAAGAACTTAGCATGGTGATTTGCAAACAGTAAATGCTCAGTAAATATGATAGATTTTGATTGATTGACCTGCATCTTATTTCCTCATGTTTCAAGATTCTGTGTTTCTTCTGCCCACCCAATGTCCACTATCAACAATGTCTTCATAATCAATGGGTGAAGAGTTCTAATATAGTTAAAATGGCATATCAATCAATCAATCAGTGGTGTTTATTGAGTGCTTACTGTGTACAGTGCATTATACTAAGCCCTTGGGTGACTATAATCCAATAGACTTGGTAAACATGATCCCTATCCACAAGAAGCTCAGAGTCTAGAGGGGGAGACAGGCATTAAAATAAATTACAGATTTGTACATAGTGCTGTGGGGCTGAGGGTAAATTGAATATTAAGTTCTTAAAGTGTACAGATCCAAGTGCATAGGTGATGCAGAGGGAGAGGGAATAGGGGAAAAGATGGCTTAAAAGGGGAAGGCCTCTCAGAGGAGATATGATTTCAATAAGGCTTTGAACATGGGGACAGTGGGCTCTGTAGGATATGAAGGAGGGATGGAGTTCTAGGCCAGAGGGAGGATGTGGGCAAGGGGGCAGCAGCGAGATAGACAAGATTGAGGAACTGTGCGTGTTAGAGCAGTAAAATGAGCGGACTAGGTTGTGGTAGGAAATCAGCAAGGTAAGTAGGGGGCAAACTGATTGAGCGCCTTAAAGCCGATGGTAAGGAGTTTCTGTTAGTTGTGGAGGTGGACAGGCAACCACTGGAAATTCTTGAGTGGTAGGGAGATATTGAATTTTTTTTTTTAATCATCTAGGGGAGCAGAATGAAGTATGGACTAGAGGGGGGAGAGAAAGGAAGCAGGAAGATCAGCAAGGAGGCTGATGTAGTAGGCATATGATTCTGGATTGATGGTGCTTAATTGCTGCAGGATATTTTGCACTAGTCTGGTAAAGATTATTTTTTCTAACGGTCACTCCACACCTCATTGGAAGGGAATTCTTCACCCCACTGTGCAACTTGCATTAGTAATGGCCATTCTTTAACAGACATATCCATGTTCTTCTCTGGAATTCAGTAATATCATTAATGGTCTCAGCTGTTTCCTATGAAAATAAGTTTCCGGCTGTCATGGGTCAGACTGACAAGTCAGGCAGAATGAACATTCCGCTTGGTCTCCCTCATTCCCCCTCCCATTCCCTGAATCACTAGTGTTTGTGTCCCTGGAAGATTAAGTAATCTTAATGGGCAGCAATTTCCCTGGGACGGTACTTGGTATCATGACACAGTGCACACAGAGAACAAACTAAATGTACTTATTGAGAAGATGCTGTGTAATTATCTTTGTTTCCCCAGTATATCTCAGAACCAAGATCCTCTGATTGTATATATGAAGCATCTGTAAACTATGACATTTTCTTTCTAAATAACTTTCAAATATAAGTTCCTGGAGGGCAAGGACTGCACATCTTTGTGAGGTTCTGAACAGTACCTACTGCAGGGCAGAGAAAAATGAAGAGGCTCCAAAGGTATTAATGGATGATGGATGACAATAACAGTGATGACTCAAACTGGAAGGATTATCAGTCTTTAGAATGGAGCATGCCCCAAAGCCTTCAGTGCCATTAGCAATTAATTGAGGGGATAATGGAAATCAGAGGAAGCCATTCAAGCCACACAAATTAAAGTGAATAATTTGAAGGCTTTAACTGGAGTTTCGATCAAAGATCTGTGAAAGAATGTAAGAGTAGGATAGGATACTCATCTGTCCTCTATGGCTTAGTCAATCACCTGTCTAGTGACAATGGGTTGGATCAGATGACATCTAAAGGTTCCTTCTAGTTCTGTGATACTCTGATCCTGTCTGGGACGGGTGCAGACTTACCTTAGGCAGTGGGGAAAGAACCTAGTTACCTCTCAAGTTTCCTTTCAGCCCTAGATTCAATATAATATGCTGTTCAACCTGCAGAACAGAAACATTAGAGAACAGTAGTCATCTTAGTGTTTTGCTAGTTTGCCACTAGGTAGGAAGAGGAGCACTATGACAGTCTTGCAGTTCATTTGGAAGAATTGTCCTCTCATTCCTTTTCCATTCCCCTTAAAGTTCATTAAAATATTTGCTTCCTCCATTCCCTTTTACCCACCTTCGTTACCACCTTATAATATCATTTGTACAGACCTGGGAGAATAGCTGAAAGAGAACTACTGTATGATAGGATTGGATCATCTCAGTGGGCCAGCATTCTTATCCTATAGGAATTATCGTGCAGTATTATGGCCTTCAGAGAGTTTTATTTTATTTTGTTTGTCTCAAAGACAGTATTCCTTCTAAGTCTGGAGAAAGAAGACATTTTCAGCCAAGAAGTGTTTCTCCCCTGATCCTCTCAGGACTCTGCAAGCCCAGAGTTACCCATTCATTATGTTTAAGAGGTAATTGTTGCCAGTCCTGCTGGATTAGGGATCCCATTTCCAGATGAATTCTAAACTGCTTAGGAATATTTTTCAACATACTGGTTCTTACCCTGCAATCATACTGCAGCTTTTTCAATGGTATACTTGGGTAAGAAGGAAAAAAGAAGCAAACCAAATATAAGTTCACTGGACTTGAGCATTGTGAATTTTCAGAAAACCCCTCTCATTAATCCTTTCTTTTTTCCTTTATCCATTATGTAGGATTAGTTCTTTGTAAATTTGGATTTGGGCTGATGAATTAAGTTCTTGGCAACTGCTGTTACTGCTGACTGGTTGCTGCTTTGTCTTCTTTGTGAGATCTATAACTCATTGCACCTGTTGCATCTGAATAGTCTACTCCAATCTTGGGTTGTTGAGTTCTTTTTTTCTCTTTTCTTTAAAAGCTTTTTAACATTAGATTTATAAGGAAGAACTCCCTGACGGTAAGGGCTGCTGAACCTCCAAATGAGATATTGGGAGAGACTGGGGTCTCTCTTTCCAGGGAGATCTTTAAGAAAGGACAAACATGGATGAAATATTCCGGATGAAGAATTAGACTTTGCTATATGATGCCATGCTGTATGCTATAATGATGCTCTAGACTGTAGGCTACTTGTGGGAAGGGAACATGTCTACCAACTCTATTGTATTCTCACAAGTGTTTGGTACAGTGCTCTGCACACAGTGAGCTCTCAGTAAATGCCACTGATTAATGCTGCCGATGGTTAGACTGTACCCATGGGTGTGAGAATCTTTGAGAGAGAGTCCCTTGTTTCCTTCCACATTTTTGTCCGTGAGAATATTGTATCAATCTATTGTATTTATTGAGTGCTTACTGTGTGCAGAGCACTGTACTAAGGGCTTGGGAGAGTACAATATAACAGTAAAATGGATACAGTCCCTGCCCACCATGAGCTTACAGTCTAGAGGGACATGAAGTGCCCCTTTTCTTGCCCTTTGTTATTCAGAGTGAACTTTTCTCAGACACTAATGATTAAGAGGGGATCAGTAATATCCTACAGCCAACAGGGTATGTGACTGTGTTTTTGCAGTAGTGGAGATGCGCTGAGCTATGAATTCTCTCTTGTCCAGTTCTCTGTGCCCTGAAGCACACATTGCAAAACAGCTGGTAGGAAGAATGGGTGCACTTTCTGGTCAGAGAACAGAATATCTCTTAGTCCTCAACAGCAACAGCTACTTCTGTGCCTTCCATCCACTGGAGGGTCATCCCAGAGAATGATACTCAGAAAGGGGTCACCTGTCCAGTGTGGTCCCTCTGATAATAATAATCATTATTATTATTATGGTTATGTATTAATTATGTACTTGTTAAGTGCTTACTATGTGCCAAACACAGGGGTAGATACAAGTTAATCATGTAGGACATAGTTCCTGTCCCACATGGGGCTCACAGTCTTAATCTTCATTTTACATATGAGGTAACTGAGGCCCAGAGAAGTGAAGTGACTTGCCCAAAGTCATACAGCAGACAAGTGGTGGAGCCAGGATTAGAACCCAGCTCCTTCTAACACCCAGGCCAGTACTCTATCCACTAAGTCACACTGCTTCTCAGATCTTTGTATGAATTTACAACATAGTGACAGCAATCAATTAATGGTATTTATTGAGGGTTTACTGTGGGTAAAGCCCTGTACTAAAACCATCAGGAGACCTGCAGGAGGGTGGGGCCAGCTTCTATTCAGGGCTTGGCCCACGAGAAGAAGATTTCTTTGCTTGTAGGATGTTTTAACTGCCCAGCTGCCCCCTCTCCCCCCCCCCCCCCCAGCTTAAATTTCCATGGTGATCTATCTGTCTATAACCTCGCTTTAGCTATTTTCTTATCACATCTAAGACAACCCTGTCCTAATCCTACCCCTTACCCTCAACACATACACACACACCAACACACACCACAAACATGCACACACACCTTTTCCTTGCAGAAATATGGGAAGCCTTGACCACAGTGTAGACTGATGATAGAGTGTTCTAAACCCTTTCCCAAGGTTCCTGTTCTTCAAAAGTTTTAGGGGAGCTGATGTAATGAAAATCCAGAACAGAAAAACAAGGGGAAGTGTGCTGTAGTTGAAGTAGGGAAATTCAAGTTCTTCAGATGCTTGAATTGGAATTCCTTGTTAAGGAGAAATTTGTGATTTGGGCCCAGAGGTGGATCTTTCACCTCTTTGTTAATAATAGTTATAATAATAATATTTATTAAGAGCTTACTATGTCCCAAGCACTGTACAAAGTGCTGGGGGAGATACAAGATAATCAGATCAGACATAGTCCTTGTCCCACATGGGGCTCACAAACTAAGTAAGAGGGAAAACAGGTATTGAATCCCCATTTTGCAGATGAGGAAACTGAGACACAGAGAAGTGAAGTGACTTGCCCAAGGTCACACAGCAGGCAAATTGCAGAGCTGGGATTAGAGCACAGGACCTCTGAGTTCCAGGCCTGTGCATTTTTCATTAGACCACGCTGCTTCAGGTTCATGTTCACCACCCCCATTGGGCTCTATTCTCTGCACAGATGGAAATAGGCAGTGTCTTTTCACTGTATATTTGGCTCACCTTTCCCATCCTCCTGACCTGACCTGCTCCCAAGTCTGGAACATACCCCTCTCCAACATTCCAAGACAGGTGCTCCATCTACAGGAAAACCACTTTTCTGGGTCCAAATCATTTTATCTCCCAGGAGTACAGTCTTCAGCAGTACAGAGCATCCCATGTCCACCTAACCTGCTCCTTTGAATCATTTCTCTTTTCTTGTCATCTGTACCTATAGAAAGAGAGACTGAAATTGAGCTCTGTGGAAGAAGGGTAGAATCAGCCCAAGCTCCAACTTCCCACTTCCTTCCCCATGAGCAGGATTTCCAATTTCTACTTCTGATGTGATACCCAACTGGATTGAGTGAGTAGAACCACTACTGGAGAAGAAGCCAGCACCCGATATGGGGGGACCCAGGAATGTGAGCTGTGTGATCAGCCCAGAGTTGGAGGCCACCACTAGGCCTCCCTCGCCTCTGCTCTCTCCCTCCCCAATCCAGAGTGGAGTAAGATAGGGACTGGCAGAATATCCCTGTGTAGATATGATGGCTCAAGGATTTACAGTGCAGCTATACGGGCCCTTAGGGGTTGGGGAAGTGGGGAACAGGCGTTCATGATCAAACCTGAGTGTAAAGGAAAGAGAGCATGCCATACCCAAAGGTTAAGTCCCTAGTAATAGTATATGTATAATAGTATACTATATACTAGTATACTAGTATATAGTATACTATAGTATAGTATAATATAGTATAATATATAGTATTATATAGTATAGTATAGTATATAATATATAGTATCGTATTAGTATAGTATATAATATATAGTATAATAGTATAATATAGTATACTATAATAGTATAATAGTATAGTATAGTATATAGTATAATATAGTATACTATAATAGTATATGTGGCTTCTTTATTTTCTTATTCATTGTGATGGTAATCCATACCTCAAGACAAGGGTAAGGAGCAAAATCTCTCAGATTTGAGCCCCTAATTAAAACCATTTGCTGACACCCTTGCAAAATCCCTTTCTTCTTAAGGGTGATGGAGACAGTGTAACTGATTCAGGATAGTTGTGTACAGACCATTTTGAGGCAAAGGGAGGGATTGGACCAAGACTGAGCTTATGATTTAATCCTATATTTGCTCTTAATATTCTGTATACCTTCAGTCATTCATTCATTTAGTCAGTCATTCATTTAGTAAGCATCTACTATGTGCAAAGCACTCTACTAAGTGCTGTGAAAGAATACAATGAAGGATAAGTAAGATGTGGTCTCTGGCCTTCAAGGGGCTAACAATCTAAAATGTGGGGTTGGGAGATTGGTCATGGGCACAAGGAGAAAGATTAAATACATAAAGACAAAGTCTAAGAACACAAGGCCAGCAATAAACACAGTAAAAGAACTGGAATAATTGTGCTGACATCTATCATCCTGTTCTTTTGGTTTGGAGAAATATTATCCATCTAGTTGAGAGAAACCCTATTTTGTGAGTCCCATGTGGGACAGAAACTGTGTTTGATCTGTAGTTAATACATGCTATAATTATTATTATTAGATGTGCTACCAAATTCTGAGGTTTGGGCAATAATACCAGAATTTAGCTCCAAATGGTGAAATATACTTTGCTGAGGAAAATATAAATCAGTGTTTTAAGGGGGAAAGAAAAGAATATCACATTGTGTATGTTTTTCCAGAAGAATAAATGAAGTGGTTGTGATCATTTAGGGTCTTATATGATACATTTATTTATCCATTCACTGAATTTATTAAACCTTTTATTTCTCAACCAGAACTCTGGCTGTACAGGAAATCAGCCGAATTGAGTTCTGCCACCTTTCTTAGGAATTCTGGTACGTTTTCTTCTAAGCTTTTCCTTTCCCTCCTCTCTCCCTTCATCATCATCATCCTCTTTATCCATCATTAGATCGTAAATTACTTGTGGGCAAGGGTCTATGTGTTTCCTTCTATCAGCTACTCATAAGCACCTAGAATAGTGTTCCTCACAATAAGGTGCTCAATAAATGCTAATGAAGAATAAATGAGGCCAGGTTGCAATCATTTTTTTTTTTACTTTACACAATATATTTGCTTATCCATTTGTTGAATTTATTAAATCTTGGACCATTCATTTTATAATACATTTCCTCTTTCTACTTCCCATCTAGAGCTCGTGCTGCAGTGAAAGTAGCACAAACTGAGTTCTTACATTTTTCTTTGGTCTTCTGGTATATTTTCTCTCCAGTTTTTCCATCCCCTTCTCTCTTCTTCACAACTAACTCTATACTTGAAAGCCCAGAAAATAGGGACAGCCCAAGCGGTGAACACCTTTTCCATTCTGAGAGCCAAACATATGTTGGTCAAGCAAAGATCCTGAACTAGCTTATTTTTCTAGCTTTCATTAATGTGTAAGGGCAGGATTTCCATTTCCCTGAGTCCTCAATCAATACATCAGTCAATCAATCACCATTGTACTAAGTGCTTGGGAGAATACAAGAGAGTAAGACACAATCCCTGCCTTTAAGGAGCTTATAGGAGAGTGGAGGAGCTTAGTTATGGTAGTTATGGTATTTGTTAAGCACTTACTATGTGTCAAGCACTGTTCTAAACACTGGGGTAGGTACAAGTTCAACAGATCAGACACAGTCCCTCTCCCACATGGGGCTCACAGTCTAATGGGGAGGGAGTACAGATATTGAATCTCCATTTTACATATGAGGAAACTGAGGCCCAAATAAGTTGTAATTTACCCAAGGTCACATGGCCAGGCAAGTGGTGGAGCTGGGATTAGAACCCATTAGAACCCAGGCTCATTTCCTTTCCAGTAGCCCATCCCACTTACAATTTACTTCCCCTCAACCATATCCAGCTTCCTGTTCATCCCTTTCTTCATAGTTTCCTTCAAACCTAGGTCAAACGTTTTCTTTGCTGAAGGTAAACTTCATCTCTGATCTGGACTCTGATCTGGATCACAGCCTCCCTACAACTTTGATCTGATCTTCTTTTGGGAAATGGTTGCCCCAGTGCAGGTTTGCGACTCTCATTGGTTGAAGTCTGACTAGTTTATTATATGTCCTATAGGAGATTTAAAAAAAATCAGAGACAATGTTTAGGAAGTGTTTTGAATTTTGGTTCAGGAGAAGGAGCCATCCCCAACATCCCGGCCCCCCATTTTAGATGGTGAGCTTCCTGAGGGTCTGGAAGCATGTCTAATTTTTCCTTGATTGTACTCTTTCCCAGGGCTTAGTAGATTGTTTTGCACATAGTAGGTGCTCAATAAGTACTACTGAATGAATGGATGAATGGGGAAAAGAGAATGATCAGATTGCTTCCTATTTGAAAATTAGAGCTAATTACTCAATGACTCTATCTTCCTTAACTTGTTGTCAGGGTGCTAACGTCAACTAATGATGAAAAAGGCATCTTTTGTACTTGAAGAGGATTCTATTAATGGAGAGATCCTATCCACACTGGGAGTGGGTGGCTGAAAAGACCTCCATTCTACCCAGGGTGGCCAGGCTAGGAGTGTCTTTTGCTGTGATAATTCGTTTGCCACTTGGAACATCTACTGTTCTTTCCAATCTGCTTCATGGTTTCTCAGTCTTCCCAATCTATGTTCAAGAACAGGAACCTCTCCTGACTGTGGCACATACTCTAATAGCTTGCAAAAACCATCACCACTGCTGCAAAAGCAACTCAAGAATGGGCCCCTCCTGACCAGTGGTGTCTTGGTGATGTTCACCGTGAATAACGAAGGTCTCAAGAAGGTGCACTACTGTGTTTTCATGAGCGCGGTGTACGTCACAGTGTGACACTCATACCCATGGTTACAGTTTAACATCAGCAGTGCCGTCTTCAATCCGAAGGGTACTACTACATGGTCATTAAATCTTTTGCATCATTTTTCATCTGAACGTAGAAATTTCCCTCCCTTTACTTCTTGGTGTCCCAGAGGGTAGCAAAGTGACAGGGAGCAAGTTCCAAGTAAGTGGCATTTTATGCATGCCACCTAGATTTTCCCTTCTCATTCCTACATCCATCTTCAGCATCTTGTATATATGCCTATTCAATTGTAAATTCAATCATTTGTTTTGACTACTCCTGTAAAATATTTTTTGTTTGCCTCTCCCATTAGAGTATAAGCTCCTGGTATGCAAGGGACATGTCATTCATTAATTCTGTGCTTCCCAAGTGTCTGGCACAGTGTATTCCTCCAAGTGGGTGCTCAATGAATACTACTATTGCTATTATTACTTCTATTACTACTATTACACTGCTCTCTGATAATCCTTGAAAAAAGAATGAATGGGATACACTAGAGCTGCCCCTGTGGAAAACAGGTTCTCAGAGACATCTCTAAACATAGAATTTCCTGTGGCCATGTTTGAATGTTATAAAGCAGTTACCCATGTGTCTAAAAGTTCTACTAAGACTTCTCTACACACCTGCATAAATCTTATCCCCTTTCTCTAAAGAAATGCACGTTCAAGGTCCACCTCTAGCCACACGGTAAAGTTTGCAGAAAAAACAGGATGTGACTACCTAAATATCCTGCTCCCCTCCCCCCAACCTCTCCTTTTATGTTCTTGCTTCTGAAGCCCCAGGCTAACAGCATTGGCAATATCAAATGTTCGGTCCACCACAAGACTTGATCTCAGTAAGCTTAAGTAAAAACACATCAGGTACAGATGAAACACCATGCTGGCTACCGGAAGACAGAAGTATTAGAGCACTACACATCAATCCTGACTTCCAAAACTATAAATGTACAAAGAGATCCATCCAAACCTTCACAGACAGCCTAAGCCATCTATTAGCTTTGCAGTTGCTCCTCAGAACCATCTGGATACAAATAGTGTGTAATGTTTAAATAATTCAGGCGCCTTCCTGCACCAGAGACACATGGGGAAAGGTGCCTGAATGTGGACCGTGTTTCAGTAGAGTTGGGAGGGCTGGGGAGATTCAGGAGGCATGGGGGTGCGTTTTTCGATAATCTTGGTAGTCTGGTTGGCCACTTGTTCCACTTGATAATCACCTCCTCCCACCTTTCACCCTCTCCTAAAAGGCAGAAATAACACAGATTTCAATGACAAGCTGAGAGGAGAAGGAGCATAGCCCCTAAAGGAAATGGTGTGGGGGAGACACCTCAGGGCAGTGTACATGGCAAATTCAAACCACCGCCAGAACCTGATAGCCTGATTTAAAGCACTCAGTCACCTAGCCCCCTCCTACCTCACCTTGCTACTCTCCTACTACACCCAGCCTGCACACTTTGCTCCTCCAATGCCAACCTACTCACTGTACCTCGATTTCATCTATCTCACCTCCAACCTCTCACCCACATCCTGCTTCTGGCCTGGAATGCCCTCCCTCTTCAAATCCGACAGATAACTACTCTCCCCCCACATCAAAGCCTTATTGAAGGCACGTCTCCTCCAAGAGGCCTTCCCTAAGCCCTCTTTCCTTTTTCTTCTACTTCCTTTTGGATCAACCTGACTTTCTCCTTTATTCATGCCCCATCTCAGCCCCACAGCACTTATGTACATAACCATAATTTATTTATTTATATTAATGTCTGTCATCCCCCCCGACTGTAAGTTCATTTTGGGCAGGAAACGTCTCTATTGTTCTACTGTGCTCTCCCAAGAACTTAGTACAGTGGTTGGCATACAGTAAGTGCTCAATTCATATGATTGATTGATTAGTTTCTGACCTGGTTTTCTCTTCTCCTAACATCCAAGGGACCCAGTCCACATCTGAAAGCTGACCTTACAGCCCCAAGGACCTACAAGTCAGCAAGCCCTATTCCGGCGATCCCCATTTCCAGCCAGGATCAATTCTTGAGGAGCATGATAGACGACTGAGAGCGTTAGTACAGTAGGAATGCAGCAGTTTGAAAGGCTAACTTAAGCTACAGCTGAAATGTTAGCTGAATGCTGGGAGAAAGGAATCTGTTGAACAGGTGTGGAGAGTCTGGCAAGGAGAGTTGAGCTGAATCCAGTACAACTGAGCTTGTCTGAATGTCTTCTCTGTTGATTCACTATGGCTGGTTAGAGTTACGGGAGTTAAAAGGGGAAAAAAAATCCAAAGCAAATACTCATTGCCTGTAGCAGCCAGGCAGTAGCTAGGCCATTTGCTTAGCTTTCCACAGCCACATTTTGAATGTTGCCCAGGAGCATCAGATCATCCACTAAACCGAGAGCACAAGAAAGATGGCTACACCATCATGGCGATCCTCTGAAACCACAGTCTTGAATGGCTGCTCTACCATCAGTAAAATGATCTTGAAGCTTCTCTGAGAGGCATCCTGATTTGGGGCTGGATTTGACTAGACATAAAAATTCTTTCTCTCACTATCCACAGGCAGATCAATGTATGTCAATAATTTGGATTCCCTCAATCTGGAATTTATATAACAGAGTATCTTTTTCTCTGTAGTTGCTAGCAGAAATGCCCAAATTATCTTAATTCCTGAATGTAACTTATTCCAATTTCTGGGCCATTATTTTCGATTTGTCAAAATCAATATTTTTAACAGCCTACAGAAAAATTATGACTGGAAGGCATCTAAATAAGTTGTATTTGGGGCCTTGAGACAACTTCTGGTACAAATCTGTACTGAGGTGCAATTGCCATCACTCTAAGGAAAAACACCAATTAATTTCTTCACCAGTTTGTCTGGAGGAGAACAAATGAACCATCCCTCTCATATTGATCACTTTAAATCTGTTATTCCACAGTAATGGATTGATCATTTGTCCTTTATTCCTAAAATGAAAAAAAGAAATGAATTCTGGCCATAAACAGAGGCAAAGTACTGCACCAAGTAACCATCTTCTAAAATTTCAGATTTAGAAAGGTCACTATCTGGAGGTGAGGAGAAAATGAATTTTCCCTCCCATTTCAAGAGGGAAATAAATGGAACATGCCATTTTTAATACATCAATTTTGTTCCAGCAATCATCTCTCCCTTATTAACTCTTCAAACCTAAAGTGTGACTCAGACGTTGGGAGAGGTGGAAAGGAAAATAAAAGCTCAAGTCAAGCAATATTTATGATTTACCTTTGGGTGAGTAGGTAATTAATTAACATATGACTAGCAAGCAGACTAGAGAAACATAAGACGGCAAGCCTGTACTCCCTACCCCAGCTGGAGGCTCAGTTAGCCAATGCCACCAGACATTAGTCTTAATAAATGGATTGGCAATACTGGAAAAATCTCTATTATGGGCTCATCTCCTATTCAGAGGATCGGAAACACCCCATTCCTGGAGCTCTGAAGCAGGATTAGTTGATTGGTCTCATATGAACCTGAAAGCCATTAAGAGCACATAGGATGAAAAGCAATTCAAATTGCTTTATTACCATTTTCTAGTAAAGTACCAGTTTAGACGTTGGACCTACTGTGAAGCAGCAGGTTTCCAGATATTGACTGTGCTGGCATGCACTCCTAGAAGAGAGGAAATGACTGGTTCCTAAAAGCAGAAACATCTGCTCAAATCATGAACAGGCCTGTCGGCTGAGACCAAGCAGCAGGAGTGCTTCTCAGACCCTGAACTCTGCGAGCATCACCGGTTGGTGTCACTGTAGATAGGAGACCAAGAGGAAGCTCCCTTGAACTCTGAATTTCTTGAAATATTATGCTTGAGAATTGTGATTTCTTTTTTTTTTGCCTTCAGGATAAAAAAAAAAACCCACCTCAACTGAACTAAATGATTTTGTGAAATATAAACACCCCATGCTTAGTGAAGGTTGAAGGAAGTGTTTAGGACATAGGAGATGGAGTCCACTTTCCCCAGTTTCATGTGCATCTGCTTTGTCCTTTTAGAAGGAAAGCTCTTTGAGATATGTTCAGTAGACTGCCTGTTTATTAAATGAAACAGGCTGTTTAATGAAGACCTCTACTTTCTCATCCACTTTATCTTCTATGAGGTAGAACTCTGGAGGTGAACAAGAGAACCTAAAACTTTCTGCTCTTCTAGTCATGTTAAAAAACAAATCCACACCCAGTATTTGGGGAATGAAACCACCAGGGGAAAATTTGTTATAAAGGGTTCCAAAGGAGGATGGAAATTTGGGCCAGAGCTTTTTTGTTTTGTTTTTTATGGTATTTGTCAAGTACGTACTGTGTGCCAAGCACTGTACTAAGCACTGGGGTAGATACAAGATAAGTGGGTTGGGCACAGTTCCTATCCCACATGGGGCTCATAATATTAAGACCAACTTTACAGATGAGGTACTGAAGCTCAGAGAAGTTAAATGACTTGCCCAAGATCACAAAACAGACAACTGATGAAGGCAAAATTAGAACCCAGGTCCTCTCATTCCCAGGTCCCTGCTCTTTCCACTAGGCCATCCTAATTCCATTTTTTTGTGTTTGTTAGGTTTCTTTTTGGTAGGGCATTGCTACATTGCTCACTAGAGCCTCAAATAGTGGTTCATATTTAAATGGAGTGAACCTCACATCCGATGAAAATTTTTTTAGAGTCCATAATTACCATAATTATTCCTAGTGAAATCTGACTCATTAGCTGCTAAAGGTAAGGTGGTTTACAACTGGGAATAGTATATTTTGTCCCAGTTTGGGATGGAAGGAGAAACAGACTAGTGGGAAGTGCCCAGGGCTTGGAGTCAGGGGACTTGGGTTCTAATCCTGGTTCTGTCACCTCCTGGGTGACCTTGGACAAGTCACTTAACTTCCCTGTGCCTCAGCTTCCTCATCTATAAAATGGAGACTCTGAGTCCCATGTAAAATAGGGATTATGTCCCTTAAAACAGTGTTTGGCAGAGAATGAACACTTAACAAATACCACTATTAATGTTATTATTGACTGAAAAGCATTAGGGAAGGGATTTGTATGTGGGAGTTTTCTATTAGATTGAGTTCTCATATGGACCACCTGATTGTCCAGGAATCTGCCTGATTGACTGCAGCTGCCTGGGAGAGTTGGTAGCTCTTTGGGCTCTAAACTGCACTCCTCAGCTATCCTCCATTATGCTTGATTCCAGAACCTACCCAGAGGAATGCAGGTAGGTGGTGGGAAATGGAAATGGTGCTGAAGTGTGGAAAAATTGGAAATTATCTGAGCCAGGCAGAAGAATTGACATCAGGATTCTTGGGGTATCTGCCAAGGTAGGACTTCTCATATTCATTCAATTGTATTCATTGAGTGCTTACTGTGTGCAGAGCACTTTATTAAGAGCTCAGAAAATACAGTTCAGCAACAAAGAGGGACAATCCCTGCCCACAACAGGCTCATGGTAACTCTAAAAATGCTGGTCTTGTCTCTGCAGTGCATTCACTATTTATATTAGCTTTCTGCTTAAAGTTAGATATGCCTTAAACAGATTCCAGTCATGAGGGCAGATTGGAATGATGAGTTCCCCATGCAGACACATTTGGAAATATAAACTTTCTATACAGTTGCCTTTTGTCTTCAAAACTGTGTGATGGCTAGTATTCTGGTGCTATGCATTCCACGGTGGGCTCAACTTGAAGTTAACTTGCTTATAATGGTGGCTCTATTATACCTCTGAAGTCTCTCTCACCTGAGTCCATGTAGCCTAGTGGTCTATTCCCCAAAATAACCTTAGTTGGAAGTGAGCTTTGATTCTCTGTTTGGGGTTCACTGTGTTTGTGCTGTTGATAATGTATTCATCACCAGCATTTACTGAACATCTAGTCTGAACAGAGCACTGTACTAAACACTTGGGAACTTATAGTTCCTTCTGTAAAAGATGCAGTCCCCTGCCCTGGGGGAACTGACAAAACCCTAGTGGGGAGAAGAAATGAATTGAAGCCAGGCATCTTGGAGAGGTTTCCCCATCCTATGAAGTAGCTAGAAGAGCAGATCCTTGAGGGTGAAAGGAGTCAGGATCTGGGTCAAGGCAGGGATGATTCCTGGGATATAGAGCTGCAACAGCAGGAGCCAAATTAGAGTGGTGGTCTCCCCCAGAGCACACAGATGTGGAAGTGCACAGACCTCCCCCATAAGGCCAGAATCCTTCTGGGGTGACTTTCTTTAAGCAGAAATTTTGAGAAGATCATGAGACAAGAAGCAAAAGTGAAAGCAATGCTAGATACTGCAAATAATAAATACAACAGCAAAACAAAAAGTGAAAATAATGCTAGGTACTGCAAACAATAATGTAGCAGCAAAACAAGAGGCTGGGCATGGTGTGGACAGGATTGTTGATCCTGGTTTGGACTTTCCAGCTATAAATGCACCCATAGATAAAGTCCAGTGCTATCATCTTCTAATAAAAAGGACCATTGACCCAGATCCAGATTTGGACAGTGGGAAGACAGTAAGACAGGAGTCATGGCTTTTTAGAAAATCATACATCACTTTGTAGACTTTTGGGGTTCCCTCCTGCAGGCTGGTATATAACTTTGATTTTCTTCAGTCTTCCTGCCGACTAATGACCACCATGGGAGTGGAGCAGCATGGCCTAGTGGAAAGAACCTGGGCCTGAGAGTCAGAGGCCCTGGGTTCTAATTCTGGCTCTGTCACTTGGCTGCTGTGTGACACTGGACAAGTGACTTCACTTCTCAGTGACTCAGTTTCCTCATCTGTTAAATGGGGATACAGTCCTTTTCTCCCTCCTACTTAAACTGGAGCCCCTATTCTGTCCAACCTGATTAACTGCTATCTCCCCTAGCATTTGGTACGATGCTAGGTATTCATTCACTCATTCATTCAATAGTATTTATTGAGCACTTACTATGTGCAGAGCACTGTACTAAGCGCTTGGAACGTACAAATTGGCAACAGATAGAGACAATCCCTGCCCATTGACGGGCTTACAGTCTAATCGGGGGAGACAGACAGACAAAAACAATAGCAATGAATAGAATCAAGGGGATGTACATCTCATTAAAACAATAGCAATAAATAAAATCAAGGGGATGTACATCTCATTAACAAAATAAATAGGGTAATAAAAAATATATACAAATGAGCGGACGAGCACAGTGCTAAGGGGAAGGGAGAGGGGGAGGAGCAGAGGGAAAGGGGGGGGAAAGGGGCTTAGCTGAGGGGAGGTGAAGGGGGGGTAGAGGGGCAGCAGAGGGAAAAGGGGAAGCTCAGTCTGGGAAGGCCTCTTGGAGGAGGTGAGCTCTAAGTAGGGCTTTGAAGCGGGGAAGAGAATTAGTTTGGCGGAGGTGAGGACGGAGGGCATTCCAGGACAGCGGGAGGATGTAGCCCAGGGGTCGACGGCGGGATAGGTGAGAACAGGGGACGGTGAGGAGGTGGGCAGCAGAGGAGCGGAGAGTGTGGGGTGGGCAGTAGGAAGAGGGAAGGGAGGAGAGGTAGGAGGGGGCAAGGTGATGGAGAGCCTTGAAGCCTAGAGTGAGGAGTTTTTGTTTCATGCGGAGGTCAATAGGCAACCACTGGAGGTTTTTAAGAAGGGGAGTGACATGCCCAGAGCGTTTCTGCAGGAAGATGAGCCGGGCAGTGGAATGAAGAATAGACTGGAGCGGGGAGAGACAGGAGGAAGGGAGATCAGAGAGAAGGCTGACACAATAA
Organism: Ornithorhynchus anatinus; assembly: GCF_004115215.2. Lineage (NCBI taxonomy): Eukaryota > Metazoa > Chordata > Mammalia > Monotremata > Ornithorhynchidae > Ornithorhynchus > Ornithorhynchus anatinus. Next base: position 20,976,568 of record NC_041753.1, on the reverse strand, counting down.
TCCAGCTGGGATATTATGAGAACCTGTACCAGTATGATAGCCATTTGGGTGGAGTAAGTAAGTGCTGAACAGGTACTATTATTATTGTTATTATTATAATAATGTTGGTATTTGTTAAGCGCTTACTATGTGCCGAGCACTGTTCTAAGCGCTGGGATAGACATAGGGGAATCAGGTTGTCCCACGTGGGGCTCACAGTCTTAATCCCCATTTTACAGATGAGGGAACTGAGGCACGGAGAAGTTAAGTGACTTGCCCACAGTCACACAGCCGACAAGTGGCAGAGCTGGGATTCGAACTCATGAGCCCTGACTCCAAAGCCCGTGCTCTTTCCACTGAGCCACGCTGCTTCAGTATTATTATTATAGTGAAGCCCAAGTCCCTCAAGAGTCCAAAGGTGTTCCACTGACTGTCTTAATTGGTAGAATGCCAGGGAGGCTGCGACAGGGAATGTTGTCTGGACTGATGGAGATTGAGGATGATCCCCTTTACCATTTATCTATTTATTTTGATGTTAACTCATTAACTTATTCTTATTGCTCTGTGTCTGTCTTCCCCTGTTTAGGTTATGAGCCTCATATGGGACAGCAACAGTGCCTAAACTGATTATCTTATATTTTCCCCAAGGCTTAGCACATAGTACCTATCTACACATACTATCATATATTAATATATAGCATAACTATAGATCCTAAGGAGCCTGAAAGAGTTCTTTCAGCTTCTCAAAATACGAAACTCCCAAGGAGTGACTTAGTCCTTGGAAGAATCTGGCTTGACTTTTCTATTTCTCCTCTAAATACTCTGATGCTGGCAAATATAAAGGGGAGAAAATGTTTCGTCCAAGGGGCATGCTAAATTTGAAAACAGGATGTTCTGCTCCAACTAGGTTCTCAGGACTTGATTTAGATTCCCTCCTCCTCTCTACCACTTACCTTCTTGACCACTTTTATCTGTCTAAAATCCATAGTAGAGCCTCCCAGATATGATAGACATTCAATAAATTAAAATAATATTTGTCCAAGTACATTGCCCCTTCAGCCTAAAAAAACCCTCTGAATTTGTTCCCTAATATGTAATGCTTTTAGATATTGATTTTTCTTAAACTGTGTTTAAGTGCTTGAGTTGATGGGAAGATATTTTTGTAAGTTTTTCTTACCTCTTGTTCATTAAGAATTCATGTTAACTAGAAAGAACCTTCTGTACTATCAAAATTCAAGTAAAAACAACATTTTCTGTAAAAAATTAAAGAGCTCTTCACTGGAAATAAAAGGAAAAGGATAAATTTTATCTGTGATATAATTTGACTAGGTTTTAATCACTTTTATCACCCAAAGTTGTGCTTTGTCTACTTCTTTACTTTTTAAAAATCCTAAGGCATAACTACTAAATTATAGTCCTATAAAGTCTTTATAAGCTCAGTCCCCCAAATTAACACTATGTTGGTATCCATTAGGAACAGAGATTATTAATTTTAGTTCTGCAAATTCATTTCTATATTATATGCCAGTTTATTTTGAAAAATTAGAATAAGATTATCTGCATCAGTGCTGGAGTCTTGAATATCATGAGAGGACATGCTCTCTATTTTTGTTCCAAATATTAAGCCATTCATGCCCATTTATCCAAATGTTCCAGTCCCAAAGTATTTTAACAATGTTTCTCCAGTTAATCTATCAACCACAGTACACACAGAAACACCAAACTTCCTTCTGATATTTGATCCTTCCCCTTTCTTTTCAAAAGTAATGCTTAATCTCAAAATCATATTTTCCCCTTGAAAAGAAGACAGGCAGCCCCTACTCAGTTCAAAAGAAACAGGTATTTTTTCTTCCTCTCTCTTCCCACACTTCTTTTGATACCTCAGCAGCCCAGGATCTCCTCAGCCAAGACTCTTTGGCAGAGCCAATCTGAGACCCTGTAGTACGAGTAGTTGTAAACTCACTGAGGGCAAGGAATGTGTCTGTTATATTGTTGTGTTGTCCTCCCCCAAGTACTTGGTACAGTTCCATGCACACAGTAAGAGCTCAATAAATACTATTGATTGATTCTTCAGTCTGCTTGATTCTTTAAATTATGTTTTCACCCTACACCTCTGGGAAAAACAAAAGAGAAAGGAGGCTATTGGACTATCAGGAAGTGAGAAAGGAAACTGCAGCATTCCCTCAGATTTCCCCTGAGTACACTCCCACCCTTCCCTCACTTGTTGGTTGTTTTTTGGCTTTTTTTTTTTGGTGACTGTATTTTTTTTCTAATCATATTTGTTAGGCTCATACTAAGTGCCAGGCATAGTGCTAAGTGCTGGGATAGATACAAGATAATCGGGCAGGACGGAGTCCTAATCCCCATTTTACAGATGAGGTAATTGAGGCAGAAAAGTTAAGTGACTTGCCCAAGGTCACACAACAGACAAGTGGTGGAGGGGATTAGAACCCAGGTCCTCTGACTCCCAAGCCCAGGCTCTTTCCACTAGGCCAAGCCGCTTTGCTTATAATTCTTGTAATTCCTTCATCAGTCAAGCTGTTTGAGCTCTAGTTGCTTTTACCAGGCTTCTGTAGTAGCCTGAAATGGAGTAGGTATATAAAGGGGAAAAGGAATGGAGACAAGGAGGAAACTAATCTCTGGGTGGTACCATCTAAATGACATAATCTCCTGTCTTTGTCTTCCTTTCTTCCCTCTTCTTTCCAGTACTCTTCCCAGCTTTTCTAGCTCCTTATATCCTGGAAGGAGAGCAGCAGGAAAGTTGTGTTCTGAATGGCTTAAACAACACTGAGAGAAACTTTAGCATTAGAAAGGGGAACTGGAGTTAACTTCTAGTACAAGAGAGAAGCAGGTTGTAAAAGAACTGGGTCTTTGTGCCCTAGAAGATTGGCTGCCTGATGAAAGATGGACCCCCATTCATGGCTAATTACCCATAGTGCAAAAGGACCTGGAGTCTTAATAATAACTGTGATATTTGTTAAGCACTTACCATGTGCCAAGCTTTTTATTAAGCACAGGGGTAGATACAAGATAATCAGATCAGACATAGTCCCTGTCTCACATGGGGCTTACAGTCTGAGGGAGAGCAGGTACTGAGTCCTCATTTTGCACATGGAGAAACTGGGGCACCGAGTAGTGAATTGACTTGCCCAAGGTCACACACCAGGCAAGTGTTGGAGCTGAGATTAGAATGTGGATCTCCTGACTCCCAGGCCCCTTCTCTTTCCACTTGTCCATGCTGCTTGTTTATGACTACATTCCCCACCCCTCCCTTCTTCATCCACTTTTTCTGCCAAGGAGAAGACCAGGAAAGAGGGAGGATTTACATTTGAATCCCCTAGGTTTTTTTCCAAGTACTATTTACTACACTCACCCTAAGGGAGGACAGTGTGCTAAACTACTGTTTAACATGAGACTACTTGTCCCTTGAGACCTGAGGCTGTCTCCTGAGCTACGCCATATGTCTCCATTAGCCCAACAAGTGTGTTCCTGCAAGTGTATTTTCTACTTCCAAAAATCTTATGTTCATTAGAAATCTGTCCTGCCAGAAGCCCCATACTTACCAAAGCTTAATTAGCTATTTCTTAGTGAAGGAGAGGAAAACAGTTAATACTATTGCACTATCCCTGTGTTTCCTAAATAGTTCTGTCCACATACAGACTTGTCACTAAAATAGTAATAATAATTGTGGTATTTGATATGCTCTTACTTTATGCCAAACACTGTACTAAGCCTTGGGGCAGAAAAAAGATCATCATGGGGCTCACAGTCTAAGTAGGAGGCAGAGCAGGCATTGACTCTCCATTTTGCAGATTAGGAAATTGAAGCACAGAGAGGTTAAGTGACTTGCCTAAGGTCACACAGCAGGTAAATGGCAGATTCTGGATTAGAACCCAGGTCTTCTGACTCCCAGGCCTGGGCTCTTTCCACAAGGTGACACTGCTCATGACTGTTTTAAAACATGGTAACAGCAAAGCACATTGTAACATGGTGTGTGTCTTCACCTAATATGCTAAGAGCAGTAATTAGAAATCCAAAATCTTTCCTCGGATACTCACACCCACCTCACAATATTGAGAAGTTTCAGGAAGGCAGGGTCGGAGATGTGCATGAGAAGTTTTCCTTCCCAAGTGTACTCCATGTTACTTTACTTAAAAGCAAGCCAGCCAACTTTTAAAATGACTATAAAACATGGTTTATGGTGGAACTGTGCTCAGCACCTATTTAAACACATAGTTGTAGCTAGCACAGAAACTGAGTCTTAAATGTTCTGGTTTATTTCATTCAAATTCTTAAGCATTCCTAGTGTCTTTTGTAGAACCTGGGAAGTAGCATGGTTTAATTGATAGAGCACGAGCCTGGAAGTCAGAAGGGCCTGGTTTCCATTCCTGCCTCCACCACTATTCTGCATGACCTTGGGCAAGTCACTTAAACTTCTCTGTGCCTCCCTTAACTCATCTGTAAAACGAGGATTAAGACTGTGAGCGGCATGTGGGATGTGGACTGTGTCCAACCTGATTAGCTTGTATCTTTCCCAGTGCTCAGTACAGTGCCTGTCACATAGTAAACGCTTATCAAATGCAATAGGAAAAAAATGTAATTCAAATTCCTAAAGCATTCCTTAAGAGCCTTAAAGATCAATTATTTTCAAGGGGCACATACTGAGGTCTCCTAGAGTGGAAAACACTGTACTGACTGGGATATGTGCTAAAAGTAGACCTGATCCCTGCCCTCAGTTTATATCTAGCTAATTACAGTGCTATGCACATAAGTGCTCAATAAAATACAGATTTTCTGGGTAAAAAATAAACATAATTTGGGAAATAATTAGGCAGTTATTTTATTTGTATTAAGTCAAGACAACATTGCACCCAAAGGGTGTGAGGGAGGTCCAGAGAGCAGATCTAGGTTCTGCGCATGGTCTTCCTTGCCCTCCCAAAGGCTTTTGACTCAGGAAAGTGACAGTCCATGGGCCGTTCTTTGCAATTTAGGCTGTCCGAACAGGTATGTTAATAACACAAGGTCGCTCCATGATGGAATGACAGGTCGAGTTCTGGACCGTTGTGTTCAACCACGTGGAAAATGGTATCTACATGTATCGTTGCCTAGAAGGTGGACTTTCTAATGTGCAAAGACTTTGTGCAAAGACAAAGGTGAAAAGACTCTGTGAGCTACTATTTGTGGATGATTGCACACTAGTAGTCAACATGCTTCCAGACATTTGAATATAATGCATGAGTTGCTAAACTCTTTGGACTGACAATCAGCCTAAAAAAAAAAAAATGAAATCATGCTTTGACCTCAACCCAGTTCCACAGTTCTTGCTACAATTTTTTTTAACAGTATTTGTTAAGCACTTACTATGTACCAAGCACTGTTTTAAGTGCTGGAGTAGGTACAAGTTTAATGAGATTAATAATAATAATGTTGGTATTTGTTAAGCACTTACTATGTGCAGAGCACTGTTCTAAGCACTGGGGGAGATACAGGGGAATCAGGTTGTCCCACGTGAGGCTCACAGTTAATCCCCATTTTACAGATGAGGTAACTGAGGCACAGAGAAGTGAAGTGACTTGCCCATAGTCACAGAGCTGACAAGTGGCAGAGCCCGGGAGTCGAACTCATGACCTCTGACTCCGAAGCCCAGGCTCTTTCCACTGAGCCACGCTCACCGTGCTTGTCCTAAATGGGGCTCACAATCTAAGTAGGAGGGAGAACAGATATTGGATCCCCATTTTGCAGAGAAGGGACCTGCACAGAGAAGATAAGTGACTTGTTCAAGGTCACACAGTAGGCCAGAGGTGGAGCAGGGTTTAGAACCCAGGCCATCTGGCTCCCAAGCACTGGTCACGCAGCTTCCCTATATCCGGATGGATACAACTGTATCCATCAGTGGCATTCAGCTTAAAGCCATCAAAAAATCCTGCTGCTTGAGTAGCGTGCTTTCAAAAAATGCCACTTTAATGACAATATCTTAAGATGCATCGTCATGGCCAACGCATCATTTGGATAGAAAGGGGAGTAGGTAAATCAGTCAGTCACATTTACTGAGTGCTTACTGTGGGGCGAACAATGTACTAAGCACTTGGAAGAGTACACCATAACAGAATAATACATTCCCTGCTCACAAAGAGCTTACTATCTAGAGGGGGAGACACATTAATATAAGTAAATAAAATTACAGATATGTATGTAAGTGCTGTGGGGCTGAGGGGGGGGGATGAATAAAGACAAAGATTGAAGCCTACCAAACTGTTATCATCGCAACACTGCTCTACAGCTGTGGTGCATGGACACTGTATAAAATGACTCAACCAGCTCCACCTGTACTGTCTGAAGTAGAGGGCTGGAATAAAATGGAAATTTCACATTCCGGACATCGAGGTCCTGCAGTGTAATAGCTTCTTCTCCTCCCTCATCGATACCCATGCCCGTCACCCCTGCCGATTGTTCCGGACCTTTAACTCTCTCCTTAGGCCCCCTGTTCCTCCCCCTCCCCCATCTCTCACCCCCAGTGATCTGGCCACCTATTTCCTCACGAAAATCAACACAATCAGGTCTGAGCTCCCCAAAGTCACCCCTCCGCCTCTCCCCTCCCCCCCACCAACCCCCTCCCCTACTTTCCCATCCTTCCCTGCAGTATCCTCAGAGGAGATCTCCTCCCTCCTCGCAAGTGCCACCCCCTCCACCTGCGCCTCGGACCCCATTCCCTCTCACCTTCTTAAAACCATCGCCCCTGCCCTCCTACCTTCCTTAACTTCTATTTTTAACCACTCAATCTCCAAGGGCTCCTTCCCCTCTGCCTTCAAACATGCCCACGTCTCCCCCATCCTAAAAAAACCCGCTCTTGACCCCACTTCCCCCTCCAGTTATCGTCCTATCTCCCTACTACCCTTCCTTTCCAAAATCCTAGAACGAGTCATCTACAATCGATGCCTAGAATTCCTTAACTCCCATTCTCTCCTAGACCCCCTCCAATCTGGCTTCCATCCCCTCCACTCTACCGAGACTGCTCTCTCTAAGGTCACCCATGACCTCCTTCTTGCCAAATCCAATGGCTCCTACTCCATTCTGATCCTCCTTAACCTCTCTGCTGCCTTTGACACTGTCGACCATCCCCTCCTCCTCCATACCTTATCTCACCTTGGCTTCACGGACTCTGTCCTCTCCTGGTTCTCCTCTTACCTCTCTGGCCGATCATTCTCGGTCTCCTTCGCTGGAGCCTCCTCCCCCTCCCATCCTTTAACTGTTGGAGTTCCTCAAGGGTCAGTTCTTGGCCCTCTTCTGTTCTCCATTTACACTCACTCCCTCGGTGAACTCATCCGCTCTCACGGCTTTGACTACCATCTCTATGCAGATGACATGCAGATCTACATCTCCACCCCTGTCCTCTCCTCCTCCCTTCAGGCTCGCATCTCCTCCTGCCTCCAGGACGTCTCCACCTGGATGTCGGCCTGCCACCTAAAACTCAACATGAGCAAGACTGAGCTCCTCATCTTCCCTCCCAAACCCGGTCCTCTCCCAGACTTCTCTATCACCGTGGATGGCACGACCATCCTTCCCGTCTCTCAGGCCCGCAATCTCGGTGTCATCCTTGACTCGTCCCTCTCGTTCACCCCACACATCCTATCCGTTACCAAGACCTGCCGGTTTCACCTCTACAGTATCGCCAAGATCCGCCCTTTCCTCTCCACCCAAACGGCTACCTTACTGTTACGGGCTCTCGTTATATCCCGGCTAGACTACTGTGTCAGCCTTCTCTCTGACCTCCCTTCCTCCTCTCTCGCCCCGCTCCGGTCTATTCTTCACTCCGCTGCCCGGCTCATCTTCCTGCAGAAACGATCTGGGCATGTCACTCCCCTTCTTAAACACCTCCAGTGGTTGCCTATCGACCTCCGCTCCAAACAAAAACTCCTCACTCTAGGCTTCAAGGCTCTCCATCACCTTGCCCCTTCCTACCTCTCCTCCCTTCTCTCTTTCTACCGCCCACCCCGCACGCTCCGCTCCTCTGCCGCCCACCTCCTCACCGTCCCTCAGTCTCGCCTATCCCGCCGTCGACCCCTGGGTCACGTCCTCCCGCGGTCCTGGAATGCCCTCCCTCCTCACCTCCGCCAAACTGATTCTCTTTCCCTCTTCAAAACCCTACTTAAAAATCACCTCCTCCAAGAGGCGTTCCCAGACTGAGCTCCTCTTCCCCCCTACTCCCTCTGCCTTCCCCCCTTTACCTCTCCGCAGCTAAAGCCTCATTTTCCCCTTTTCCCTCTGCTCCTCCACCTCTCCCTTCCCATCCCCACAGCACTGTACTCGTCCGCTCAACTGTATATATTTTCGTTACCCTATTTATTTTGTTAATGAATTGTACATCGCCTTGATTCTATTTAGTTGCCATTGTTTTTACGAGATGTTCTTCCCCTTGACGCTGTTTATTGCCATTGTTCTTGTCTGTCCGTCTCCCCCGATTAGACTGTAAGCCCGTCAAATGGCAGGGACTGTCTCTATCTGTTGCCGACTTGTTCATCCCAAGCGCTTAGTACAGTGCTCTGTACATAGTAAGCGCTCAATAAATACTATTGAATGAATGAATAATAGGATCTCAGGCGCTGAGGCAATGCCCATCAGTGCTCGGCTGCAATGGAGTGGTCAGTTCATGCAAGTGGATGATCAAAGGATTCCCAAGGTGATCTACGGAGAGTTCAGCAGTGCAGCCCAGCCCGCTCCAGAGGTGATGGGAGGAGGAGATACAAAGAAGGCCACCCTCAGGGCTGACTGGCTGATACCAGTGCTTGGGAGAGCACCGTCCAGGAAGGTCCTCTTGTTACAAGGTCTGCCTTTCAGCTATTTCATCTGTTGAGAACGAAAACACCGCTAGAATGAAGTGCGTTAGGGGGATGGGGGTTTCAAGCTCTGCAGAACAATCGATGCTGACCTTCACATGAGCAGGCTGTGGTTGGTCATGTGCCTAACATCGCAGCTTCTACATGCATCTCAAAATGTGCTGAAAGTGAAAGGACTGAGGCTTGTCTGTCATTCTCAGGAGGAGGCTCCATCATTGGGTTTAATTTTACCATGCTAAATACAGGAAAAAATTGAGTTTATTTTTTTTTTTTTCATGGGGGGGTTATTTTAACTTTTTTTTTTTTGAATGATTCCCTGGTCTGGAGCTCTCCCACATAAGGAGTCAAGGGAAAGGGTGGCACCAATGCCACTTTCCTGAGGTGGGGGCATTGAGAGAGATACTAGTAGAAATTAGCATGGAAGGGGCAGTGGTTTTCAGGTCCTCAATACTTAGGTATATATATCTGTAATTTATTTACCTTAAGTCTGTCTGCCCCACTGGACTGTAAACTCTTTATGGGCAGGGAACGTATCTACCAACTTTGTTATGCTGTACTCTCCTGAGAGTTTAGTAATAATAATTGTGGTATTTATTAAGTGTTCACTCTATGCCAGCCACTGTACTAAGTGCTGGAGTAGATACAAGGTAATTGAGTTGGCCCCAGTTCCATACTGAGCTCATAGTCTTAATTCCCATTTTACAGATGAGGTAACTGAGGCACAGAAAAGTGAAATGATTTGCCCAAGCAGACAAGTGGCAGAGCCAGGATTAGAACCCAGTTCCTCCTGATTCCCAGGCCCATGCTCTATCCAATAGGCTCCCCACATATGGTACTCTGCACACAGGAAGCACTCAACAAATGCCATTGATTGACTGTTCAATTGAATGGGATGCTCCAAAGACTAGAGCCTTATGTGAGACAGGCATGGGGAACAAACGCACTTCATCGTAAGCTCCCTGAGGGCAAGGATCATGTTTACCAACTCATATTGTACCTTCCCAAACACTTACGACAGTCCTCTGCGCCCAGTAGGCAGTCTGTAAATGTTATCCATTAATTCATTATTCATTCATATTTACTGAGTGCTTACTGTGTGCTCAGCATGGTACTAAGTGCTGGGGAGAGTACAGTAAAACAATAGACACATTCCCTGCCCACAACCAGCGACAGAAGCCAAACCCTCTGGTCTATGGCTCACCGAGATGCAACAACATTTGCCCAGGAACCATGGAGAATAGAGCTCCTGCCCCCATCATGTTCCCTCCCAAAATTGCTCCAAGGAACACCATGTTAAGCTGTCACAGAGGAGGCAGCCGGATCTGAGAACCACTGCTCTATATGCCTCACTTTACTTGAATGCTTTGGACATTTGATGTTCCTATATATAACCTTCAGTATCTTTGAGGTTCCTCTGGAGGCCCATAAAATATCATTCAATTCTATAAAGGTTTTCTTGCTTACATTAATGTTTACTGGGTTCTTAAAAAATATGTTAATGAGGCTTGACTGGGCTGCGATAATGTAGACTTCTTATTTATCTATTTAACTTTGCCAATGTATATTTCTACTTTAGCAAGGGAACATGTATTTTCTACATTCTTTACATTCTACAGAGCATAAAAAAATAACCCCCAGAGTGATAAAATTCAGATATTTTCACTTGTACTTTCTAAATCTTGGACTCAATGAAATGACATTTTAAAGTCTAGTTCCCTAAACTCATTTCAGTGGATTGAAACCAATCTTTCACCATGAATCAGAATGGAAAAACTAATCAGGAAGAAACAAAAGACTATGAGGAACTTGACTACTATGCCCAGCCAAAGATTTGATGTCCAGCAATTTAGTCATTTGTTCATGGAAGATATGAGATAAATACAAAAGGTTAAAAAAATACTCTGTTTTCCAGATTCTGTAGGGTGGAACAACCAACAAAGCACATTAGCCTAAATGGACCAGTTAGAAAAGAAGTAAAAATTTAGACCTAGAAACATATTCCCCACTTTGGAAATATGAAGCTGGGAAGGTGTAAGAAGAAAGACAAGAATCCCAGCAACAAAGACCTACAAACCATAATCTTTCCTTTCAGATTCCTTTCTGCACTGATTTAGAGCTGATGTTCTATTTATTAATAAGAAGAATAACAGAGCATTTATTAAGTACTTGCTAATGGGCCAAACACTGCTAAACTCTGGGATAGGCACAAGAAAATCTGATCAGATGCAGTCCCTGTCCTAAATGGGGGTCACTATCCAAGAGAGTATCTTATTCCCATTTTACAGAGGAAACTGAAGCACAGAGAGGGTAAGTGACTTGCCCATGGTCACACAGCAGGTCAGAGGCAGAGCTGGGACTGGAACCTACATCTCTGACTCCTAGTCTCATGTTCTTTCCACTGGGCCATGCTGCCCTGAGGTAGTTCCTTTTACAGTGACACAAATTTAGTTCCTTTTCTTTCTCTTAGTCATATTCAGAAGACACTCTAACATTCTGTTGGTCTTTCTTGAAACACTCTTAACTATTCAAAATCCATTTGGAAGTGCAGATGCCAGGGTGAAATTTGCCAGTTGCCTAATGTGGTAATGCAGTACTTTCCCTTGTTATGAATTCCTCTGTATATGACATTAAGGAATTGGACTTTTTTTGGCACTGCACACACAAGTGTGTTGCTGGGAAACAAAAGCAGCAGACAGAACAACCTGGCGTGTACCATCAAAAATGGAGTAGTTCTTTCTGAGCAGAAGTCTTGGGAAGTACATGAGGCTAAGAGACAGGACCAGAAGCAGCACTGGGCTCTGCAAATAGAATCTGTAGTTACAAACCAAAGGTCAGTCACCATCTTCACATGTATGCAGGATGGAAAGAGCTGCTGGTGACATATGCCTTTTAAGCCACACTGGTACACATGAATAAGAATCACCCTCAGTGTCTACTTTGACTAGAAAGGGCAATGATTTATGGCTTTATGACACTTCGGTCAAGGCTAGTTGGAAAAATGTAAATTCAGTGCCTAATGTTGAGATATTTTCAAAGGAAACAATAAACTAAATCACTTTAAAGTAAGTCTTCATAGGCAAAAGGTTTGGAAGTGAAGGTTGCCTTCAGTAATGTGGTTCAGGAATCTGATGGGGGTATGTAGGCTTTTTTCGGTCTCATCCAAAAGACCCACTAAATGCCTAGTTATAGAAAAATGCACAGCCAATAGAAAGTTGAATCATCTTTGCCAATAAATTGGGATTTTCCTCAAGCATAATTTCTTCTAGTAACCTCACTTTTCTTCAGGTTCTGTGCCTGAACACCTGCACTGATTTGTATACAGGTGTATCTCAGGTTACAGTCACTGAGGACATGCCCTACGCTCATTGCTAATGTGTCCCGGAACCGTGAGCCCTGCCGCCTACCTTATAATAATAAAAGTTGTGGTATTTATTAAGTGCTTACTCTGTGCCAGGCACTGTAGTAAGTGCTGGGGAGGATACAAGCAAATTGGGTTGGACACAGTCCCTGTCCCATGTGGGGTTCACAATCTCAACTGGGGCTCACAGCTTATGTCCAATTGCTGCCAGTAAATCCATTTCTATCCCACTTCCTCCTTTCCTAGGCCTGCCCCCATACTCTCCTCCCCCTCCTCCCTTCCCACTCTCTCCTGGTTGGAGCAGTTTTCCTGCCTCTCTCCTGCATGCAAAACTGCCCTTCTCTCATCTTTCCCCTATGTTCCGATATTGTTTTTTCTTATTTAAAACAAGTCACACACTTAGTGTCATTGCTGGGCAAGTTGCATGCACATGGGGTTGCCACCTCGATACACAAATAGCGTCACTGCTTTGAGCCACGTATGTACAGCCACAAGCCTGTGCTGCCTTCACCATCATCACAAGCCAAACGTGTTGCCAGTGCCACAGATCCCAGCTGGGTCAATCATGCTTTCCTTCATCCCTGTGCCAGGGACTCAGTGCCAATTCTATCTCTCCATGCTCAAGCCCACCCAGTGCTTTCTCCCCTTCTCTCTTGAAGCCCCACCTCACTGGCTCAGTCCCTGCCACGTAATGGGAACGGGGAAAGACTGGGACACAGGGTGGCAAGAGTGGTTTCTGTGGGCATTGGTGCCAGCACAGCTGCCCCATCCACTCCTTTTCCCTTCCTGTTCCTGGCTTGTTATCGATAGCCAAAACTGGTGCAGAGGAATGGGGGGAGAGGGAGACAAGGGGTAATAATAATGCTGGTATTTGTTAAGTGCTTACTATGTGCAGAGCACTGTTCTAAGTGCTGAGGTAGGTACAGGGTAATCAAGTTTTCCCAAGTGAGGTTCACAGTTAATCCCCATTTTACAGATGAGGGAACTTAGGCCCAGAGAAGTTAAGTGATTTGCCCACAGTCACACAGCTGACAAGTGGCGGAGCTGGGATTCGAACCCATGACCACTGACTCCCAAGCTCGGGCTCTTTCCACTGAGCCACGGGTAATATGACAAGCTAGTCATGCCAGTGGTAATCATTGCTGAAATAGAAAAAGTAATAATATCAGAGCATGTGGAAGAGAGGTAGATAGGACTTGGGGAGATGGGGAAGTAGAAGCCTGAGTCCCAGATGTGGATAGGCACATTCTTTGGGAATAGGGAAGGAGAAGGGGATGAGGTGTGTGGTGGGGGAGGGGGGAGGTGAGAGGGGGAAGAGAGGAGGAATCTATAGTGTAAGTTTTCCTTGCCTGTGAGGCTCAGTCATTACAATAGGACTGGTTCTGGAATGGAACCTAAGGAATTGCATGTAAGTCCATGGGAACACAAACCTCACAATACAGCCATGCAATATTCAGCCACATTCTCAGGGAGCATAACCCAGATGTATGGTGCTTGAAGTGTGCCTGTGTATGACATTCTGCCTGGTTGAATTTGACTTTTTCACTTTTGAGCCTGAAGTTTCAGAACATTTCACCTGCTTCATTCTGAAGGCTCTAGCCCCAGTTCAGAACCTCAGAGGGCTCAATACCTAGTCGGACAAAGAGACTGTCAACCAGGGTTTCAAGAATCCTTCTGGGAGCACAGCCATGATGACAGAACTTGAGGACAAACAATAGAAACTCCAGAGCACCTAGCAAGAAGATCGGCACTGTGGCAAGAGAGGTGGTAAGAGAATATCGTGTACCCAGGTTTTAAGGTACACAGGAGCTGTACTCTCTGGTCATCTACTTGGGGTGCTCCTGCTCTCTGTTCCATGAGAAGGATGGCTCTGCTCTAGTGAGGATTTCTATGTATGAGAATGGAGGTGTGGGTATGGATGTGTTTGACGGGAGTCTGGATTAGGAGAGGATATGTAAGTGGGAGGCTCTGGATAGGAGGGTACTTAAGATGCAAAAATTTGAAACTCTGACGTGGACTATTTATTCCTGTTTTTCAGCTACCCTTTCTAGCATGTCTAATTTCTCTTCTTGAGTAGTTTAGCACATTCCAATTCTCATAGCCTCATGGTACAAATGAGTTTTCTTCTTATATCTGCTTAAAGGGCTGCCAGATGTACTCATCTATCTCCTATCTCCTCTCTAGCTGAGCTCTGTTTCCTTTTCTTAATTTTGCTCTGTGGACCCTGATTCTGATTGGGCTTCATCAAACTTTAATGGGCAGTTAGTGGACAGTTAAGTTTGGACTGCTTAATATTTTAACAATCACAAAAATTACACTGACCTATTTAACAATTTACAGTTTTAAAATGTATGTGTTGGTGTGTCTCTACATGCATACCTTAGTAAATAGATATCTTCAAATTTTACACACACACCCCACCACACCCTCTCCTGCCTCCCCCCCCCCCACAAAAAATATATTTCTGAGAAATACCTTGGAATAAAAGGAAGTGAGCAGGAAAACACAAGGCAAAGGAAATAACCCACAAAAGTCAAAGAATATTTATATGGAGATTGCCCAAATAATCACCTTATGTTTGAAAACAGTATTAAGAGCATTTACTGCTTGATGCTTAAAACAGTGCTTTTCACTGTAGGCTACTAGGTTTCATACCCTTTATGTGGTTCTTTCCTTTTCCCACTGCCTGCTACCTTCTCATTGCCACCAATAGAAGTTTAGTTTCCAGATGACTACAGGCTGTGGCCCAGAGAGAGCTTTATTGGAGTGGTTGGCAAGATGATTACTTTATGTGATACCACCTTGGCAGCTCCTTGCACATCCTGAGCAAATGTCTGTTTCTTAACTTGAAGCATGCTTGTGCTGCAGTAGGCATCTTTTTTTTCCTTTTTTATTTGAAAACGTCAGGGAAGGCTCCTGAGCTAATCTAAAAAGAGAAGGGCTCTGGCTCCGAGAGAAACTTTATTTAAGAGAAACGGCAGTGATTACTTCTCCTACTTTTCACAGCCAAATAAATATTTACTAAGTAAGGACACACAGCATACATTAAAATTAATGTTCCACCCAGCTTTAGAAATGCCTGTCATATCTGTCAATGTTTCAATAGCTCCATGACTGAGAATGGCTCTGTTGTCTCGCAGTGAGAGCTGCCATTTTACTGATGCTTCTCAGCAGGAATCTCGGTCTGATTACATAGTTTGAGTCAGAGGCAGGGCAGCTCAGCATATGAAAGCTCAAGGGAGGCAAGAAGAGCTTGTAAAGTTAGTGTAGGGTGAGAAGTGTTAACTTCCTAAAATATTTTTGGAGGTGAGTTTAATGGTGATTTCTAAACCATCACAGATATATCTACGTTCATTAATAACAAGAACCAGGAAAATGTGAAAGTTTTTTTTTTCCTGAGATTGTTTCCTATGGTTGACAACATATCCTGTATGTCACATTGTCACGGGGCAAGAATTCATAGAAGGGGTTGGTTCACTCTCAAGAGATATTATGTCTGTTTTCCCAAATGTCACTCACCTTATGGTGTGTGCGGCAAGGAGATGAGTTGGGCTTAAACAATTTCATTTGACGGCTCTCTTCTTTATGAATTTGATGTCAGTTCTGGCTTTTAATTAGGCAGCTAAGAGAATGGCTTCCAGCATCAGTGATGGCATTGTTAAGGCAGGAAAAATGCATTTAAAATATTATTGTTCTGTTCTTCTCTATAAGTATAGGTAATAAGGAAATAGAAACTTTTCCAGAATGTGTAAGCAGATTTGATCATCTACCTGGAGAAATTATAGAAATAGATCTGTAAAACTGTAAAAATGGAGAAACTGATTAATGAAATAAGCAAAAGGCACCCAACTGCAATTACCGGGCTATGTGGTTGAGTACTTTTTTCCAGATATTTGTAAATGAGTATGACAATGCTAAATTTGCTGCAATGTTCTTAGTAAAGTGCCTTGCTTTATATCTGCTATGTTTTCTCTAGGGCTCCAACTTTATGAGACAAGTGATCTGACTTATCTTTGCTTTCTGATTTCCATGACCTTTCCTGTAGGAGTGAGCAAAGTTTTCTTCAAGGATTCAAGAGAACCCTCATTATCAACCTCTTTTTAAATGTTGCTCACACAAAAAATTTTAAATTCAATCCATAACTTCTTTTGGAAAGACCATCTGGGCATTTTCTCTTAATATAAATTAAGAGGAAATTAAGGGAAACTTGTTCTAGTCATTCCTTCATTGAATGTTTTGCCCATATTTGATCTTCAGCATTGATATTCATAACCAAAAGGGGAACATTGCTATTTGTTATATAGTAATGGTTCTAATCAGAGAACTATCTGATATAATCTAGTCCAGTCTCTGCCACTGATTCTGGGAGATACTGAGAAGATCATCTCTCCTCTCTGTGCCTCAGTTTCTCCATGTGAAAGTGAAGTTGAAATATTTGCCATCCATATACTTCCCGGGGGCATTGGGAGGACCAATTAATAATTTAATGTAATTGAAAGGCTTCCTAATAAATAAGTCCTTACCACAAGTCCATAAAGCAATTGTTCTACCACAACCTATCCTTTTTTCCATTCCTTGAAAGGGCACACAAGCCTCACTGTACAGATAGCCACAGCTGGCACAAACTCCCAGTGGAGTTTTAAAATGAACATCTTCATGCTTTCGTACTGAAGGATTCGTCCCACTGAAATGCCCCAGAGCGCTAACCAAAACAACACCTCACTGTGGCTCAGTGGAAAGAGCACAGGCTTGGGAGTCAGAGGTCATGAGTTTGAATCCCGGCACTGCCACTTGTCAGCTGTGTGACTGTGGGCAAGTCACTTAACTTCTCTGTGCCTCAGTTACCTCGTCTGTAAAATGGGGATTAACTGTGAGCCTCACGTGGGACAACCTGATTACCCTATATTTACCCCAATGCTTAGAACAGTGCTTGGCACATAGTAAGTGCTTAACAAATACCAACATTATTATTATTATTATGTTTATGTGCATTGGCACGTAATAATAATAATAATAACTGTGGTATTTGTTAAGTACTTACTATGTGCCAGGCACTGTACTAAGCAGTTGGGTGGATACTAGTAAACCGAGTTGGACACAGTTCTTGTCCCTCATGAGGGTCACAGTCTTAATCCCCATTTTGCAGATGAGGTAAAGAAAAGTTAAGTGACTTGCCCAAGGACACAGAGCAAACAAGTGGTGGAACTGGGTTTAGAACCCAGGTCCTCCTGACTCCTAGACCTGTGCTCTATTCACTAGGCCACACTGCTGTTCATGGAGCATAAGCAAGTAGATGACAGAACCAGCCATGAGTGTATGGATGCATAGTGCTTGAAGCAAGGGCAGAACTTTCTGGAAGGATGGAGAACAGGTATTTTTCGCCAATTTAAAGATGAGGAAACTGAGGCACAGAGAGTTTTAGTGACTTACCTAAAGCCACACAGCGGGCAAGTAGTAGGGCCAGGAATAGAACCCAAGTCTCCTGACTCCAAGGCCCACGCTCCTTCCACTAAACCATGTTGCCAAATACTGAATACTGAATTCACATAAAGTAGTGCGGACACCAAATTACCTTCTCAAACACTGTCTTGGAGAGGCAATTAGTGCTTGAAACTTCCTCTTGCAATATCACTATCTTTTCTTCTTCTGCTAAGCCTCAGAATTTCTAAGCTATTCAAGGATGCCAGCTATTTTACTGAAGAAGAGGAAAGAATAGGACCTTAAAGCCCCTTATTTGTGTCCTTGGTCTGGAAATAAAAATGAAATTGTGAGGTTTCATGAGCTAAGCGTGGCAAGCAGGAAGTTTAACTGCTTCCCAGTACCATGTCTGAGGGGAGGAGAAAAGAAGAAGGGGAGGGAAGAAGAGAAGAGAGATTTGGGATGATTCTAAAGCTAAGAAAGTGTTCCGTTTGACTAATAGCCTCCTCCAAAATGTAAAGTGAAGAAAACATGAGTTATGGAAAAATGTTGTTTTATTTAGGAGGAGACTTGTTGCTAGGAGGAGTGTCACACTAAGATTAAAATAAAAATAGGTGATTTATTTTACTGGGAGAAATTAGGCTTTGGGAAAATATAACAAGTTTCTAGAACCTAGGAGAAGGTTGAGCTAAGCATTCCTCTGATTCCTAATATTCAGCTTTGGAAACATGGCTCTACATTCTAGGTTTTTTTCCTAGTACCCATACATCATCTTTTTTTTTTTTTAGGTTGCTGAATAGTCCTAATGTTCACTTTTCTAAGTGTCGCTTCCATGAAACAGAAGCTGCCAAACTACTTCAAGTTTCTGAGTTTAGGCTCCAACATCCTCTCCACTCTAAGCTCCTTATGGGCAGGGGAACATGTCTACCCACTCTGTTATACAGTACTCACCCAAGTGCTTACTTCAGTGCTCTGCACACAGTAAGAGTTCAATAAATACCACTGATTGATTGTTAATGGGAAAGTTTACAGAAATTCATGCAGTCCTTGAGCCACTTGGGACTCATAGAAAAAACAGAGTTGTACAATTTATTTGGTGATTCTGGGGCTTTATACCCATGTGCTTAGCGTCATTCCACCTCAGTAACAGCCTGAGTTGTCTAGCTTGAGTATGTGTGCCATCCTGAATTCACCAACTAATGTTCTTTGCATTATCCCTGTAGACATGCCCTTCTGAGCCCTGCAATTAGTCCAGTAAATAGAGCACTGTTCTGAGGTCCTAGTTCTTCCTGTAGTTGGTGAATGTGGGCCAGAGACTGCCAGTGACCTCCACAATGTGCCTGCTTCCTCACTCACTGCACTCTGTGCCACAGTGTGCATTTGACTGGCAGTGATGACAGAGTTGTGAGTGGTGCTAACAAACCACTAGCACTAGAAGCACCGGTTCTTGGTCCTGGTTGACCTAAGAGAAAGAGCTTGAAACTGGGTGTCAGGAGATCCGGATGCTCATCATGGCATAGTGGATAAAGCATGGGCCTGGGAGTCAGAAGGTCATGGGTTCTAATTCTGACTCCACCACCCATCTGCTGTGTGACCTTGGGCAAGTCACTTCACTTCTCTGGGCTTCAGTTACCTCATCTGTAAAATGGGGATTGAGACTCTGAGCCCCACATGGGACAGGGACTGTGTCCAACCCAGTGTGCTTGTATCTACCCCAGCAGTTACTACAGTGCCTGGCACATAGTAAGCACTTAAAAAATACCATTATTATTGTTATTATTATTATCATCAATAACTCTGTCACTTACTTTCCTGCTAGGTGACCTATTGCAAGTCACAACCTCTCCTGGCCTCAGGTCCCTCAGCTTTAAAATAGGGATTAAATACATACTTTCCCTTCCTCTTAGACTGTGATCTCCATGTGGAACAGGGACTGTGCCTAATCTGATTGTATTGTACCTACCCCCGTGCTTAGAACAAACAGTGCTTAGCACACAGTGACTGCTTAGCAAATACCATGAATCAATCAATCAGAGGTGTTTATTGAGGGCTTCCTGTGTGCAGAGCACTGACTAAAAGGATGGGAGAGTGCAAAACAAGAGAGTTGGTGGATGCTATTATTATTATCATTATTATTAATAAGTCTCAGGCCTGAGGCTCATCCATTATTCTTGATGTGAGATTCCATCAGCAGCAGCAGCCTGTTAAATTTTACCTGATCAATTCTGTTCCTTAGTTTGTATGACTCGCTCTGGGAGCAATATCCCCTGTGTTTGGGTATATTCTTTATCTGGTTCTGTGCCTCTTGAATCTCCCTCATGTTTGACATTCCATTGACTTTAAGGAATCTCCTAGTGTCAGGGTGAATTCAAGGAATGGATAAGGGTGAATGAATTGCGGTTCAAAGAATATAAATAGGAGATTTAGAGATTAGGAAGGCTTTGAGGAACCAAGGCAGGCATTGCCCATTCCTCTCTGCATCAAGCAGAAAGTCCAGACCATTGGCTTTATGGTACTAAATCAGCTCTCTCCCCACTTCTTATCCTCTCTCTTTTCCCACTCCACCCCATCTCACATTCTTCATTCCTCTCAAGTCAGCCTACTCACTATGCCTCGTTCTCATCTCTCTGGCCTACCAACCTCTGGCTGACGCCCTGTCTCCTTCCCGGAATTCCTTCCTCCTCCTTCGGTGACTGTAAGCCCGGTATGGGCAGGGATTGTCTCTCTCTATTGCTCAATTGTACTTTCCAAGCACTTAGTACTGTGTTCTGCACTCAGTAAGCACTCAATGAATACGATAGAATGAACGAATATCATAATGATAATAATGGTGAAGGTTAAGCACTTACGATGTGCCAAGCACTGTACTAAGCACTGAGGAGAGACAAGATAATCACGTCTGACCAAGTCCCTATCAATCGATGATATTTATTGAGCTCTTACTGTGTGCAGAGCCCTGTACTAAGCAGGTGAAGGAGTGCAATACAGTTGATAGACATGATCTCTGCCCTCAAA
This sequence comes from Ornithorhynchus anatinus, assembly GCF_004115215.2. Lineage (NCBI taxonomy): Eukaryota > Metazoa > Chordata > Mammalia > Monotremata > Ornithorhynchidae > Ornithorhynchus > Ornithorhynchus anatinus. The sequence continues at coordinate 20,955,964 of NC_041753.1, read as the reverse complement.
GAGCTTACAGTCTAACTGGGAGACAGCCATTAAAATAAAGCAGAGTTGGGGAAGCAACCAAATATAAGGATTTATACAGAAGTGCTGTGGGGGTGGGCGTGAGCTGTTGGGGGGGAGATCAATCAATGATATTTATTGAGTGCTTACTATGTGCAGAGCACTGTACTAAGTGCTTGGGAGAATACAATAGAATTAGCAGACATGTTCCCTGCCCATAATGAGCTTAGAGTCTAGGGGCAAGGCAGACATTAATATGAATAAATGGGTAATTTATAATATATAATTTAAAGATGTGTACATATAAATGCTGTAAGGTTGGGGTGGAGTCAATAGCAAATGATCAAAGGAGATGAGTACCTAAGTGCTTAGGAGGTGGGACTAAATCCATGGGAGATGCAGTAGGGAGGGAAAGTAGGGTGGGGGGCTGAGAGCTCAGACTGGAAGGCTTCATGGAGGAGAGATGATTTCAGTAGGGCTTTCATATGGGGGAGAGCGCCAGTCTATCAGATATTTAGGAGGGAGGGTGTGAGCAAAGGTTCAGCAGCAGGTGAGGTGAAAGCAAGGAGCAGTAAGTAGGTTGATATTAGAGGAATGACAGGAGTGAGCTGGGTTGTAATGGGAAAGAAGAAAGGATAAGTAAGGGGAGAGACTGAATGCCTTGAATCTGATGGTGAGATGTTTCTGTGTGATGTGGGGATGGATGGGGGAACCACTGGAGGTTTTTGAGGAGTTAGAAGATGTGTGCAGAACAATTTCTTTAGAAAAGTTATCTGGGCAGGACAGTGAAGTATGGACTGGAGAGGGGAGAAGATAGATGTATGGAGGTCAGAGAGGAGGCTGATGCAGGAGTCAAGACTGGATATGATGAGCACATGAACCAGTGTGGTAAGAGTTTGGATAGAGAGGAAGGAGCAAATTCTGGAGATGTTGTAGAGATAGATCAACAAGATTCAGTGAATGACAGTGTGTGGGTTGAAGTAGAGAGATGAGTCAAGGATAATATCAGGGTTGAAGGGATGGCTGGAAAGAGAGTTGGGAGGGGAGAGGGTTTGAGAAGGAAGATGAGAAGTTCAGTTTTGGACATATTGAGTTTGAGATGTCAGCAGGCCATCCAGGTAGAAATGTCTTTGAAGGCAGGAGGAAATGCAGAGTGGAGATTAGAACCCAGATCCTCCTGACTCCTAGGCCCATGCTTTATCCACTAAGCTGTACTGCTTTATTTATTCATATGTATAAATATATCTGCATATATTTATACATATTATTTTAGTGGCTATCTCTCCTGCTGAATTGTAAGATCCTTGAAGGCTGGAACCATGCCTTTTCGCTCGATTTGTACCTTCCAAAAACTTAATGCAGTGATCTGTACAGAGTAAGCACTATATACATATTAGTGATTGACTGATTGGTTGATCATTTCATCACACACACACCCTCCACATATACGCGATTCCAGTTCTTTACCTTCACCTTTGCAATAAGAGCCTTCGAAACTGTAGTTATTTTTTGGAGGTCCGAAGTGTAGAGATCCTATTGGAATTCTAGAAATATTCTGTGGGCTTCGATCAGTCGTATTTATTGAGTGTTCCTAAGTGCAGAACACGGTACTAAGCACTTGGAGAGTACAATATAACAGAGGCGGTAGACACATTCTCTGCATGCAGTGAGCTTACAGTCTAGTGGGGGAGACAGACATTAACACCAATAAATAAATTATGGATTCATGCATAAGTACTGTGGGGCTGAGGGAGGGGTGCAAATCCAAGTGCAAGGGTGATACAGAAGGGAGTGGGAGAAGAGAAAATGATGGCTTAATCGGGGAAGGCCTCTTGGAGGGGGTGTGCTTTTAATAAACCTTTGAAGATGCAAAGAGTGATTGTCTGTTGGATAACAAGAGGGAGAGCATTACAGGCCAGAGGTTGGACATGGACAAGAGATAGGAGGTGAGCTAGATGAGGTCAAGGTACACTGTGTAGGTTGACATTAGAGGAGTGAAATGTGTGGTCTGAATTGTAGTAGGAAAGCAGCAAGGTAAGGTAGGAGAGGGCAAGGTGATTGGGTGTTTTAAAGCCGACCGTGAAGAGTATCTGTTTGATGTGGGGGTGGATGGGCAACCACTGGAGGTTCCAGAGAATTGGGGAAACATGGACTGAATGATTTGGTAGGAAAATGATCTGGGCAGCAGTGTGAAGTGTGGACTGGAGTGGGGAGAGACAGGAGGCAGGGAGATCAGCAAGTAGGCTGATGCAGTAATCAAGGAGGGATAGGATGAATGCTTGGATTAATGCAAAAGCAGTTTGGCTTCAGGTGATTTGGGTTACTAAAGAGGAAATGTATGGAGGCACAGTCTTTTCCCACTGCCTTTCTTTAGTGTGGGTATGATTGCCTTTTCTGATATATGGTCTTCAATACAGCTATGTTATTTGTTTACATCTGAATTCAAGTCACAGTTTTACCTTTGGTTGCCATTTAAAATGTATTGGAGGCTTCAGATAGTGATAGCAGAAACCTTAGGATTCTGGTGAACTGGAGTGAATGATAGCTGTGCTCTACTATCTGTCCTGGCTATCCATTCTCTTCTGAATTGCACTTCAAGATGACTTAGAATTATTTGTGAATTTCTGGATTAGATGAATTCCTTTCTTTCCCCTTTTCTTTCACCATAATGCAGTCAAGGTTCTAGAGATCAGCTGAAAGCACTTTTGCAACATGATAGGATGTAATAACAACCTGAGCACTTAGATACATATCTGTAATTTTATACATTGGTATTTATGTCTGTTTCCCCGCCTCTAGATTGTAAACTCATTGTGGGAAGGGAATGTGACAGTTTAATAATAATAATAGTGATGGTATTTGTTAAGCGCTTCCTATCAGCCAAGCACTAGGGAAGCTGCAAGATAATCAGATCCTATATAGTCCCTGTTCCATATGGGGCTCACAATCTAAGCAGGAGGGAAAACACATATTTAATCCCCATTTTACAGATTAGGACACCAAAGCATAGAGATGTTAAGTGATTTACCCTAGGTCACACAGCAGGCAAATGGCGGAGCCAGGATTTAGAACTCAGCTCCTCAGACTCCCAGGCCTGTGCTCTTTCCACTCGGCCATGCTGCTTTGCAAGGCAAGATTCAGATAGTTGTGAATAAATATTCTCATGTTTATTTTGAATTCTCAGTAAGTACTGACAATATTTATTTGGTTGCCCAAAAGTTCAGCAATGAGTGTATTTAAATAGAACACATTGATCTATGCATTTTCTAACCAAGCCTTTTGTATTTGAATGCCTTAGAATATAATGTATAATTTTACCATGTGCTTTTAAAATAAGTACACATACAACATATTCGGGGAAGTCCTAAATATTCCTGCTATATCTAATCCATATTCATTTGGACAAATTTAGACAAAACCAGAAATGGGGCTGGTGTCTTTGATTGCTTTTAATGTTAATGAAATATGAAGCTATACCAATCCCATCATAAGAAATTTAGAGTAGCTTTTGAGGTTATTTATGGATTAGGGACATAATCAGAATAATTTTAACAGCAGGTCCAAGTAATATTAATGCTTTTTCCAAAGAATTAATTGGACAATTGGAGAAATATGGAAACAAATTTGCAGTATTTATTCCAAACTATACAGTTATAATTTTAACTAAAAAGCATGCCATGTGAGGTGTATGCTTGTTAGAATGCTAAAATATTCATGAGCCAATTTTCAACCCAAAACTCTCAACCTAGTTGTTGTTTTTTCTCCCTAAAAGAAATCTCTCATTGTCTTTACATTGACAGATATCACACAGAAAACCCAAGAACTAACTAAGCAACCCAAAACATCAAGGAGGTAAATCACTTTTCAAAATACATGCATTCACAAACAGCACATGCAACTCTATACCTGTATGTATGTATACATGATAAACATAATCAGCACAATTTCTGCTAACTTTTGTGACTACTTATGAAAGCCAAACTCAATGAGTACTGGTTTCAACTAGGCATTGGGTGGACAGGTGATGCACTAGCCTCTCTCTATTCCATCTCCTAAGTCTGCTATAGCATCTCAATTTGGGGCTCAAACCCTCATTGCTATTCTAGTCATAGTTAAAGATGGAAAACACCTATGAGGTCACTCAGTATTTCTCCCTGGGGCCACTGGAGAAGATAGTATATTTTTTGTTTTGTTTTGTTTTAATGTATTTGATCAGATCTCATTTAAAATATCTTCAAATACAGTATTTCTGTTAGTTTTCTTGGGAAGCTAGATTATATACTAATATTTCTCTACATCTCTGTCACTGTTCAATCTAAATTTACCTTTTTACTTGTTTCATCTTATTACTTCTGGTTCTTAGGGACCTCACCATCTAATTCTCAAGTATTTAGTACTCTGTGCTCTACACACAGTAAGCACTCAATAAATACCTTTGATTGATGGACTGATTCTTTCTATCAGATAGATGTGAACCCTAGTCTCATCTTCCTTAATTTTCATAGAGACAAGCTATATAGTTATACACAATTCCATGCCTTTCCCTCCTACTAATTCTACCAGGTAGAAAAGCAGCATGGCCTAGTGGATAGAGCACAACCACTTAGGTTGTAATCCTTGCTCCACCACTTGTCTGTTGTGTGACCTTGGGCAAGTCACTTCACCTCTCTGGGCCTCAGTTACCTCATTTGTAAAATGGGGATCAAGACTCTGATCCCTTTCCCCTGGACTGTGAGCTTCATGAGGGACAATGACTGTCTCCAGCCTGATTATCTTGTATCTACCCCAGTGCTTAGGGCAGTGCTTGGCACCTAATACCCACTTAACAAATACATAATCATCATCTGGTAACAACTCCCTCTCTCCCTCCACCCCCTCTCTCTTTTGCCTTCCTCCCTGGCTCCATCTCCTGTTATTTTCTAAGGAAAAGTGCCCAATTACGCTGAAAGCATTCATTCAATCATATTTTTTGAGTGTTTACTGTGGGCAGAGCACTATATGATATCATGTCCAGAAATAGCCAGTAAAGTTCGAACCCCGAGAACAAACTTGACTAGTGGATTTCTCCCAGACTGTACACTACATGTGTGTTTTAGTCTGTATGTTTTCTTGCCTAAATTGCATCATGTATCATCTGTAACTCTGTGATTTGGTCTTGTTCAAAGTAGGATGTTAGCACCTTCAATGCAGAGGCTCTATCTGTTCTGCTCTGCTCTGGGTCTCAGCAGCAGGTGACATGTACTCAGTGAGTTCAATTTTTCATTCTCTCCTTTGTCCCTGGTAAGACATTGGCAGTGTGGTGCAAAAGGGAGAGCTCCTTCTCTACATTCTGCACGTTTTTCTCAATAGGGTGGGACAATCACAATGAAGAAGACTGAGGTGATGTGCTAACCTACAGCAGAGAAATCCAACACTCAGCCAAAGATTTACTTCAGTAATAAAATTGTATGAAATTTGTTGGGGAATTCTACTCCCTGGATAGTACGCACTGCATTACGATTCTCTGGCTGATAAGGAAGTAGAGAACAAGTAATGTGGGCAAACTAAATGCTAGAAGAGCACAATGAAGCACAAGTCCTAATGAAACAGTGTAGATATGGATGATTTTAGAGTCCTACTAAAATTGTATCTCCTCCAAGAAGCCTTCCCTGAATAAGCCCTCACTTCCTCTATTTGCCCTCCCTTCTGTGCCACTATGGACTTTTCTGGACCTCTTAAGCATTTTGATATTCACCCCACCCCCACAGAACTTATGTACATGCCCAACTGTAATTTATTTTAATGTCTGTCTCCCCCTTTAGTCATTCATTCATTCATTCATTCGATCATCTTTATTGAGCACTTACTGTGTGCAGAGCACGGTACTAAGCGCTTGGAAAGTACAATTCAGCAACAAATAGAGACAATCCCTGCCCTCAGTGGGCTCACAGTCTAGAAAGGGGGAGACAGGCATCAAAACAAGTAAACAGGCATCAATAGCATTAATATAAATAAATAGAATTAGAGATATATGCACATCATTAATACAAATAAATAGAATTATAAACATGTACATATATACTACACAAGTGCTGGGGGGGTGGAGAGTAGAGAGAAGGGAGTGAGTCGGGGTGATGGGAAGGGGAGGGGGAGCAGAGGAAAAGTGGGGGCTTAGTCTGAGCTTAGTCCATAAGCTCCTTGTCACAGGGCACGGATAACGTCCACCTACTCTATTATATTGTCCTCTCCCAAACACTTAGCACAGTGCTCTGCACACAGTAAGTGCTCAAATGCCATTGATTGATTGATTGACTTAAGTCTACAGTAGCTGCTTGAGTCCATTATTGCAGTTTGTATCACACATATATCCCTTTACATCTCTATTGACTGTCATACTCTTTTCTCATGATTGCTCATGCTCGAACTTAAATAATATTGCTATTCCAGAATGCTCTTGTTCTGCAGATCTGCTCTTGATTTTATTGTGGCTATGGGGTGGTTGCCATTAATTGAATACATTTAAATAGCAATTTGGGGAAGTAAAAATAGTATATCCTGAAGGCTGGAAGTTGATGAGAGCTTCAATAAATAATTGTTCTAAATGACCAAGAACGTGCAAACATTTTTTGGCTGGTGGGTAAGGACAAGAGTAACTCTGAACTCCAAAATTTTCATTTAGCTCACCTAGAAGTCAGGGAGAAGATTCTGGTGCTGTGTAAGTAATATCCATTAACATATTGTAATTTCTCTAGTTATTTAGAAGATAACTTTTTTGATCCACAAAGTAAATATTCCAACCAGAGAATAAATTATCTTGGATCTTCCCCTTAGAAGCCAGAAGTGCACTGTAATATGTTCATAAAGCTCAGAAGGCATCGGGTTTCAGGAAAGTAAATTTTGTGGATATTAATTTTATAAAAGAACATGAAGTTGCTAGGATTATGAGCAATAAACAGTTGAATGAAATTCAAGCTAGGAAAATACATACTAAACCATCTGGGGAAAAATAAACCATTTGACTTGAATTGGATGGAATAAAAGAACTTGGGAAGTAATCATGCTCCAAATGAGCACAAACTATAGGATACTATACCTGTAAGTACTGGACAATAAGTTGCAATGCTGAATGATAGAAAAACAAAGGCTCATTTAGGCCAGATTCACCAAAGGTCTAAGCTTCCACGCAAGAAAGCAATTGTCTTTGACCAATTTTTCCCAGGACAGCTGCCACTAATTTTCTGGGAGGCCTAAGCAAGTCACTTTGTCTGTCTGGTCCTCAGCATCTTCTTACCTCGTGCCACCATACCTCCCTCACCCATTCCAGCAATATTCATTTTTGGGAAATTCTTCCTTCTGAATAACCTTTTTTTCTTCATCTTGCAAATCTATCTCTTCTTGTTCTGTCTAGTGGAGTTATCTCCACTCCTCAAAAACTCCAATGATTACCCAGTTTTCTCCATATGAAGCAAAAGTCCTCACATTCAGCTTCAAAGCTCTCCTCCAACTCAACCCAACTTATATATCAGTTCTCTTCAGCCACTACTCCCCCACTCACTCTCTTCATACTTCCCAAGCTGATCCAACCTTTCCTCACTTTTGGCTCCCTATCCCCCCACATCCCCTCACTCACACTGTTCCCCCAGCCTGGAACTTTCTCCCTTCCTCATGAAACTTGACAGACCATGACTTTTCCCAAATTTAAACCACTCTTAAAATCCCTCCTCCAACAGGCCTTCCCTGTTTATTCCTCAGGACCTTAAGTCATACTGAACCACCAGCCATTTCTAGCACTTATGGAAATTACAAGTATAAACACCCTGAGACCATATCTATATGTTTATGCAACTGTATATTTACTTATTTATTCTGATGACTCTATTTGTAACTATTTTTATTTCTTATGTCTCCTGTTAGTGCAAGCTCCTCATGGGCAGAGAATGTGTCCTGTCTGTCTGTTGTACTTTCCCAACTGTTTGTATCAGTGCATTCCTTCAGTGGACACTCAAAAAAAAAAAAATGCCATTACTGCAGGGGAAATGGACCAGCTCATCCAGTGGTAGCAGTTTGGATGGAAAGGAAAGGGTAGATTTTAAGCCATGTTGTGAAGGTTGAACCTACAGGATTTGGTGACAGATTCATTCACTCATTCATTCATTCAATCGTATTTATTGAACGCTTAATGTGTGTAAGGTATTGTACTAAGCGCTTTGGAGAGTACAGTGTAGCAATAAACAGATGCATTCCCTGCTCACCACGAGCTTACAATCTAGAGATTGCATATGTGGGTTGAATGAGAGAGAGAGAAGTTGAGGGTAATGCTAGAGCTAGGTTTACCCGCTTGTGAGATAGGAGGATGGTGGTGCTGTCTAAAGTGGTGGAAAAGTCAAGGGGAGGATAGGGCTTGAGTGGGAATGTAAGGAGCTCTGTTTTGGACATGTTAAGTTTGAGGTATCATTGGGACATCCAAGTAGAGATGTCCTAAAGGCAGGAGGAAATATGAGGATGGAGATGTAGATTCGGGAATCATCCGTGTAGAGATGGTAGTTGAAGCCATGGGAGCAAATGAGTTCTCCACCTCCTACAGTTAGGTGGGAGGCAGAAGAGGAGTCTGAAAAAGACTAAGAATGAGAGGCCAGAGAGATAGGAGGAGAAGCAGGAGAGGACAGTGTCAGTGAAGCCAAGGTTGGGTGATGGGGGTGGTTGACAGTGTTTAAGGCAGCTGATTAGGATGTAGGAAAAGCCATTCGATTTGGCAAGAAGGACATCACTGATACATTTTGAGAGGGCAGTTTTGGTGGAATGAAGGGGGCGGAAGCCAGATTGGAGGGGGTCAAGGAGAGAATTGGAGGAGAGGAGGTTGAGGCAGCTGGTGTAGGCAACTCACTCGAGGAGCTTTGAGAGGAATGGTAGGAAGGACAAGAGGCGTTAACTGGAGGGAGACATGGGGTCAAAGGAGGGATTTTTTTTTAGGATAGGGAAAACATGAGCATGTTTGAAAGCAGTGGAGAAGAAGCCACTGGAGCCTGAACAGTAGAAGACAGTGCTCAGGGAGGGGGTAAGTAGATGCTCAATAAATGCTGTTCAATGTCGTGATGATGATGGTATCATGTGTACTATGAAGCAGGAAGTACACGATATTATCTGGCACTAGATATGGAGAATGTTATTTGCCTTCAAGACAATTTGTCTTTGGCAATTGCTAAAGGTGCTAGTAAAGGGTTAAGTCCATTTAAGGTTTGCAGCTTCTTCATATTTGCCAGGGAGGAAATACCTTAAAAGACACTAACTGGAATTTTCCAGAGTAAAAAGTGTCAGTGTTTAACAAATGGTAATTCAAGTGCTAACTATTTTCAGCTACTAGTTTACCGCCAGGCACTGGTAATCAAGTAAAGGAGGGAAGAGGACAGGAACAATGTAAAAGGTCTCACTTTCTCCAAAAAGTAGGCTGAAGCAAATGAGGGAGAGCAGAGGACTTTTTCTATACTTTAAAAGGCAGAAGAATACCTTTAGTATTTGTTTTGAGGATATTTGCCTGTAACCCAGCAACTGATCCTACAGCCAGGGGCTGTGGAGAATAGTATTAGTGACTGGTTCATGGCAAAGAGAAGAAAAAAAAGCCGCTTTGTTTGGTTGCTTTTATGGTTGTTCTTCTGATATTTTCGGGGATGATTGGCACCTTTTGAACTCTTTTCAGTTCTTATTCATCTGTCTGAATTGAACCACGTGTTCTACTTGGTGGCATCTTCTCTTTTTTAAATTTTTTTTGATGTAGAGGTACAAGCTGAGAATTTGAATACTGATCCAAAACCAGATATTCTTTCTAAATAATTGCAGTTACTTTTTTGGCTGGTACATCCTCACTTTGCTTTTCTCCCCTGCATGCAAATGAATATCCCCTTGGATATTAGAGTCAATAAGAACATACAATTATGGAATCAAAGTTATGTAAGCAGTGTTCAGAAGTCCCCTAGCCCAACTCCTAAACTATCCAGACCTATGAGAATCTCATCTATTTTTAAAGATGTCCAAAAAAGGAGATCCCACAACTTTCCTCAATAACCTCCTATTCCAGTATTGGATAATCTTCACTTTTCAGAAATATTCCTTTTGTTCTGCAATTTAAACCCAATTCCTTTTATTCAAGGATGGAGATGGTCAACATACAAACCCAGAGTTCTTCTATAAGGTGAAAGTTGTGTCATTGCAAATCCCTACATTAAGGAAAAATGAGGCGCTCTCCTCATCTGACACCGCTCAAGTGTACACAGTCCATTTTTCTGACATGAGGAACGCCATAACCAATCAGGCTTGGGATGTCAGAAGAATGTTCCCTAATTCCCTAGCAACCTTCTAGCTAAAATGCATAAGGAACATGTGTGTTATGACAAAACTGAGAGTATTTGAATATGCCTATTATTTCTCCCATCAACTTCATCTTTTAAGGTTAAATAATCCAAAGTGTTTTAGACTTTCTTCATAGATCTGATTTAGCAACCCAGGAAATACTGCACCCCTTTCTTCCCTTATGTCCAAAGCAACATTAGTAATATACTTTCCCTCCAACCCTGTCACCCCATTCCCCTCCCTGCATTCTCTACTGAAGATTCACATAGGCTCAATGAGAGGTTTGTGAGACTGACTGCAAAGCAACTTCTATGGGCCTTTCTTTAAAAGAGTCACAAAAAGACACACTAGTGAAGAACCAAGAGGCCTTCATAATGTCTAGGAGAATCCCTAGTCCCCTTTGAGGACGGTGTGCCAGGACTGGGTAGAAACACGGCAGTCTCTTACATTCATTGATTTTTTTCTTTTTTTGGTCACACCCATAACCATATAATGATTGTGCCAGGGAGTATTTACCCTTATTTCCTTCTCTCTGTCATAAAGGAGGCATGCAGGGAATTGGCCCCAAATTCTGAATTAAAAATGCTTTCCCTTTGCTTTCCTATTAAATTCTCACGGGATTCCTCATGACGCTTTGGTTTCGGAAGGAAATTTACTCTTTCCTTGCAAGGACATCTTCTCCACTCTCTGGCTTCTATTTTTAAAATCATCATCATCATTATCATCATCAAATATTTATTATGTATCTAGGACTGTGTTAGGTGCTACAAAGAGCTAGTCAAACATACATACTAAAATAGACAACATCAATATGAACTTCCAGGTTGTAATACATATGAAACTTAAATACTAAAAGCATACAAAGGGCATGGAAGTATAGCAAGGGTACTGCAGAACTAACTGAATAGACTACATTTACATGTGAGCTGTTATTCTGTGATGTCTTGAGTAAATCAGTATATGCATTTTGATCTCTGTAACTGTGAGGTAATTGGAGACAGCTTCAGAGGGGGAAGGGGATTTTAGGTGGTCTTGAAAGAAGAGGAAAGTGTTGTTTCAATATGAGAAATCAGATGTCTATAGTATACCCATCAGTGCTAGTAACTGGCTGAATATTTAAAACATTTCAAATGAGGTGGCTTCGAGAAGAAAAATAAAAGGCCCAAAGTCTGACTATTTTATGATAATGTTTTGCCCCAGTTAATAAGATTATGCCAGGGTAATGTAGTTTAATACTTATATGACCAATCTATCGATCCATTCATTCAGGTAAGTAAACTAAATTTAATGTATGTAATAAGTTGTAAAATCATTTTACTTTGAGTGTTTGTAGATGTCTTCATTCTCGTCACAAACCAGGGAGGAATGCTATGAAAATGACACTACTTCAGAATCTTATTAATACATCTACTATCATTGAGACCTGGCTTTAAGAAACATAGAAGACTTGCCAAGATGTAAAGACATGGCATTAGTTCCAAATTTGGAGGAAGTAACCAGTTAGTCATGAAGAACGACAAAGCTTCTGGATCAAATTGTACACCTAGCTTCAACAAGAAAAGTGGATGTCTCCAAGCAAGTGGGTGTGTTCTTTGGTCCATTCTTGAGGATGCAAGAAGGAACCTGAAAGCAGGTGTTAAAATATGTGTTTAGTCCTACTACCACTCAACAACCCAGGACGACTAGAATCTTAATTTGATCCTGAGGGAAAACCAGGATAACCCGAAAGTACATTTTCAGGCAATGCGACCTACCTGAGGATTACTCCAAGGCAGTAGCACAGACAGACCCACCTGTTGTGTTTAGTAGTAGAGTAGTAATAGCATTCATCGAGCACCCACTGAATGCAACCTACTGAACTAAGCATTTGGGAAGTGAAGAACAAACCAGTGACATATTTTCTGCCTTCAAGAAGCTTATACGCTAATGGGGGAAACAGACATAAAAGTATTTACAGAGTACTCAAAATGAATAATCAAATAGTTGAATAAATGAATATACATAAGTCCTGGGGATGAGTATAAATGAATGCATTAGAGCTGGAGATAGCCAATGGATTAATATGACTTGGGATGCTGGGAACTAGACAAGGACCGTGTATTGGAGGAGATGGGCTGTCAGGAAAGCTTTGAATATACAGAGGGTTGTGGTCTGTTGGATTTGAGGAGGGAGGGAGGGAGTTCCTAGTCAGGAGAACTGCATGAGCAAGAGGAGGGAAGAGGGAGTGTCAAAGGGCAAAAAAATGGGGTAAGGGGAATCACAAGAGCTTCCCTCACCCAAAGTCCTCAGAGTGCTGGCGGCCATCATTTCCTGAGGCTGTTGTATTTAGGTAAGGTGTGCTCAGTGTCTGGGGAAACAGCTCTTGCGGTAGACTTAGCCCTGGAAGCCCATGCAGCAATAAAAACCCTATTAGAGCAGAAGCTTTGGGAAAATTATGAGAGCAAAAGGCAGAATCCTAAAAAATTGCTAGGAAAAGAGCAAAGTCTCCTCTCAGGCTCGCATCTGGAGAGTTTCCAGTACTCTACCAGGTTCTGTTATGGAAGGGGGAGTCAAGCAGAGGCCTGCCCATTCCATTTCTAGCTTGGGCAATGGCTAGCAAATGGAAGGCAATCTCCTACAAGTCAAAATGCACCTGTGCTGGGCAGCAGCGGCATGGGAGAGAGTCCAGGGAGGAGACTCAAGCTTATTACGTGGCAGAAGGCAGTGGTAAACCACTTCCATATTTTTACCAAGAAAACTCTATGGACACACTACCAGAATGATTGCAGATGGAGGTGGGGCGTTCTGGGGGAGATGTGTCCATGGAGTCTCTGTAGGTCGGAGATGACTCAATGGCATAAGACAAGACAACGAGCAAAGGCCACAACATAGAAAAATATGTGCACAGTGAGAAAGGGGCTGCCAGCTGCTCATTGACCTTTTCAACCACAGGATAAAATCGCACTGCCAGTAGTGCTATCATTGAATGCAAAGAACAGCCGTATGTGTTTATTAACATTTTATTCACACACACACACACATATATATATATATATATATATATATATATATGTTATAGGTGTATAGTTGCATAGCTTTTTTACACTGTCAATAGATGTATAGATTTCATATTTTCAGAGCCTTGTGTTAGTGGGTTGGTCGATATTACTTCCAGTTTTCACGAGACCGCTTCAGGATGGTACTCCTCCAGAAGCAGCGCCAAACAGCAGCAGTGGAGGAGTACTCCAGAAGCAGAGCCAAACAGCAGTGGACAGAGAATTTAGTTCCATAGTTTATACATACATACAAACACACACCGATATATATACACATACATAAACATAGAGCATATATAGTTGTGTAACTTTCCTTTCATGCAGGTATGGCTGAAAGTACTGTTGCACAGCCAGCAATCCATTTCACATTATTATAAACCCATAAAGATCTTCCTTATCTTGTGCTGATGGGCCTGCTGCTTGCAGATCTGTTTTTGGCATCCTGATCTTCCTGAAGCCTTTGCCAATGGCTGGTCTTTATGCTGGAGTTTTCTCTAAACAGTCCGCTGTTGATTTGTATTGCTTGAGACTGTGCTTCACTATGCCTTTTCTGGGAATGGTATGTTTTTCAGAAAATCTTTACTAATAGATGAGAATTAAGAAAAAAGTAAATCAATCAGTCATTGATTGATTAATATTGTTAATATTGAATCGATATTAATAAATACTGCATCACCAATATAGTACTCACCTGGTTCTCCTACCTCTATTAATCGATCACTGGTATTTATTGAGCACTTACTTTCTGCAGAGCTCTGCACTAAGGTCTTGGGAAAGTACAACGCAAAAGAGTTGGTAGGTTCATTCCCTGCCCAACGGTGGGTTAGAGTCTAGATGGGGAGACAGATATTAAGATAAATCATGTATATACCCCTCTGATCTCTCCTTCCCAATCTCTTCTGTTGGCTCCTCTTCTACTTCTCATTGCCTGATTGAGGATGCCCCACAAGGTTCTGTTCTGGGTTTCTTACTTTTCTTTTTCTACACTCACTCTCTCAGAAAGCTCATTTGCTCACATGGCTTCAGTTACCACCTTTATGTAGATGATTCCCAAATCTACCTCTCCAGGCCCAACTTCTCTCCTGCCATACATCTCACATTTCCTCTTGCCTCCAGTTCATCGCCACATGGGTGTACCACGGAAACCTTCAATTAAACATGTCTAAAACTGAAAGCTTCATTTTCCCTCCCAAACTCATTCCTTCTCCTAAATTATTTTTTAACAACATCACTATCCTCCCTGTCCCAGAAGCCATCGATCTTAGTGTTACCTTTGGCTCCTCACTAAAAGAAAAGATCAATGCAGAGTTGCCTAATGGGTAGAGCACGGGCCTGGGAGTCAGAAGGACCCGGGTTCTAATCTTGGCTCTGCAACTTTGCTGTGTGACCTTGAGCGAGTCACTCACCTTCTCTGTGCCTCAGTTATCTGTAAAATGGAGAATCAGACTGGGAGCCTCATGTGGAAAATATGCAGTGTCCAACTTGATTAGCTTGCATCTACCCCAGCACTTAGTACAATACATAGTAAGCACTTAAAAAATACCATAAAATAATAATAATGTCTACAACACTTCTATATGTTTGTGAGGCCTGGATGCCATATCGACTGCATGTCAATCAACTTGACCCCTTTCATATGGCCCCATCTGAAGTGTATACCTGGCATAAAATAGCAAGATCTTACCCGAGGCCCGAGGTACTGCAAAATTGCTGGATCATGGGCACCAAGGCAATAATGACCAGACTTCAGTTGTGATGGTGCACTCATTTGGTACAAATGAACGATCAAAGGATTCTTAGATGATCTTTTATGGTGATCTGAGTACTAGGGAATGCTTCGGTGGTGGTCAGATGAAAAGATACAAAGATTACTGAAGGGCAACCTCAAAACATGCTCCAATTGCCACTACTGCTTGGGAACCATTGGCCCACGGCAAGTCCTCTTGTTGTCAGATGTGCCATTTGGCTATCCAGTCTTTTGAAGACAAAACTATTTCTGCAGCGGAGGAGAAACGTGTTAGGCAAAAGGAGGAATAAGTGCAGCAAAGCAACCAGTGCTAGCCTTGCTAGTCATGCACAGATCATCATCTTAAAATAGTGCTCTTCTCACGTCACTCTAGACCGTAAGCTCACTGTGGGCAGGAAATATATCTACCAACTTGGTTGTATTTACAGAAGCAGCGTGGCTTAGTGGAAAGAGCACGGGCTTGGGAGTTAGAGGTCATGGGTTCTAATCCCGCCTCTGCCGCTAATCAGATGTGTGACCTTGGGCAAGTCACTTCACTTCTCTGTGCCTCAGTTACCTCATCTGTAAAATGGGGCTGAAGACTGTGAGCCCCATGTAGGACAATCTGATTACCTTGTATCTACTCCAGCGCTTAGAACAGTGCTTGGCACATAGTAAGCGCTTAACAAATACCAACACTACTGATTGTACTCTCCCAAGCATTTAGTACAATGCTCTGCATGCAGTAAGCACTCGATAAATGCCACTGATTAATTCATCACTCCCCTCCTGTAAAACTGCAGTGGATACCCTTTCCTTCCACATCAAACAAAAATGCCTAACCTTTGGCTTCACATCTGTCTACCAGCTTTTCTCCTTGTTTATCTACCACCTGATACTCCAGCCCTTGCTCTCCTTTCTTCCCAAGCCAACCTTGTGCTCATCCCTCATTCTTACTTCTCATGCCCCCAGCCCCTTGCTCATGGCTTCCCCCCATGTCAGAAGTTCCCTCCCCCTTCAAATTTGCCAAACCACAGCTCTCCCTCTTTAAAGCCCTCCTGAATTCCCACTTCCTCCAGAAGGCACTCTTCCCCACAGGTTACATCCTCCCAATCTCAACCAGTACAGATTTACAGCAGCACTTCTATTCATATCAATTTGCACACTCTCCTGTTTAAGCATGTATTTATTCACTTATCTATCTTCCATTCTTTTTTTCTCCTAACCAAAAATAAAATATCTGTCATCTCAGATTGTATGCTCCTGGAGGGCAGGGATTATGTCTTTTGCTCTTTTATTATTATTAATAATAACATTAATAATATGCAATTAGTATGCGTCAAACACTGTTCTAAGCACTGGGGTAGATACAAGTTAATCAAATTGCACACAGTCCCTGTCCCACATGAGCCACATAGTTTAAGTAGGAGGAGTTGTACTCACCTAAGCACTTTAGTACAGTGCTCAATAAATATCACTCAACTGGGAAAAAATGAGGCACTCTCTTTTGGGGCAGTAGCTCTTCACACAACTCCTCACCCCTGGCCACTTCCCAAATATCGAAGTTATTGGAATTTTTATGGTATTTGTTAAGCTCTTACTATGTGCTAGTACTGTACTGAGCACTGGGGGAGATACAAGTTAATCAGGTTGGATCCAGTCCCTGTCCCACATAGGGCTCACAGTCTTTTATTCCTAATTTACAGATGAGGTAACCGAGGCACAGAGAAGTGAAGTGACTTGCCCAAGTTTACACAGCAGACAAGTGGCAGAGTGGGGATTAGAACCCAGGACTTCTGGCTGTCAGGACCCTGCTTTTTCCACTAGGCAGTGCTGCTTCTCGAAGGGAGCTCCATATTTCTCAACCTCTGCTAGTGATGGGGCTGGGGAAGTCTCACAATCAATTTGTGGATTACCACAACTCATAGTTTCTTCAAGTAGAATGAAATATTCATAAAAATCAAAAGGAAAATCCTCCATCTAAAGCCAGTTCTTTTCAAAATTTCTATCTTTTTTTATTCATCTAAGAGTGAAGAGTGTGGAAAGAAGCAGGCAGTAGAACAAATTTGTACCTTAGGGAATGTTTAGGAGGGTTATATGAATGGTTGTGTGCATATCCTGTATCTATTTATCTAAATAAACATAAAAGTCATTATTTTAATAAATGTATTATAAGTAGCCAACTAACATGTTGGGATAATTGGGAATTGAAAGGGATCATTAAGAATTCAGCTTTGCTTGACAAATAGTTTCCAAGGGTTTTAGACCCACAAAAAATAAAATAAAATGATAGAGCTGAGGAAAAAATGTCTAGTCAGAAATCCTGAGTAAACCTAAGCATAAGGAAAATAAGAGTTTCTGAAAGCTTTTGCTATCCAGTTTTAAAAATCATGAGATTTTTTTTCCCCCATGATTTTGAGAAATACATCTAGAGAAATTTGGGGTGATAAGAATTAGGAATTAAATAAATACATATCTATTAAGTAACACCTTGAAGGATTTTTAGAATGGAAAACCCAGTAGGTGATATAGAACAGCTATAACCATGAGCAGCAATTGATAAGATGGAGAAATGCCTTAAATTGGCATGCCTTCTTTTCTCCCCTCTTGTTGATGCTTATGTGGAGGAACAGAAGGCTATTTTGTCCCTAGATCATGGCTGAGAGTATTTACTGGATATTCACTCCACTCCCAGCCCCACAGCACTTAAGTACTCATCCCAGTACTCTTCCATTCACTCATTAGTAATTTATTTCAATATTCATCTCCTCTTCTAGACTGTGAGCTCCTTGAATGCCGGGAATATGTCCACCAACTCTATTATTCTCTCCCAAGTGCCTAGTACAGTGTCTGGAACACAATAAGTGCTCAATAAATACCATTGATTGATTATGAGAAAACATTAATCAATTCATCAGTGGTATTTATTGAATGCTTACCATGTGCAAAGTACTGTACTAAACGGTTGGGAAAGTACAGTACAGTAGAGTTGGTAAAGATAATTCCTGCTCAGAAAGAGCTTACATCTCCAGGGAGAGATGGACATTAAAATAGATTAGAATAGGGGAAATAGTAGAGTATAAGAATCTTTACATAAGATTTTGGGGGGTGGGGTGAGTAGCAATGTGCTTAAGGGGGCATAAGTTAATAGTTGACTCAGGGGCGGGAGTGTTTAGGGAAAACAAAGGATTTAGTCTGGGAAGGATGATTGTAGAAGATGTGATTCTAGGAATTGAGGTAGAGTGAATAGGTTGGGGTTAAAGGAGTGAAGTGTGAGGAATGGGTTGTAGTAGGAGATGAGTGATATTTGTTAAGTGCTTACTGGGTGCCAGGCACTGTACTAAGCGCTGAGGTGGATACAAGCAAATTGGGTTGGACACAGTCCCTGTCCTGCATGGGGCTCACAGTCATAATCTCCATTTTACAGATGAGGTAACTGAGGTACAGAGAGGTTAAGTGATTTGCCTATGGCCACTCAGCGGACATGTAGCGGAGCCGGGATTAGAACCTATGACCTTTTTGACTCCCAGGCCCGTGCTCTATCCACTATGCCATGAAGCAGCGTGGCTTAGCGGAAAGAGCACGGGCTTGGGAGTCAGAGGTCATGGGTTCTAATCCTGACTCTGTTGTTTGTCGACTGTGTGACTTTGGGCAAGTCACTTAACTTCTCTGTGCCTCAGTTACCTCATCTGTAAAATGGGGATTAAGACTGTGAGCCCCTTGTGGGACAACCTGATTACCTTGTATCTACCCCAGTGCTTAGAACGGTGCTTAGCACATAGCGCTTGACAAGTACCATAATTATTATTATTATTATGAGTGAGGTGAGGTAAAAGGGAAAGAGTTGATTGAGTGCTTTAAAGCCAATGGTAAGGAGTTTCTGTTTGATGAGGAAGTGGATGGGTAACCAATGAAGATTTTGAGAAGTGGGGAGATATGTACTGAATGGTTTTTCAGGTAATGGAGTGAAGTATGGACCAGAGAGGGGAGAGACAGGAGGTAAGGAGGTCAGTGAGGAGGCTAATGCAGTAATCAAGGCAGGATATGGTAAGTGCTTGGATCAGGTGTTAGCAATTTGGATGGAGAGAAAAGGTCAGATTCTAGAGATGTTTTGATGGTAAAACCGCCCAAATTTCCTGACATTGAATATATAGGTCGAATGAGAGAGTTGAGTCAAGGATAATGCCAAGGTCGTGAGCTTGTGAGACAGGGAGGATGGTGATGTCTATAGTGATAGGAAAGTCATGGGGAGGACAGGGTTTTGGGGGGAAAATGAGGTGTTCTGTTTTGGACATGTTAAGTTGGAGGTGTCGATGAGATATCCAAGTAGAAAGGTGAGGGGAGAGACTAGAGATCAGGGAAGGAGGAAGAGAAGGGCAAGGAGAAGGGGCTAGCAGAGGAGGAAAAGGGGGAGGAGGAGAAGGAAGAGGAGAAGGAGGAAGAGGAGTCATCTCTCTGTAGTCTGTAAGCTCTTCGTGGGCAGGCATTACATTTACCAACTCTTTTGTATGGTATTTTCTCAAGTACTTAGTATAGTGTCCTGCACTCAGTAAGTACCACTGATTAATCCTGAAGACAGGAGGAAATGAGAGACTCCAGAGAAGGAGAGAGGTCATAGATAGAGAGGTAGAATTTTGGGAATCATCCACATAGCCATGGGAGCAAATGAGTTCTCCAGGGGAGTGGATGGAGGTGGAGATTAGATGGGGACCCAGAGCTGAGCCTTGAAATCCCCCACAGTTAGAGGGTGGGAGGCAGAGGAGGAACCAGCAGAAGAAACTGAGGAGTGGCCAGAGAGTTTGAAGGAGAACCAGGAGAAGACAGTGTAAGTGAAGCCAAACTTAGATAATATTTCCAGGAGAAAGGGGGTGGTCCGCAGTGTCAAAGGCAGCAGAAAGGTCAAGGAGGATTAGGATGGAGTAGAGGTCACTGGATTTGATAATAAGGAGGTCACTGATGACCTTAGAGCCATTCCCATGGAGTGAAAGGGGTGGAGCCAGGTTGCAAGGGGTGGAGGTGAGGAAGTGGAGTCAGTGAGTATAGACAACTTGCTCAGGGAATTTGGAGAAGAATGGTAAAAGGGAGATGGGGTGATAACTGGATGGAGTGTGGGGTCAAGGGAGGGGTTTTTTTAGGATAGGGGAGACATGGGCATAGGCCTGTGAGTCAAAGGACCTGGGTTCTAATCCCAGCTCTACCATGTACCTGTTGTGTGACTTTGGGCAAGTCACTTAATTTCTCTGTGCCTCAGTTCCCTCCTGCTAAATGGGGATTAGATACCTGTTCTCTCTCCTCCTTAGATTGTGAACCCCATATGGGACCTGATCATCTTGCATCTACCCCAGTGCTTAATACACTGCTTTGCATAGAGTAAGTGCTTAAGGAATACCACTATTTTAGTTAATATTATTGTTATTATTATTGGCATATTTGGAAGCACTGGGGAAACAGCTATTGGAAAGCGAGTGGTTGAAGATAATGGTCAGGGAAGAAAGAAGAGAGGGGGCAAATGTTTTGGCAAGTTGGAAAGAGATTAGGTTGCAGGCACAGGTGGAGGGGGTAGATTTTAAGAGGGGACAAGAAATCTCTTTAGAAGTGGCTGGGAAGGATAGGAGAATCGAAGAGGGGAGAGGAGGATGGCAGGACTAGAGAAATGCAGAAGGGAATTTAGGGAGACCGAATGGTTTCAAGTTTATTGAAGAAGTACATGGCAAGCTCACTGGGACGAAATATGGGGAGATAGAGGGGATGGGGTTTTGGGGGAGGTGGTTAAAAGCTTGAAACAGCTCTTGCAGGCAATGGGCATGGTAGTCAATAAAACTGGAGAGGTATTGTTGTCAACTGCTTTTTTTCCAATGGTGATGTCCAATTTTCACTGTAAATTTTTATAACAATAAGAAAACTTGTTTGATTGTGTTGATCATACATTTACTTGCATCTCTTAGCAATTAATACATTTGGGATGTGTGGATGCTCTCCTATTCTGGGTAGATAATTTGCCCCAAATATATGCTCATTGTCTTCTTTTTCTTTAAATAATTCTAGTTAATTATTATCTTCTTTCTATGAAATTCCCATCATCTTATGAAATAGTTTGTGCAGCATCAATTTAAGGTTCAGAACAATTTTTTTCCTTCGATTTAGTTGAGTTTTCTGCTATGTTAAAAAGTCATTAAAATGGTCCGTCCAAGGGCAATATTCTGTTTCTCAGTGACCGCAAAGAATGTTTAGAGAAACAAGGCGATTTATGCCCTCCTTGACAACTATCCTCATGGTTATGCTTGCAATAACTAACTTTCCCAGATTTTCACTCTGATTGCCCTTCATGGTACTATCATTCTTATATATCTATTAAACCCTTCTTAATTCTAGAATTAATAAAGTGTTTGGAGTCCTCCCCTTAAGGCCTTGTTAACTTTAGAATGTGGGAAAAATAATTGGATGTGTGACCAGAGATGTGTGCTTATTTCTAGTTAGATTGGACACCACCATGGTATGCCTGCTGAGAGATGAACAAATACCACCATGGCATTTGAATTTGACCTTGGGTAGCCCAACATTCTGAAAGTCTGCACATAAAAAATCATTGAGAAGCAGCGTGGTCTAGTGGAAAGAGCACAGGGCTGGGAGTCAGAGGACCTGGGTTCTAATCCCGGCTCTGCCACTTAACCGCTATAGGACCTTGGACAAGTCACTTAACTTCTCTGTGTCTCCATTTCCTAAACTGTATAAAGGGGGATTAAATACTTGTTCTCCCTCCTATTTAGACTGCGAGACCCATGCGAGACAGGGGACTGTGTCCAAACTAATTAACTTGTACCTAACCCAGCATTAGAACAGTGTTGAACACATAGTAAGCGCTTAACAAATACCATAAAAATTTGTTCATTCTGCAAGATTTCAAACAGTTGGATGATGTAATAAATCCTAGACTGGCTGAAACTTTGCCTCTTATGCCACTTTTGAACCATTCCACTTTCTCCATTCCACACCTTCTCTTCTTTCGAGTCCACATTATCTGCCCATACCACCCACTACAATTACTAGCCACCAACATATAATCCCTGCCCCCTTGGTCTCACTTCCAATATTCTGAGTAATTTGGGGTCTTTCTCTCCTTTCTTCTTTCCTTTTTCTCCTCTACATTGATCCTTAGGGATTCAACATCTATGTGGATATTCCTGATGACCTTCCTAACTTCCCACTTCCTCTCGCTCCTCAACTCTGCAGACCTTCAACTCCACCCCACTTTGCCCACTCAGTAACTTGAACATACACTGGATCCCATTGTGTGGTACTCACTGTACCATCTCTCACAAACTTTGAAATCCCACTCTCAGACCACAGCCTCCAAACCTGCCTTCTCTCCAACTCCTCCTTCCCCAACAAATTATTTCTCTTCCCACATAAAGATCTCTGATCTCAAAACCCCTCAAATTGCCCCAGATTATTATCCCCCATTTGGACTTCTTACTCCTCTTCCCCTATCTGGATACCTAAATCTAGCTGCACAACTCCAGTGTCTCTGGAGAACTCAGTTCCCTCACACCCCTGTCCCTGTGTCAATCGTGCAGTGCAATCCCTCAGTCCAGGATCACCTGCATAGTATGCTTCATCCTGTCCTGCACTCATACTGCAAAGTGTTGTTGGTGAAAATCTGGGCACCAAGCTGAATTCAGCCACTTCTAATTCATCCTCACCTCTTCCTTCTCTTCCTCTCAGCAGCACTACTTCTCCTCTCTTATCGACTGCCATGTCCATTGCTACCAATCATCTTTCTGGTCTTTTAAGCCCCATCTGAAATCCTCATTGCCCTCACCCACCCCCTCTCTTGCCCCGATAACCTTGCCAACTACTTCCCAGACAAAATCAAAACCATCAGTTGTGAGGTCCCCAGAAGCTTCTCCAAAGCTCCCCCGAGGCTCCCGAGTTCCCTCCCACCTCATCAGAAGTAGCATGACCTAGTGGATAGGGCACAAACTTGGGAGTCAGAAGGACCTGAGTTCTAATCCTAGCTCTGCCACTTGTCTGTTGTGTGACCTTAAATCACTTAACTTCTCTGGGCCTCAGTTACCTCATCTGTAAAATGGGGATTAAGAATGTGAGCCCCATGTGGGACAGGGACAACATCCAACCCGATTTGCTTGGATCCACCATAGTGCTTAGTCCAGTGCCTGGCACATAGTAAGCACTTAAATACCACCATTATTATTATTGTTATTATCTATGCTCTCATCTTTATTAGTCATCTCTCAAGAAGAGATCTCCCTCCTGCCTTTGAAATATACTCCTTCCATCTGAGCCTTCAATTTCATCCCTTCTCACCTTATAAAAACACTTATAAAAACTCTTTTCTTCTACCTACTGCCATCTTCAACCACATTACATCCTTCCCTGCATCAAGTAAAAGCCACCTAAGCCCTTGGGTATACACACACACACACACACATACACACACGCACACACACCCCTCCCCCCCCCACACTTTTGTACCTATATTTAAACTCTGTGACTTCCTCCTTTTATAATTGATTTCAGTATTTCTCTCCCTTGTTAGACTGTAAGCTCCTGTCTTCCAAGCTCTTAACAGAGTGCTGTGCACACAGTAAGAGCACAATACTTTGGTTGACTGAAACAAATATGGAACTATAAAGCAATCATTAGGCAAAATTTTACCTTTCTTGTGGTAAAGACATATAATTCCTCCAAGAGTTATGGTTCCCTATTCCACAGCAATCACCTTAAAAAGATTGAGGAACTAAAGTTTAATGGGGATCAAAAGATACATTTTCTCCCCTCCTTGCTAATCATGGAGCATGTATCATTCCCTTCCTAATCTACCGTCTCTAAACCCGTCATCAGGGTGTTCCACATATTTGTAGTAGACTTTCTTCTCCCCAGATGTTAAACTGCATTCCTTCCATTTTTCAAGATTCAGTGTAGAGAAACAGCATGGTCTAGCGGATAGAGCACGGGTCTGGGAGCCAGAAGGACCTGGGTTCTAATCTTGGCTCCACCACATGTCCGCTGTGTGACTTTGGGCAAGTCACTTAACTTCTCTATGCCTCAGTCACCTCATCTGTAAAATGGGGATTAAGACTGTGAGCCCCATATGGGACAGGGACTGTGTCCAACCTGATTAGTACAGTGCCTGACACAAATGCCATTAAAATAAAAAATAATACCTACCCCCTTCTGAAAGACACCACTAAGTGATACTAATCACAGATAGTTATACATAACCTTAAAGTGTCCAACCTATCCCTTGCTTCCATATATCCCATCTAGATGAAACCTGGGTGAGAAATGATATTTCTGATCCCAATCTATGGCAAAAACCTTCAAAGCTTGCAGTTGGTTAAAACGAGTCTAATTTCACTGGTAATGGCATAACAAGAGCTTTAAATCCATGGGTGAAGAGCCTATCATATTTTCCTTAGAGTCTTATTGAAAGTATCATTTTACTCCTCACCAACTTAGAGCTCATGCAAACACTAAGATCCCAATAACTTTAAAAGGAGTTCCACACTCAGCTCAACAGAGAAGCAGAACAAACACATGCTTCTCATAACTAAATGCAAACAATTCAATAGTTCCTCTGTCGAGAACTTAGTTCTGGGAGACACTGTTTTTTCTCCAGTCAAACAGAGTTCTAAAATTATTTCTTATCAAAATTGTTGTGCCTTTAGTTAGTGTTGGATTTATCCCCTTAAGAGTGCAATTCAAAATAGACTGGAGAATTGCTTCAGTTGCGAAAGCTTCTAGTTCTGTGGACAAAATACTATTTATGTTTACTATCATATAATTCAGGAATCTGACTTCATGAACACCATGTCAGACCTTTAAGGCAGTTATTCACTTTTTAAGACATTTGATGCCAAAGTCAGCTTTTGGTATAAAATAAATTGGGTCTGAATTGGCCAAACAAATTAACTACATAAGGAATTGTAGTGTGATTATTAATCTGTGCAGGAGGCTGCCGAAGTACAACCTTGCTCTGCTCACCATGAGAGTGGTTTTTCACTTTTACTGTAATGAAAACATTGATAATAGTAGTTGTGATATTTGTTAAGCACTTGCTATATGCCACAAGCACTGTAATCCAATTTAGCCTTTTCTTCACAGAGCACCTTGTTGTAGACTGTCTTCTGAATATTTCCATACACTTTTGAACTCCTCTCTCTATTAAAGTCTTCAGTCATTTTTAAAAGCGCATCCACTTTCTTGAAAATTGATGCAAGATTTTGTAAATCCAAAAATTGCAGCTGGTGGTGGAACTAAGATTCTAGCCTCAGCAGCAGCCATGACAGCCTCTCCCTCACCACCAGAGAGCAAGGGAGCTGCATCCAAAAGCAGTACAGACTTGGGGTGACTTTAAAAGGCAAAGATTTTAGCTGGATTGAGCAGCCTTTTCTACCATGCCACGATTCTCTCCTGCTTTCAAGTAGACCAGAGAAGTCGGCTTCCAGTTTGGGTTGGGAAAAGGCAGGAAAAGCAGGTCAGGAAGGGAATTAAATTCCCAGCAATTACTGGATATAATGTCGAGTGGGGGATTTTGGACCCTGGGCTACATCAGTAATTAGTGCATAATAAGATATCTGTATGTCACATATTGCAGATGTTTGGAACCAACAGTATGCCTGTATATCAAAGATTCATAAGAACTCTACCAACAAAATTTAAAAAAAAATAATTTATAGAGAGATATACCAAAGTGATGGAGAGTGAAGTAAATACAAGAAGAATTTCTTGAAGTGATAGCGGTGACCGGAGCTAGATAGAGTTAAACTAAGAAAGCTATAGGGAGGAGGTGAATTTTTTGTTTAGAAAGTCATCAACTTAAGACAAATAGCACTTAGACTGTTTCTAAATGTATGCCCTGTTTCAACTTTACAACACACCAGTTTTGACTTAAGATACTAACCTGGCACTAGATCCAGGGGCGGGGGCAGTAAGGAGGGGAATTGGGGGATTGGGCAGGGAAGCCCAGGAGTCAAGGGGAAATGGGTAAACCATTTTAGAAGTTACAATGGGAGGGACAAAGAGGGTAGGTTATTTGAAGAGAGCAAGGGATGGAGTGGGAGGGACCAGGGGAAGGTACTGGGAACTATCTAATCACAAGTTACAGTCGTCAGCAAAGGTCCACATGTCCATTTTACTTTCAGGGAAGTAAAATTCAGCTACCTTAACATGGAACTTCTCCAACTTATTCATTCATTCATTCATTCAATAGTATTTATTGAGCGCTTACTATGTGCAGAGCACTGTACTAAGCGCTTGGGATGAACAAGTCGGCAACAGATAGAGACAGTCCCTGCCGTTTGACGGGCTTACAGTCTAATCGGGGGAGACGGACAGACAAGAACAATGGCACTAAACAGCGTCAAGGGGAAGAACATCTCATAAAAACCGATAGCAACTAAATAGAATCAAGGCGATGTACAATTCATTAACAAAATAAATAGGGTAACGAAAATATATACAGTTTTGCCTCAGTGGAAAGACCCTACACTTGGGAGTCAGAGATCATGGGTTCGAATCCCAGCTCTGCCACTTGGCAGCTGTGTGACTGTGGGCAAATCACTTAACTTTTCTGTGCCTCAGTTACCTCATCTGTAAAATGGGGATTGACTGTGAGCCTCACGAGGGACAATCTGATTACCCTGTATCTACCCCAGCGCTTAGAACAGTGTTCTGCACATAGTAAGCGCTTAACAAATACCAACATCATGAGAAGCAGCGTGGCTCAGTGGAAAGAGCCCAGGCTTGGGAGTCAGAGGTCATGGGTTCCAATCCTGGCTCTGCCACTTGTCAGCTGTGTGACTGTGGGCACATCACTTAACTTCCCTGTGCCTCAGTTACCTCATCTGTAAAATGGGGCTGCAGACTGTGAGCCTCACGTGGGACAACCTGATGACCCTGTATCTACCCCAGCGCTTAGAACAGTGCTCTGCACATAGTAAGCGCTTAACAAATACCAACATTATTATTGTTATTATTATCTATGAAATGGGGATCAGATACTTATTCTCCCTCCCGCTTAGACAATGAGCCCTGTGTGGGGCAGGGATTGCATTCAATCTGATCATTTTGCTTCTACTCCAGAGTTTAGCACATACTAACCACTTAATAAATACCCTAATTATTATTGATGTAACTATAGTATTCATCTATAATTGACTGAGTACCCAATTCTGAGTAATTTTGGTAAAGAGAGGCTATCAAACCTTGGTTCAGTAACTAATCCCCAGTTTATACCATCATTCTTCAAAGTAGTTTGACACTCATCTTTACTCCCTTCATTAGAACCTGTTATGCCTCCTGAGATCCTTTATTTTAAAGCTGGAAAACTGGTTCCAACTACAGTACTTCGATTTAAGATGCAGTTTTCCGGAGTCAATTTTGTCATAAGTCCAAGGACCGACAGTAGAGCTTTAAAGAGGGGAGGGATCTGAGTTATTGAAAAGGAGATGGAAGGTCATTCCAGGTTGTGGAAAAGTATGAGATGGGGACTGGAAAGATGTATAGAAGGGATAATTGGCAGATTTTCCTGGTTAAAGGGTGAAGCACAAATGCTGGTGGAGTGAAAGATGAAAGCAGTTAAGTCACAGGGGCCCTAGTTGGTTCAGGGTCTTAAAACCCATGGTCAGGAGTTTTAATTTTATGCAAGTAGCAACTGGGAACCACCGTACGCAATCGGAGAAGCAAAACTAAGAGAAATAGTAAGATGGTAATTTTCCAGGTGAAAGACATTAAACCTCTCGTCTTGATGATGTTCTGTGATCTCAATCCTGCCTATTCTGGGCTTCTTGTCTTTGTAGAGGAAATGACATCCCTCAGTTTAGCGCTGAACAAAAGATCGGGTCTCCTATCTTTAGGAGGACATGTGTTTCAAACTTGCAGTATAGGACTGCAGTACGATTTCAAACCATTTTCAGTGCTGTATTTGGGTTGGAGGCGTTCAAGCTCATAAGTTTCTGGTTTTTTAGCCTATAGAAAAGAAGAGAAGGCAGAGCGAAGAAGCAATAGCAATTTTCAAAGATATAAAAGTTTAGCATAAGGAGATCAGTGACTGGCTCTTCTCAAACCTCATTTAGGACAGAAAAAGATGAAATGACCTAAAATTGAAACAGAAAAATTCCGATTAGACATAAGGAAGGACTTGGCTGTAAAGACTGTTAGATAGTGGAATGGGAAGCCAAGAGAATTTATGATCTCCTCTTCCCTGGAAATCTTTAAGAATACGTCAGGCTTTTGGATGACTTGATGTTGTTTTTCCTTCTTTCCTGGAGGTTGAGGATTGGCTAGATGAACATTTGAGATCCCTTCCAGGCCTATGGAAGTCAACAGATTTTCCCACTCTCTAGCTTACTTCATAAGGATTTTAGGACTTGTGCAATACCATCTGCTTACAAAATATTTTTCCCCCTCTGGTTAAATTTAGAAATACAAATTACATTAAATGTTTATAATCAGTAAAAATGATGGCATTTATTAAGTGCGCTTACTCTGTACCAAGCACTGTTCTAAGTCGTGGGACAGACAAAAGAGCCGGGGTAGACACTCTCCGTCCCACACAAGGCTCCCGATCTAAGAGGTAGGGAAAGCAGGTATCTTATTTTATCCTCATTTTACAGATGAGAAAACTGAGGTCCAGAGAGGTTAAGTGAGTGGCCCAAGGTCACACAACAGGCCAATGGCAGAGCTGGGAGTCAAACTCAGCTTTCATGATTCCCAGTCTCATATTCTATCTGCTGGACCAGTGGCCTCTCCCAATAAATGATTAAAAAAAAAAGGCTCAACTATATCAGCAGACTTTAAGGATGAACATCGGAAGAAAGCTGGCCAACTGCTAAGAATTATTTTTACAAACAGTATGTATAAAAATTATGGACTTTCAAACTTTTTTACTGATAGATTTAAAGTGGCAGAGAGGAGGTGTTTCTGGGGTGAAGGGGTGGCAGCTTTTCATGTGGGAACAGCTAGATAAACTCATGGCAACTCCACCTGCTGCTTTAAATGAGGATGTGGAACTCCTCCTATTTACCCCGGTGTGGAGGCCTAGTGGAAAGAGCTCAAGCCTGGGAGTCCGAGGACCGGGTTCTAATCCTGGATCTACCAATTAGTCTGCTAACCCTAACCTTAACCCTAATTAGGCAAGTCACTTCACTTCTCTGTTCCTTGATTACCTCATCTGTAAAATGGGGGTTAAGGCCTGCTCCCTCATATTTAGACTGTGTGCCCCATGTGGGACAGAGACTGTGTCCAACCCGATAAACTTCTATCTAACCCACCTCTTAGTACAGTACCTAGCACATCGTAATCACTTAACAAGAATCATTTAAAATGAAAAGACATCAAAATATTTTTACAGATTTTAAGGACACGACCAATTTTAGCCCATTTTCATGGACAATTGGAAACCCTGGTCAGGAAGTCGTTAAAACTAGCCGGGTGATATTTAACTGTTCAGTAAAAGATACTTAAGAAACCAAACTAATGGGTGAATTTTGTCAAATACTTTTCTTTCCAACGTGTGGTGAATTCAAACCATAAGTGTAATTGCCAGAAGTCATAACAGAATGTATGTAGATTTAGTGTTATGGTGAAGAGATGATTAACATGAAATTGATAGAGATTATCGTGTCCCAGAAGGCCAACGGATACAAAATATATGCAAGCTCTAGAAGCTGCAGATAGCATCCTAAAATCCTGAAGGGTGCACTTTTAAATGGGATATGACTAAGAAGGTTGAGGAGACTGAACGGCTGGATTTTACGATAAATCAATCAATCAATGGTATTAATTACGTGCTAACTGGATGCAGTACACCCAGTTATCCTACAACACATGGGGTTGTATTCTTGCAAAAATCCTCATTAAGGAAAACTCCCGCTGTAGTGCTCATCTGTTCTGATGCCACACACATGTACACTAGCTGTTTTTTCTGACGCTACGGTGCTTTGTATCTAAATAGGCTCATGTTGTCAAACAAGCACTGCCTAATTCCCAAACAATGCTCCACCCAAAATATATAGCAAAATCGCATATTAAGCACTTAGTACAGTGTTTTACACATAGTAAAGCATTCAGTAAATACCACTGATATTATGGCAGAGCTGAGTGTATTGTTAAAAATAGAAACAAGGGAAAAGAAAAAAATACCTTCCATGTGTAAGCCTCCATATATTTTATACTGATGAATTAAGCTTATTGGCTGGTATGTAACAGGAAGAATTTGGAATAGGCCTTGCAGTTTAGAAATAATTCTGAGAGCCATTGATTTATTAGCAAACTTATTGGTGACTGCAATAAACATTCAAAATTCCAAAACGTCAGTTAGTGTACCAATTTTTAACACGTCCAAAACAGAGCTCCTCATCTTCCCACCCAAATCCTGTCCTTCCCTTGACTTATAATAATGTTGGTATTTGTTAAGCGCTTACTGTGTGCAGAGCACTGTTCTAAGTGCTAGGGTAGACACTGTAGACAGCACCACCATCCTCTCTGACTCACAAGCCCCTAACCTTGGCATCATCCTCAACTCATCTCTCTCATTCAACCCAAATATTCATTCTGTCACCAGATCATGTTTGTTCTACATTCACAACATGGCTAAAATCTGCCCTTTCCTCTCCATCAAAACTGCTACCATGCTGATCCAAGCACTTATCCTATCCTTCCTTGACTACTCCATCAGCCTCCTTGCTGACCTCCCTGCTTCCTTTCTCTCCTCACTTTAGTCCATACTTCACTCTGCTGCCCAGATCATTTTTCTAAAAAAAAATTCATCTATGCTTCCCCTACTCCTCAAGAACTTCCAGTATTTGCCCATCCACCTCCACATCAAACAGAAACTCTTTACCATTGGCTTGAAAGAACTCAATCACCTTGCCCCCTTCTACCTTACCTCACTGATTTCATACTACCACCCAGCATCCTTAAATCCTTCCTCTGGCCTGGAACGCCCTCCCTCCTCAAATCCACCAGACAATTTCTACCCCCTCTTCAAAGCCTTACTGAAGGCACATCTTTTCCAAGACGCCTTCCCAGACTAAGCCCCACTTTTCTTCCTCTCCCAGCATGTCTTAGTGGAAAGAGCACGGGCTTGGGAGTCAGAGTGGATTCTAATCCCGGCTCCGCCACTTGTCAGCTGTGTGACCTTGGGCAAGTCACTTAACTTCTCTGTGCCTCAGTTACCTCATCTGTAAAATGGGAATTTTAAGACCGTGAGCCCCACATGGGACAAACTGATGACCTTGTATCTCCCCCAGTGCTTAGAACAGTGCTTGGCACATAGTAAGCGCTTAACAAATAACATTATTATTATTATGTCTCACTCCCTTCTGCGTCACTCTGACTTGCTCCCTTTGCTCCTCCCCCCCTCCCTGTCCCACAGCACTTATGTATATATCTGTAATTTTATTT
Source organism: Ornithorhynchus anatinus (assembly GCF_004115215.2). Lineage (NCBI taxonomy): Eukaryota > Metazoa > Chordata > Mammalia > Monotremata > Ornithorhynchidae > Ornithorhynchus > Ornithorhynchus anatinus. Next base: position 20,924,455 of record NC_041753.1, on the reverse strand, counting down.
ATTTATATTGATGTCTGTTGATTTGTATTGATGTCTGTCTCCCCCTCCCCCCCCCAGACTGTGAGCTTGCTGTGGGCAGGGGTTGTCACTCTTTATTGCTGTATTGTACTTTCCCAAGCCCTTAGTAGGTGCTCTGCACACAGTATGTGCTTAATAAATACAATTGAATGAATGAGTGACTTCGAACTGATAACCTTATATCTACCCCTGTGCTTAGCACATAGTAAGCACTTAAAAAAATGATTATTATTCGCATTGTAGGGGAATTTCATATTATTTCTCCAGAGCTTCTGGAACAGATATATAACAGATAAGTCTATGAAAAAAATTGACTAAGATACAGCCTTTCACTGTATAACAGAATTTTCAAGAAACATTACCCATATCATGAAATATGCCTGTATATCATCATTATTGACAGTATTTCCTGAGCATTTACTATGTGCAGAGCATTATACTAAGCACTCTCAGAAAATGCAATGGAAATATAAGACCTGGTCCCTGTCCTTTAGAACCTAATGAGGTTTTAAAATCAATCAATCAATTTCAGTACTTCAACAAACTTTTAGGACTGAAAACCTCCTAAATTCATTTTATATACTTCCACAGAAACCCTACTCTTACAATCTAATAGGGAAGTTCTATTTTTTTCAGTGACCAACTTCCAAACAAATATTATTGTGAATTTATTTCTTGAAATCTCCAATTGCCATCCCTTTCTATCTCAAATTTAAAAGAATCGTAACAAAAAATAAAATAAAATAAACAAAATTAAGTCAATACATGGAAATCAATTAACGTTGCACTAACCTTTTCATTTTTCTCATGTAGTGTGGCACATAAGATTGAATTTCTTAGATGTCCTTTAATTAAACCTACTTTTCTTCACAGATTGTAATCCTTCTTTCTTTTTACTGAGGAGGGAGACTCTGTCTTTCCATGTTGATTTTAAAAAAGAAAAAAAAACCCAACACCAAAAAGATTCTATATATGCCTGGCAGCAGCTCTGGCCTCCATTTAAACTTAAGGGAATTCTCGGGAAAACAGACATCTGGTAAACAAGTAACTCAGATGTGCTTTCAAAAAAAGGATCTCAGGAGACATAACAGGTTCTAATGAAGGGAGTAAAGGTGATTGTCAAACTACTTTGAAAAGAATTTCCTTCTCTAATCTATTTTAATTGTTTTCATTTACTTCTTAATTGGCTCCACGACACCCCTCTAGCATTCCCATAACACCCCTTTTGGGAATTACCAAGGCAAATGTTTTGAGAAATTTTCCAAAAATCAGTTGCTCATTTGAACAAGTCATTTTTCAAACCATAAATTGATTCAACATTATTCCGCTTCTTAAAACATTCATAGAGAGAAAATTTAGTTGAACTGAATTATTGTTCAATATTGCTCCTTAGAGATTCCCTCCTTTCACTTGCAAGTGCATTTCTTCCATAAAATACCCCCACCCAGCTTGCCACTGTTCCACTAGCTGCAAAGCAGGTGAGATCATCCCTGGATCATCACGGAAACAGCTCCGCTGCTTTCAATAGCAATCGGACTAAACTCTGCCCAATATTGTCTGTCCATATCAAGAAGTAGCATTTATTGAGTTCCTCCTGTGGGCAGAGTATGGTACTAAATGTTTGCGGGAGTATAATAGATATAGAAGGCACAATCCCTAACTACCAGGAGTTTACAATATAATAGGAGGAATTTATAATCTCTAACAGGGCAAATAGCCATATTTGCAATCTTCGCTCCTCCCTAAGTATGCCCGGCTTTTGACTTTTACACCTCAGACACCTTGCTTGTTCCCCCGGGCTTGAACACCCTCCCTTACCCCAGTAAGCCAGACCTCAGCTCACCCCACCTTCAAAACTTTACCAAAAAATCCCAATTTCTCTAGCAGAACTTCACCAGTTAATGCCAACACACCAAAACGTGCCAAACTGCCAGCCACTTCTAACATTGATATACTTATTTATTCCCATTCTCAGCACTTGGGTATTTATGTATAGTCAATTGCACCTCAATTACTTATTCTGTCTAATCCTAATATTTCATCATGGCCTATGTGTTCTCCTTGTTCTCCCTACTGCTTCCACAATTTTATCATTATTATTTTTATTACGGTATTTGGTAATGCTTATTAAGTGCCAAGCACTGGTCTAAGTGCTGGAGTAGATACAATACGATCAGGTTGGACACAGTCCCTGACCCACACCGGACTCACAGTCTAAGCAGGGGGGAGAACAGGCAGGGAATACCCATTTTACAGTTGAGGAAACTGAGGCACAGAGGAAGCGAAGTGACTTGCCCAAGGTCACCCAGCAAGCAGTTGGCAGAGCCGGGATTAGAACCCAGGTTGTCTGACTCCCAGGCCTGTGATCTTTCTACTAGTTCATGCTGCTTCTTGAAAAGATTGGCAAATATTATAAATATTCCCTTTTGAGCAGGGTATGTTTTCCCCGTGCCCACGTCCTCCCTCTGGCCTGTAACTCTGTCCTCTTTCGTATATGACAGACCAACCCTTTCCATACCTTCAAAGCCCTCCTAAACTCACACCTCCTCCAAGAAGTCTTCCTCTCATTTCCCCTACCTGCTCCTTCTTCTGTGTCCCCTTTGTACTCAGATCTGTAACCTTCAGCACTTGACCTTTAGACTGTAAATTCGTTGAGGGCAGGGAACGTGTCTACCAACTCTGTTGTACTTTCCCAAGCACTTAGTATACTAAGGACAGCGTGGCTTAGTGGAAAGAGCCCGGGCTTGGGAGTCAGAGGTCGTGGGTTCGAATCCCGGCTCTGCCACTTATCAGCTGTGTGACTTCAGGCAAGTCACTTAACTTCTCTGTGCCTCAGTTACCTAATCTGTAAAATGGGGATTTTAAGATTGTGAGCCCCACGTGGGACAACCTGATGACCTTGTATCTCCCCCAGCGCTTAGAACAGTGCTTGGCACATAGTAAGTGCTTAGCAAATACCAACATTATTACTGGGGAAGCAGCGTGGCTCAGTGGAAAGAGTATGGGCTCGGGAGTTGGAGGTCATGGGTTCTAATCCCGGCTCTGCCGCTTGTCAGCTGTGTGACTTTGGGCAAGTCACTTAACTTCTCTGGGCCTCCGTTCCCTCATCTGTAAAAGGGGGATTAAGACTGTGAGCCCCACGTGGGACAACCTGATCACCTTGTATCCCCCCCAGCGATTAGAACAATGCTTGGCACATAGTAAGCGTTTAACAAATACCATCATCATCAAATACCACCGATCGACTGATTGATGATCACCTTGCCTTCAGCCCCACAGCACTTCAATCAATCAATCGTATTTATTGAGTACTATATGTACTTCTGTACACACTTATGTACATACCCTTATATTGAGAAGCAGCGTGGCTCAGTGAGAAGCAGCGTGGCTCAGTGGAAAGAGCACGGGCTTTGGAGTCAGAGGTCATGGGTTCAAATCCCGGCTCGGCCATTTTGTCAGCTGTGTGACTTTGGGCAAGTCACTTCACTTCTCGGTGCCTCAGTTCCCTCATCTGTAAAATGGGGATTAAGACTGTGAGCCCCACGTGGGACAACCTGATTCCGTGTCTACCCCAGCGCTTAGAACATTGCTCGGCACATAGTAAGCGCTTAACAAATACCAACATTATTATTATTATTATCTTCTGCCATTTTCCCTACGTGTAATTTATTTTAATGTCTGCCTCTCCTTCTAGACAGTAAGGTACTTGGGGGCAGGGATCACTTCTACCAACTCTGTTGCATTGTACTCTCCAAAGCGCATAGTATGGTGCTTTGCACACAGTTAGCGCTCAATAAATACCATTGATTGATTGATAGTGATGTGTCTTGAGCTTTAGTTGCATTTTCCCAAACATTTAGTACAGTTTAATACAGTGCATTGCATTCAGTAGATGCCAATCAATACCATCACTATTATACAGTCACTCCAAATAGGGGAGCAACAAATTGTCTACACCAAAATACCTTATCTCACCTTGGCTTCACGGACTCTGTCCTCTCCTGGTTCTCCTCTTACCTCTCTGGCCGATCATTCTCGGTCTCCTACGCTGGAGCCTCCTCCCCCTCCCATCCTTTAACTGTTGGAGTTCCTCAAGGGTCAGTTATTGGCCCTCTTCTGTTCTCCATTTACACTCACTCCCTCGGTGAACTCATCCGCTCTCACGGCTTTGACTACCATCTCTACGCAGATGACACGCAGATCTACATCTCCGCCCCTGTCCTCTCCCCCTCCCTTCAGGCTCGCATCTCCTCCTGCCTCCGGGACGTCTCCACCTGGATGTCGGCCCGCCACCTAAAACTCAACATGAGCAAGACTGAGCTCCTCATCTTCCCTCCCAAACCCGGTCTGCTCCCAGACTTCTCTATCACCGTGGATGGCACGACCATCCTTCCCGTCCCGCAGGCCCGCAATCTCGGTGTCATCCTTGACTCGTCCCTCTCGTTCACCCCACACATCCTATCCGTTACCAAGACCTGCCGGTTTCACCTCTACAATATCGCCAAGATCCGCCCTTTCCTCTCCACCCAAACGGCTACCTTACTATTACGGGCTCTCGTTATATCCCGGCTAGACTACTGTGTCAGCCTTCTCTCTGACCTCCCTTCCTCCTCTCTCGCCCCGCTCCGGTCTATTCTTCACTCCGCTGCCCGGCTCATCTTCCTGCAGAAACGATCTGGGCATGTCACTCCCCTTCTTAAACAACTCCAGTGGTTGCCTATCAACCTCCGCTCCAAACAAAAACTCCTCACTCTAGGCTTCAAGGCTCTCCATCACCTTGCCCCTTCCTACCTCTCCTCCCTTCTCTCTTTCTACCGCCCACCCCGCACGCTCCGCTCCTCTGCCGCCCACCTCCTCACCGTCCCTCGGTCTTGCCTATCCCGCCGTCGACCCCCGGGCCACGTCCTCCCGCGGTCCTGGAACGCCCTCCCTCCTCACCTCCGCCAAACTGATTCTCTTTCCCTCTTCAAAACCTTACTTAAAAATCACCTCCTCCAAGAGGCGTTCCCAGACTGAGCTCCTCTTCCCCCTCTACTCCCTCTGCCATCCCCCCTTTACCTCTCCACAGCTAAAGCCTCATTTTCCCCTTTTCCCTCTGCTCCTCCACCTCTCCCTTCCCATCCCCACAGCACTGTACTTGTCCGCTCAACTGTATATATTTTCGTTACCCTATTTATTTTGTTAATGAATTGTACATCGCCTTGATTCTATTTAGTTGCCATTGTTTTTACGAGATGTTCTTCCCCTTGACGCTGTTTAGTGCCATTGTTCTTGTCTGTCCGTCTCCCCCGATTAGACTGTAAGCCCGTCAAACGGCAGGGACTGTCTCTATCTGTTGCCGACTTGTTCATCCCAAGCGCTTAGTACAGTGCTCTGCACATAGTAAGCGCTCAATAAATACTATTGAATGAATGAATGAATAAATTTTAATTGATGACAAATCTTAATCATCAGTGCTGGATTAGAATCAATCCAAGTCATGCTCAATAAATACAATTGATTGAGTGAATTTAAAACCTCATTAGGGCTAGGTTTGGAACCAGGATATGGGTAAGGACTGGTTTAGGGGGAAGGTTAGAACTGACATTAGCAAGATTAGTGTTTAGGGCCAAGGCTAGATTTAGGTGCTGATGGTTGGTTTTGTCAGATAGTATACTGTCAATTGCTGAGCATTAGATGATAGATTTGTTGACAATTGACCTTTAGGCCTTTGACTATCTACAACTGGTCAAACAATCCTCCCAAACCTTTGCAGAATCAATCTAAGCCTAAAGTTCCCTTTGAAGTTCCAATGTCCAAGTAGCTCCAAGAGTTGCTGTTTAAATCCAAAGTTCAATATTTGGATCAACAACTAGGGTCAGGCAGAGAGATAAGAATTTGATATCAATCAATCAATAGCTAGATCAATGGGATTTATTGAGTGCTTAAGGTGTGCAGATCACTGTACTGAGCAATTGAGAGAGTACAGTACGACAGAGTCGGTAGCCACATTCCCGGCCCACAATGAGTTTACTGATATGACATATGATTTTGATTTTAGAAAGAAGCTTTAACGATTTCTGCCATTTAAGACTGCATGTGAGACGAGCATTGGGGGTAACACTGGGGAAGCAGCATGGAGTAGTGGATGGAGCACGGGCCTAGGAGCCAGAGGGTCATGGGTTCTAATCCCTGCTCCACCACGCACCTGCTGTGTGACTTTGGGCAAATCACTTCACTTCTTCATGCCTCAGGTGCCTCATCTGTCAAATGGGGATTGAGACTGTGAGCCCCTTGTGGGACAGGGACTGTGTCCAACCCAGTTTGCTTGTATCCACCCTAGCGCTTAGTACAGTGCCTGACACACAGTAAGTGCTTAACAAATACTGCAATTATTATTATTATTACTATGGATTCTCCCATAATAATGATGGTATTTGTTAAGCGCTTACTATGTGCAGAGCACTGTTCTAAGCGCTGGGGTAGACACAGGGGAATCAGGTTGTCCCACGTGGGGCTCACAGACTTCATCCCCATTTTACAGATGAGGTAACTGAGGCACAGAGAAGTGAAGCGACTTGCCCACAGTCACACAGCTGGCAAGCTGGAATGATGACTGATCCTTGGTCCTGAAACTTTAGGATGGAGAACATGCACATCACAATATGCACTCTTTTTCCCAGCCAGTCATATCTGTGCTGGGGCACAGAATGCAACAAGCGAGTAAAATGGGCTGAAGGGAAACACACTGTGAAGTGTATGTGGAGGTTTTGTACAGACAGGAAAATGAGTGCCAACACTGTGCCTGCAGTGCCATGACTTGGTATGCAGCTAACTTGGTAGCCACTGCAGTCTTTGCTGTCCAGGATAGCCACCTATTTTTCAGAATTCCTGTGGGTTTGTCCATCTTTCAGAACACATTAGGTGATTCTACAGTCAGAAACCTTCACATTGATGGCAGAGCCCTAATAATAATAATAATGATAACTGAGGTATTTGTTAAGTGCTTACTACGTGCCAGGCACTGTACTAAGCACTGGAGGGACTAGATAGAACTGAGACTAGAACTCCCGCCTCCTGATTCTCAGAATAATGCTCTTTCTCACTGGACCAACGGCAGGGCTAGCTTTTAGTCTGTTCTGTTATCATGCCTGTTTTCATTACATAATTTGGGTGTAACCCGAAGGGAGAATTAGGAAACGTTCTTCCCACAACATGAGTCTATTTTGAATGTAGCATGAACCACCAGTTGGTGCCAATAGATTCTGTGTTGGAATAAAAATTATGGTATTTGATAAACTCTTACTATGTGCCAAGCACTGTTCTAAGCACTGGGATAGATACAAGTCTGACATGTTGAACACAGTCTGTGTCCCACAGTGGGCTCACACACTTAATCCCCATTTTACAGATGAGGGAACTGAAGCACAGAGAAATTAAGTGACTTGCCCAAGGCCACACAGCAGACATGTGAGGATCCGGGTTTAGAACCCAGGTCCTTCGGACCTCCAGGTCCGTGCTCTATCCACTGAGCCACGCTGCAAGGAAAGTGAGTGCATGCATGTGTTTTGGTCGAGGTGTGATGTTGCTATGCTTCCCAGGCTCTGTCAGTCTTATCAGTGCTTCAACTTTCATTGTGTTTTGGCAATTTTATTGTACTTAATAGAGTAAAATAAGAATGAGTGGCAAGGGTATAAAGCATCCTGCGAGGAACGGACATATAAATAATTTAGGAATTGTATTGAAAACGGTCAGTCATTGTAATATCTTCAAACCGAAAGAGCACGGGCTTTGGAGTCAGAGTTCATGGGTTCGAATCCCGGCTCGGCCACTTGTCAGCTGTGTGACTTTGGGCAAGTCACTTAACTTCTCTGTGCCTCAGTTACCTCATCTGTAAAATGGGGATTAAGACTGTGAGCCCCACGTGGGACAACCTGATTCCCCTGTGTCTACCCCAGCGCTTAGAACAGTGCTCGGCACATAGTAAGCGCTTAACAAATACCAACTTTATTATTATTACATTATTTCCCACTGAATCAATGTGATTTTCCTATAACATGAGGTTCTTCAAGAACACAACCCCCACATAATAGTAGATCTGGGTATTATTTTAAAGTGAGTTTGCACTCGCATGCTTTGTGGTGCAGTCTTGGAAAGAAAATTCTAACTGCCTATTTTTATGAGATATATGAACATTTTGGCTGAAATAAAAACTTTTTCACAGACTACCATTTTTAAGCATACTTCATAGATGGCACTTCGTGTAAAATTTGGGGTGAAGCTGCATCCACACGTCTTATCACTTAGATTTGAAGCTACATTTTAAGAACTTTTAACTTGTATGTGGTACCTGAAAAAATTGGCTGAAAAATATCAATTTTTCCCACAACCTATCATTTATAAGCATGCTTCGTAAGGCTCCAGAGGCACAAATGAGGAATGCCCACAGCAAAGCTCTAATATCTAAAGTTTGTCAAACATTTTTTCTTCTAACCTACAAGAGAAACAATTTTTAAATTTCTCAGTGGCTTGTACTCTAGCATCATCTCCTCTCTCTCTTTTTTTAAATGATTCTTATTAAGCGTTTATTACGTACCAGGTACTGTACTGAGCGCTGGCAGTAGATACAAAATCTTTGGGTTAATAATAATAATGTTGGTATTTGTTAAGCGCTTACTATGTGCAGAGCACTGTTCTAAGCGCTGGGGGTGATACAGGGTAATCAGGTTGTCCCACGTGAGGCTCACAGTTAACCCCCATTTTACAGATGAGGGAACTGAGGCACCGAGAAGTTAAGTGACTTGCCCACAGTCACACAGCTGACAAGTGGCAGAGCCGGGAGTTAAACTCATGACCTCTGACTCCGAAGCCCAGGCTCTTTCCACTGAGCCACGCTGCTTCCACATGTCCACGTTCCACATGTGGCTCACAGCCTAAATCTATCTGATAAAATGTAAAAATTCATAATAACCTTAACGGTAGCTCTGATAGGAACCTTGTTTCTTAAAATTATTTTTTTGACTTTATCATCACTGATGGTATTTACTGAGCACCTCTTGAGTGTGAAACACTGTACTTGGTTCTTAGAGAGTGCAGTAGCAGCAAGACACATAAACACTGCCCTCTAGAAGTGTATAATAAATGGGATAGGCAGAAAATAAATATTTACAAATAGTGGGAGCAGGAGAAAGAACAAAGATTTAACAGGAAGGACTAGTACAAATGTATCAAGAAGAAATAGCTGAATAAGCAACTGAATATAAAAATACAAATGAAAACATATATAAGTCAGAGTGCTATGGATAAGAATGAAATAAATGTGTTAAGTGTGGTGTACGGTTGACATGACTGGGGTGCTGTGCTTAAATCAGAGAAAGCTTCCTGGAGAGGTGGAATTTTTTTAAGTCGTGTTTTAAAGATGTAATCTGACAGATTTTGCAGATTGCAATGGGGGAATTTTAGGCCAGGAGAACAGAAGGGAAACAGAGGCCAGAGAGTCAAAAGTGAGGTACAGATAGAATGTGAATTGGCAAAGCATGATGAGTGTGAGCTAGGGAGTAGCAGGTAAATGGAGCTTTATGTAAGATGGGGAGAGCTGCAAGACAGCGACACTACTTAAAAGTGGGATTAAAGAGCTTTTGCTTGGGCATAAATTTAAATATTGTGTGAATTCATGAAAGATAGCAGAAGTTGATACATGTACCTCTAATGTTTGCAGAGCGTACACAGCACTTGATTTCCTAAGGAGATAGGAGACATGATCCTGCCCACAAGGAGTTTACAGTGTAACAGGGGAGACAGACATAAGACATACAGCTAGGAGGACGTGCTCAAATAGTGGAATATGAAAATTGACCAGTACAAAAATCCACAAGGGGTTTAGTTTGTGAGTGTCAAAGTGCTAAGGTGTTGCAAAAGTGCTGAGATAATCTTTAAGAGGGTTTGATTTGAGGAGAAGTAAAAGCAATCCAGGAAAACTCTCTGGAGAAGGTGAGATTTTTAGGAGGGCTTTGAAGCTGGGGAAAACTGTGGTTGGGAGGACTTGCAGTGGGAGACAGTTCCAGGCAGAAAGAAGGTCATGAGCCAGGGGTGGGAGGTAGGGGAGTTGAGAACGCGACACAGTTAAACAGAGAACTTGGCTGGAATGGCGAGTGTGCGGTGGAGTTTAGTGGGAGAAGATAATGGATAGGTAAGAGAGTTAAAGCCGATGGAGTGCCTTAAAGCCAATGGACAGGTGTTCAAATCATAATATCTGGGAAAGTAAAATCTATGAGTGTTGACAGGTTACCGAAATGCTAGCTGAGTACAAAAGGGATTTCCAATGAGTTTGATATAGCTATAAGGAAGAAACTATAAACGTCAGTTAATTTTTAGCATTAACTTAACGTGGGGCAAAAGGTGCAGTTAACTTCTATACTCAACAGAGTAAGGAGTCCTTAAAACAAATCCAATCCAATCACAATCTCCATTCAGCAGTCTAACTCCGCGGCCAAACCTTTAAGAGCTCCAAAAAGGCGAGAGTGATTACATCATCTGATGATCTTCTTTGTGTCTTATCTAACTGACTCAGAGGAGTTTTTCTGCTCAAAGCTTACAGTCCAGAGGGGATGACAGACATTAATACAAATCAATAAATTATGGGTATGCACAAAAGTGCTGTGGGGCTGAGGGCGGGGTGACTAAAGGGTGCAAATTCAGGCGCAAGGACGATGGAGAAGGGAGTGGGAGAAGAGGGATTAATCAGGGAAGGCCTCTTGGAGGAGATGCGTTTTTAAATGAGAGAAAATCAAGGTGTGGTTTGTTGTTGTTTTTTGCCTGAGTAACCCTGCCAATCGCTCGATTGTTCATTTCACTAGTGTAGATTTGGTTTCAGCAATCAAGTGCAAATTCAAGGACAGAGGAATACGCAATTCCAGATTCTACTGCTTTGGTTATAATTCATTCTCTGGGATTTAGGACCTTGAGCATCCTTCATCATTCATCTAGGAGCTCCAACTCTCCTCCCTTCCCCCCACCCCCACCCCCCAAAATGCACACTTTTCTCTGGGATTTGGCTATGAGAATCCAGAAAAAAAAAGTATGGAAGTTCTAAAATACCTGATTCTACTACCCTAGGAAATAGCAAAGTAAATGGATCATATTTGCATGGGTCATTCTGATTATAGGGCTCTTCTGTTTCTAAAACTGGGATTGCGAGATTTATTATTCTATTAACGTTCATAAAGTCACCCTTTTGATGAGCCATAATTTCCCTTTATGAGGAGTCAGTATGCCAGTCACCTATGATAAGAAAGGAAAAAGTCCAGACTTCCAACATATTCATATTCCCTGGGACAGTAATAAAGTCTCGAAATCCCATATGACTCAAGGGGATAATGAGACTAGGGACGATCACAATTTGCAAATTTCAAGGAGTTCAGATTTTCCCAAGAGGCTGCCCACACATTGTTCTGTGGTATCCCAAAATCCAAGCTTTCAATTTTTTTAATTAAAATTTTCAGCCCCCCTGACTGAAGAGAGAACCTATGGAATGTAAAGCAGTGCACTATTATCTTGCGAATGTTCTGAGGGAATGAAATAGCAGGACAAACGGAGGTGTGAACTCCCCTCCATTCATCTTAATGGGCTGCTAATGGCATAGCATAATTATGGTTACTTAAGTGTCAACCTTATTAGTGTTTTCACTAAACACCCAACTACTGTGCTCTCCGAGTGGCCGAGCTGACCTACCCTAGCTCGAGGTGCCACCTTTACGAAAGAAACGGCAACGAGCGCACTACGAATAATCTCCACCACGTCTAGAAAGAATACGGCTGCAAGTTTTCGATATGCAAATACAGTGGAATATTCTTTGACTTACTTCAGTTGGATAATTGAGGCACTTGCGACTGTCCTTAAAAGTTGGAGTAAAAGTGATATTTATAGTGTCATTAGCTAAAATTGTTGGCCTCCCACGACGCAAACGGCGGGGCCGTGTGGGTTTTCAGTGAAAAGTTGGTCTAACGGCACTGAGAAGGCAGCTGGCTTTATTACGAGAAGTCTGAAAATGCTTCTGAATGACCCTCCCATGCTGATCTCGGGGAGAAAAACCAGACCACACAAAACGGATCTCCAAAGATGAAATTAAGCCAAAACTCCCTGATGAAATGCGGCGGATCGCCTTGAATTCCCCCTGACTTCCCTCCTCCTCCTCCCCCCCTTCCACCGGTGGTAGCCGCTCGTGTTGGGGCCGATCCCCGGCTTGAAAGGCTACTCATCGGGAAGAGTCCCGCGCCCTCTTCTCCCTCCCTCCTTCCTTTCCTCCCTCCGTTCTTCTCTTCCTCTCTCCCCCTCCCTCCACCGCCCTTCCTCTCCCTTCTCCTCCTCCTCCTCCCTCCTTCCCTCCGTCCTCCCCTGCCCGGTCCACCCGAGAGTAGACAGCCGTCTCCTTCACCTCCCGCCGCTCGAAGATCGAGGCGCTGCTCTAGCGAAAGAGGGAGGGAGGGAGGCGGGGAAAGAGGAGGAGGGCGGCCGGGTGGCTGCACGTTTCATTTACAGCGATGGTTAATTTCTTTAGTTCAGCCTAAACAGCCTGCCAGCCGCTTCCCCTCACCTTCTGCCAAGTGGGTTTATGAGGCCGCGAAACGTGTCGGGACGGGCACGTCCCTAGTTCGGTGCCTAACCCTTCGAAAAGGGTCCCCGGGGCTCGTTCGCTGAGCGGAGCCAAGTCAGAGCCACGGGATCCTCGGATCCACCGGGTTACCCCGAAAGCGGCCGCCACCGCGGCCCCTCCCATCTCGGAACTCCTCCCCCCCCCCCCCCCCCCACCGCCCGGACTGGAGACGCTCTGGACCTTGGACGGTTTCTCCATCCAACTCGGGTCAACCGAGGAGGCTCGAGCTCCCCGATGAAGATTTTATCGTAGGCTTGAAACCCAGCCGTAATAAGAGCCTTCAACCTGAAATACGATTGTTATTTTGCCGGAGCATAGCTTGACAGAAAAAAAAAGTCAGCTTTTTATTAAAGACAAAGAGGTAAATTATCTGCTGCCCCGGCGCTGGGGGGGAACGTCAGAGAGCTCGGCTCGCGCCGTTTCCTTGGCTTTGCCTGGGGGGATTGACGGGGGGAACTGCTGACAGATCGCAGACACCCTTTTCTGGCCCGCGGAGAAGGAGGGCTCGGGCAAGTCCCCCCTGCTCTCAGCGACCTCTGTTGGTCCCGGGGAGACACCCATCCAGGGAGAGCTCCCCCCCCCCCCCCCCCGCCCCGCCACCAGAAGGTCTCCCCAAGTCCAACACTTCTCATCACCCCAGATCGCGACTCTTTTTTCTTTCCCTCTCCCTCCTCCGCCCCGCCACCAGAAGATCTCCCCAAGCCCAACACTTCTCATCACCCCAGATCGCGATTCCTTTTTCTTTCCCTCTCCCTCCTCCTCCCCGCCACCAGAAGGTCTCCCCAAGCCCAACACTTCTCATCACCCCAGATCGCGACTCTTTTTTCTTTCCCTCTCCCTCCTCCGCCCCGCCACCAGAAGGTCTCCCCAAGTCCAGCACTTCTCATCACCCCAGATCGCGACTCCTTTTTCTTTCTCTCTCCCTCCTCCGCCCCGCCGCCCCGCCCCCGGAGGCGAACGAAGCGCCCTCTGATTTCTTGTTTGGTTTTATTTAGTTTCAATGGTCCACTTGCTTCTTGCTTGAGTGGAAAGGTAAACGGGGAGGAAGTGTTGACGAGGAATGGGAGCGAGCGCCTGCCTCGGGGCTGAGAAATTTACCTAGGAAGAAGGGAGAGAGAAACCTTAGGAGACCTCGGGTTGCGATCTGTTTATTAAACTCTCTTATCTGATGGAGACTCCCCCCTCCCCCTCCCTCTCCCTCCCTCCCTCCCTCCTTCCCTTTCATTTAGGTATGTTTCCTGGCTGTTGCGTTGGGGGGTATTAAAGAGGATAACCCTGTAATCAATCACCACCACATCTTTAATAAACTGCTGACATGTTTAAGGAGAAGATCTTGCTCCTCCTCCACCAGATGACCGCTCCCAAAGCCAACCCATGTAAAGGAATCTTCCAATACACCCAAATGTAGGCGCGGACAAAAGAAACTTTAATTAAGGTTTTTGCAACACGCACCATGCTGCGTGTCTCTCGCCCAACGATCTTGAGTGCACAGCTTGAGGAGCAGAGAAATAGGAATGATACTACAATACAGCCCGTGCCCTTGAACTCCAATTGCTCCTGCCTTGCTATATTGATTTTTTTTTTGACACTGTACCCCTCAATACCAAATTAAAGCCTGGGAGGTATCCGACTTGGCATGAGAAAAAATTATTTGCAAAAGAGGTAGTTCAGAACGATTTTTGAAAAATTACACTAAATAAAAATTCAGGGTATGAAAGCTTCATCTTCGCTTTCTTGCCTTCAACATCATGACACCTTATCATTATGAGCGTTGATTGTTACTTTCGAAGGCTTTAAATGATCAGCCACAAAGTGCAAACAACATGGGGTTGGAAGGTGTAAAGTTATTTAAGTAGGATTTTTTTTTTCGCCGTCAAAACATTTCACAAGTTTAAAAAGTGGTTTTGAGGTTCGGAATGATCCGCTCCTTCCCACCCACCCCATCCCCCGTTGCCATATCGAAGGAGAAATAAAATGCACAATGAGCCTTTATTTCTGGGAGAAGACTTCAAAATACGTGCCAGAAATGGACAATTTGAGCTTTTCACATCAAATACTTACAACACAAGCTGGAAGGGGATTAAAAACAACCACGTGGTTGATCTGGTTTTATACTTGCAACCTCCAGCTCAATTTATGTTCTTTGGGAAGATTAGCCTCTAGATGGATGTGTCTGAGGGATCCGCTTAGGCACATCTGCATGTGGAAATCGGCGTTTCTAGCTTGGGTTGGTGGTGGAAAGCTATGACCCAGCAGGCGAGATCCATGGTGAGCACAGCTCCCTCTGGAAAACAAGGGCTGGTGAGTGCCTCCTGGACAACAGCTTGGATTGGGAACCTCTTCAGATCGCCTTTCTCTCTGCTTCTCATTCACCCCCGCCCCCTCTCTCCTCCTCCTTCCTCCTCTCTGGCCTGATTATGTGTTGCTCTGAGTGACAAAGACAATGTCCCAGCTTTAACTTTGCAACCACCTTCCCTCCTCCTTGTGTTCTTCAGCAGAGGAAGCAGCAGCAGCAACGGCGACTGGAGCAGCAGCAGCATCTTCTGCTGCTCCTCCTCCTCCTCTTCCTCCTCCCACTCCCCTTGGGCTCCTGGATATTTTCCCCCTTTTGCTGCCTTTTCCTCCTTTTTTTTTTCTTCCCTCCTCCAAGTTGTTGTTGTTGTTAGGAAGGCTTCGCGCACCCCCTGGTGCTCTCGCGTTTTGTGTTGTAGAAGAGGATTGTCTTCCTTCTCTCACTCTCTCTCTCTCTCTCTCTCTCTCTCTCTCTCTCTTTCTCTCTCTCTCATTGCTCATTATTCAGAGAGAGACACAGAGGGTGAGTGAAAGAGGGGGGTGAGGGGGGAGAGAGGGAGAGAGGGAGGGAGAGAGAGAGGGAGAGAGAGAGAGAGGGAGGGAGGGAGAGAGAGGGAGAGAGGGAGAGAGAGACGGATATCTCAGGTCATCTGCAGCTGCAGCAAGCCAGTGAAGGAGAGGAAAGCAGGAAAGATGGCGATCCTCCATTGCTGAGACCTGGCAAGAGCACATGAGACTCACAAACAACTTCCACAACAATAACAAGAACAAGAAGAGCAGGAAGAGGAGAAAGAGAAAGAGGAGGAGGAGGCAGCAGAGGAGCAGCAGCAGAAGCAGCTCTCAGCTCCGGGACGTTCCTGTAAGTTCTTGCAATTAAAACCCATCTCCGATTGGTATATATGCACAGAGAAGAAAGATTGTGTTGTGTGTAGGCAAATAAATTCATTCATTCAGCCAAGAAAGGTCTGATTTAGAGAAGAGGAGAGGAAGTCTCTTGCATGGACTGTCTGAGGAAGAGGAGAAGAAGCAAGAGAGAAGAGGGAGGAGGGGGAGGAGTAGAGGAGGAGGAGGAGGAAGAAGAGGAGGAGGAGGAGGAAGAGGAAGAAGAGGTGGAGAAGGTGGAAGAGGAGGTAGTGGTGGTGGTGGTGGTGTGGTGGTGGTGGTGGTGGTGGTAGAGGTGCTGCTGCTAGTAGAAAGAGAAGGAAGGTGGTTAATTAATTTGTGTAGTTGTATTAAGAAAAGAGAAAATGAAAGATAAGTGAGAACTGAACTAGAGGCTTAGAACGGATGGTGCGTGTATGAGGACTGGATGAGAGAAAGAGAGAGAGAGAGAAAGAGAGAGAAAGAGAGAAAGAGCGAGCGAGCGCTCCGTGCTGGCACGACCCAAGCATTCGGGTGACCTCTTTCTTTCTGTCTCTCTCTCTGTGTCTGTCTCTGTCTCTCTTGATCTCTCTCTGTCTCTCCTTCTCTTCCTCCCTAATCCGATTGCAAAGCCGTATGTGGATTTCCCCTCTTTCTCAGGTATTCTGTCCCCTTTCCGAAGTTACGAAGCGGGGGTCAGGTTTTGTCCGCGGGGGGTGAGAAGGTTGGTGGTGGTGGTGGTGGTGGTGGTGGTGGAGGTGGTGGTGGTGGTGGTGGTGGTGGTGGTGATAGAGGTGGTGGTAGAGGTGGTGTGGGGGGGAGAGAGGAGTGGAGGGGACTTGGGGTGAGGGGTTGGGGAAAGGCGGGGAAACGGGAAACTGAACTGGTTCTAGTCTGGTGTTTCAGAGGGGCTGTTAGGAGGAGGACAGCGGTTGCTGGAGAAGAGAAGCCATTACACACGTTGTGCTCTCCTTAGAGAGGGAGGAAAAAAGAAAGAAAAGGGGGAAAGGCTCACTTCTTCTGGTTCAGTTCCCGTGTATCTGTCTTTTCTTCCAGTCACACAGGGAAGAAGCAGCAGTCCCCTCGGAGCAGTCTCTCTCTTCGTGTCTCTGTCTCTGTCTCTCATCTCTCTCTCTCTCTTTCTCTCTCTCTTTCTCTCCTCTCTCTCTTTCTCTTTCTTTATCTCCCTGTCCTCCATTTGCAAGCTGTCTGGTTTGGTTCCAGTCCAGACTCCAAAACACAAAGCTCCTTCACACAGTCTCCAAGCTTTTATGCTTCCTAAAGTAACCCTACTTTTCTTTTCATTGTAGCTCCTAACCTACAGAGAGGGTGCCTGCTGGAGCTCCTTTTCTATTTCTCCCTTCAAAAAAAAGTTTCCTTTTAGTAAACGTCTGGGCTTGGAAAGATCTTCCAGTTGGGGCTTTCTCCTCCTGCTTTATGTGCGTTTGTGTGTGTGTTTTGTTTGATTTTGTTTCATGAAGCTGCTTGCATGCTTAAGAGGAAGTGACTAGTTTGCCTGAGAGCTGTGAACTGAGTCAGGTAAGCCATGTCATGTTGTAGCTCCACCAGAAAATGGAGGAGAGCAGACTTCCAGTAGACAAAGCTGAGATGAGAAGTGTTCATAAAATTATGGATGTTCTCCATTTTGAAGCCCAGCTTAGGATGGCTGGCTCTTCCCTAATATTTTTTCCTTTTCGATGTGGAATATTTTGGTGAGTCTTCTCTGACACTTCATTATTCATGGAAAGGGATGCTTTCTCAGATATTTCTCCACCAGGACAATCACTTTACAAGTTTTTTTTTGTTTTTTTTTTTGGTGGGGCGCTGTTTCATTTGAAAGAAAACTTGGATTTTTTCTTTTGCATAGACTTGATGGGGTTATAGCTTCTTTCAGGAGAGTGAAGGAATGCATTTTTTCCCCCTTAAATATAACTAGTAAAGTGCTCCTCTCATCTTTAGGTTGTTCAAGCCCTCCCACAGGACAACCAGGAGATGCTTGGCCTCCACATCTTGAGTTCAATGTTTGGAGCTCTAGGTGGGCCTGCCTTAATTGCATTACAGTAGAAGACATTATCAGCTAATTTAGTTGGACTCCTGCAATAAAACAATGCTCCAAGGCCTCAAGACATGCTATGGAATGACTAATATCAGGCTCTTGAGGTTCCATAGCTTCCTTCTTAAGTTGTTCTTTTTGAGTAACAGACTTTCTTTTAAATCATTGTATTACCCTCCATTCGCCCTCCCCCCACACCCATTCTACTATTTTTGGTCTTTGAAAGTATCAAGAGCTGAAACTCTTTAGACAGATCAGTTTGTTTCCTTTTACAATGTCACTATGGAAACAAAGTTTTTTTTTTAATATGTCAGTTGAGCCAAACCCGACTTCAAGGTGTCTTTACCTTTAAATTTGGAGCAAATTAAAAAAAAAATCTTGTAAGAGATGTTGCTAAATGGATGATTGTATCGCAGGCAGGCACCACACCTCCAACTGAGCTTTGCAGACCAACTGCAGGATTTATGCAGTTGACCTAAACAGCAAACACTGCAATACTGTAGTGATGCTGGTTTCCAACCAGAGTTGAGAATTGTCATCCAGAACATAAGAACTTCAGAGAACTCTTGCGTTCAATAAATAGGATTGATTGATTATGGAAGTATGTAAGAAAAGCCTAATGAGCAGAAGAAGGTGGGAGAGGAAGTATTTGGGGTAAGACAGGACCGAAGTGACTTTCCAATGGAGAGAATGAAAAAAGACCACAAAGTAAGCATGGTGACTGTCAGGCATTATTTAGTGATCCCGGCTACTTCCTGGAAGATGAACATCCTGATTAGTTATATCCATAGGCTACTTTCTTGCTTTCCTTCCTCGTGATGAATCAATCAAAAAGATTTCTCATAATAATGGTTTTTTTGATGGTTTTTAGAATGTGGATGCAAATGCATTACTGTGCATTGGATATGCCAGTCTACATACAAGGTATTTTCCACTTATTATGAAATTAAAATTTTCCTACCAAACTTTTGGCCATTAATCAAGGATTATGGTTCATATTGGGTGTGCATACTTGGGAGGGAAAATCATCCTTACATTTATAATTGTTCATGGTCATGACCTAAAAACCTGCTTGTGTGGACTTGGATATATGGCTTCCCAAGTTTTTAAGTTTAGATGCTTCAGCTAAAAATGTCACTGTTCAAATCTCTGAACCTCCTTTTAAGAAAAAACAAACACCGCAGTCCATCTGAGCTTAACCAGATATTTGGAGTGATACCATCTTTCTAGCTCAGAATAATGAACCTCTGCTTCTTCACAAATACTAATATTGGGGTGGGCCTAATCCCTAATACAATATCTAGATCAGTGCCTTGCCCAATGTGGGCTCAAAATCGATGTTGTGTTTTGACATGTATAATTTGCAGACTCTTTATGGGATGATGCAAATATCCCAGATGGTTTTTAAATTACTGCAGATGGATTAAAAGGAGGCACTTGAGGAGATAGAAGAATTGTTGGTGTAATAGTCAACATCTACTTTGATGTTTGGCAGGTTTCTGTTGCATGGAAATAAAATGTAATCATTATGATGCCTTTGTATTCATTTCTAAACCAGGCTCTCAAATGTTTTAAGCTCATCTTTTAAAAATTTGGATTACTAAAAAGTGATCTAAAAATTTTATATAGTTTGCAGATTATAGCCTAAAAATTAATTTTGATCTAAAGTGATAAACATCACGGTATGCAAACTGTAGTGTAGTGAAATCTAGTAAGAGTTTTTCTGGATCTGCAAGTTTCTCTTGCAAACAGAAAGATATATTTTGGGAACCACAGTAATGAGAGAATTCAAGGTGCTTGTCATTGACCTCTCTCTGACCTCATATCTAGAGATTAAGTATGCTTGTAAATGAAAACTATTCAATTAGTTCTCTGAAGACCATTCATAACTAGAAGATATTTTCCTAAGAGAAGTGCAGAATATGATTTTTTTAGATGAAGAACTAAAGCAGCCCGTACCCTCATCTTTTGACTTGTTATGTTGCATAATATTTGGATCTGTGTCAGTCTAGTTTGGTGACCACATTCCCTGAAGACTTTGTTTTCTTCTTTTTTATCCTTTAATGTGGGATTAGGCTTCTCTAGAAAAGAATGCCCCTGCTAATGAATCTCTCTGAAGACAGTGAAAAAAATCTTACTATACTAATGGACTTTAGAGTACTTGTGGTTGGTTGGTTTGAAAGAATGGAACCATAAGAGAGTATTGGAAAAAAGACTTCTGTTTTCAGTGTAGTGGAATTTTAAGGGTGCTAGGTTAGCTCTAATTGGTCCCTGGACTTCATTCTTGATTTTATTTTTATTATTTTTTTTCGATTTAGGTAGCAATGCTCTCATTCCCCTTGGTTTGTATGTGCCTTTATCAGGTTTGTGGTTCACTGTATCATGGGACAAGGAATTTACAAAGCCGTATCGAATATTTTAAGTTGATGGTTGAGAGTGGAGATGTTATTTCACAATCCTAGAATCATAAATGTAATAAGGTATAAATAGTGGACGTAGAATGTGAAGGGTGTGTTATGCCTCTCTACTTGAATGGTTGAGGTGAAAACTAAGGAGAATCACAAGAAAAATGTGGAATCTTTCCATGGTCTATTATTGAAAGCTAATAAAATTAAAAACAATTTAACTGTATGCAATAAAACAAGAATGTTACAAAGTTCCCGGACTAATTGATGGCTGAGAGGGAGACCTTGGTGTTTAGGAGCTAGTCATTGATTATGAGGGAACCTAATGAGAAGAGCAGATAATATTAGAAGAAAATTGTTCACCACATTTGATATACAAGGACATCTGGCAGATGTTTCTCTGGGCCCTAAGAAGTGGGCAGTTTAATTTTAGCTCTAGCAAGGAAATGGGAAGTTCTAAACTCTTATAATAACACAGCCCTTGACTCAGTTGGGTGAAGGTTGCTCCAAAAAGCCAGAGGGTTTTCTTGAAATATTCTTGAAAGCAGCCAGTGCCTGCAAAGCTACAGATAAGAGGCTTGTGGGTGATAGACAATTAGAGAACAACTCTAGTTTTGCCATAATAAATGTAAGATTGTTATTCTCTACTTCAAATTAATCCACCTTGAAAATGGTCCTATTTTTGAGTTCTACTAAAGGTCGCTTAATTAACGTACCTAGTGTTCATTAATCAGTCCATCAAAATTAGAGAATTATAATTTCACTGTTAGCTTCTTTGAGAAACAACTGTGGCCATACTCAATTTGGGAACACCTATTGATTTTGTTAGTTGGGTTTAGCATGTTGTTAGCAATCATCAATGGAAAATTGTTTCATTGACTAGAGAGAAACTTACGGAGTAAGAAATTATTTGTATCACTTTCTGTGACATTTAGCCACTTTGTGTGCATTTATTTTACTTGTCCTACTTTGTTTTCCAGTTCTGTCATCCAGTGGTGGAAAATCCTTTCAAAAATATAGTTCATTTGGAAAAGTTGCATGGGTCTTTTGCAAGATATGAAAATCCATAATTGAACTCTGAGAATCTATTTTGCAACATGCTACAGATTCAAATTGGCTTCTTTCAGTGATATAATTTTGTAATTTTGATGAATGGTGGAGTGAGAAAATCAGATCTAATATAATTGATGACATTCCAAAATCAGAAATTAATTAAAAAATGTTGTCTTCTATAAATTTTCTAGATGGTCAGTTCTCTTTGGTTGTCTATGTATTTTTTCTCTGTGCAAAATAATAATCATACAAATGAGCCCCTATTAGCACAGGACACAATTTTTATCATGTGTTAATGGACTTGAGAGCCTTGAAAGTGAGTTTCCATTTGGTGTACTACTTTTATGTAAGAAAAGGTGAATGTACAAAACAGAGAGTTGTATCCTAAATGTTCTAAGAATATTACAAAAAAAAAATCAGAGCAGGTAATTTAAATTTTCCACCCAAGAGAATGGATTGGAGAATGTAACACAGGACCTGACCTTCTGGCAGAGACACAGTTAACACGGTCCACAGTTGAACCTCAGTATGGCACTTCTCCAAACGAGTTGACTGTCAAAAATAAAATGTTCCAGAAGAACTGGGAGAACAGGAAAGAACTTAAAACAGCATGGTTTGTATGCCAGTGCTGAAGAAAGAGAAAAAAAATATAAGGGGGAGAGGGGAAGAGAGGAGGTGGTGATCACAGGTTTAAGTTTTACCAATGGAAGATATGGATTGTAGTTTTCTGGGATAAATAGAAGCTTCCAATTGAGGGAAATTTAATTTGTAAGAATTCAGATTACACTTTCAGCCTCCTGAGAAACTCTCTTCATTCTTTTGTCCCTATGACTTTGTATCTGGAAGGTGGCATGGGCAGAATGAATAGAAAGTCAAATGGAGGAGTTTCAAATTCACATTTTCAGCTTAGAAATTACATCAAAGTTTGAAGCTTGTTATTTCTTTCTTTTTTTTAAGGAGATTCATTTACAGCAATAGTAGCATGGCTGGAAAGCTCTTGGTGATCTTGCACAAAGACGATGATCCTTTTAGGGTCTTCATTTCATAAACAGACTTCTTGATTTTCAGGTGTTTGTGAATTTAAAGCAGTTGGGGGGCATGTAGGCAAGGCGATGGTGTTTCTCACTCTACCTAAACTCTAGCTGTAAATAAGAATATTATCTATAGAATAGTTGCCTATGGCTTGAGGTAAGATAATTATTCGAATGTCTCAAGACCATTAGACTAGTCTAATTGCTAGACTGAGATAGTTTCTCAAATTATTGTTGAAGGGAAGGTTTCTTTTTAGTGCAAGGTTATGGGCATTTGGTATTGATTTCCTAGCTTTCATCTGTCTGCTTGTTCAGTTCACTGCATGTCGCTCCTGGACATTAATAAAATACAGCTGCAGTGCTTACTTACCTCTTGTCTCAGCCTCATCCGTAACCAGTAGCGCTCAGTTTTTTTGAACTCCTAAAAATGAAGATGCTATTATCTATCTCTAGATCATTCACTAGAATATCTTGGGAAGACACAGTTTTTTTTTAAAAAAAAATTTGGTAAAACAGTGTAAGGTGGGGAGGGGGATTGGAATTTAGAAATCAAGCTGATATCAGAGGGTTGCAGAACTACTCTGGGGAAGGATTCAGGTCAGAGATCAGAAAGCGAACTGGAAGCATTTGCCCAAAGCAAGGAGGCAAGGATTTACCTTCTATGGATTTAGATTTGGTTTAAATACAAGGAGAGTTGGAAGCCCAGTAGGACAACAGTGTCAAAAGTAATTAAGAAGGATTTGTGAAGAGGCTTATCTGGGCAAGGTCACTGCACGACCCTACTAGTGAAGGCCAAAAAAACCCCATAAGCCCTAGCCTAGCCAGCTTAACCAGAACTCGGTCGAGGCCTTCAAATTGTAGAATTCACCATTGGTTGGTTTGGGCTTGACAAAGTAAAATTGCATTGTTCAGTCTTGCTAATGGCTGAGAGTACTTCTCACTTTGGTAACTACAAGAGAAGGAGGGTGATAACTTACTTCCCAAAAGTGAACAGTCTCCCCATTAACACAGCAGATGTGCATATAACATTGGGCTTATCGCTAAAAAAAATTATTGAGCAGCAGCACAATGTGGGATACTTGAAAGATGTTTGCTACACAAAGGTTTAGTACTCACCTGCAGATTAAGAAATGGGTTTCTAAACCTTCTCATTTCTATTGCTAATGGAAAGCTTTGGAAGGAACCTGTGAATTAGACTCCAGCTGCTATCATGGTAGGGGAAGTGAGGCCTTGAAAGGATAGAAGGATTAGTGTGTCAGAAAAGCAAACAGTAGCATCAGCACAAGTAGAAAATAGGCTGGGCTGTTAAGCAAACAGAAAAGTAGGCTAAGGCATGCCATAATTATGTAGGGGAAATTTGCTGGTGAGAGACATCACTTGGAAAAAGGGAAAGAAGTTAGGAGAAGAGGGGCAGTGGGATGATTTTGAAGACCGAAGAGAAGAGAGTTAGGCATACAAAGGGGGAAACAAGATGTTCCACCTAAGATGACAAAAATGAATCGGAGAAAAACGTAATATGAAGATGATCCACAGATCATTTGTGGATCATATAACCTATTTTATAAATGTGAGAATGCTGTTGAATTCTTCTTGGAGGTCAGTTCCTTTGTTGTACTTGTGTTGTAAATTTGATCTGTGGCCCAAATAAAAGGTGATGTGAGTTTGTTTCACAGTTCTGCCGTAGAGATTGGTGAAGAGATTGAATAGAGACAAAAGAGAAGAAAATGTATCAAAGTAAATCAATAACAGGATGAAAATGAAATGGTTTACCATATATCCCTAAATTCCAGAAAAGTTGAGAGGGAAAAAGGAAGACATGGTGACTTTGGAGATGGAAGAGTGAAGATCCATTACTTTTTGGGACAAATTATTAAAATGGTAATATGCCTAGAGACATGGTTTCTTGCATCAAAAATTATTTAGCCAGCGGATATGTCTCTTTCTGTTTCTGAGTTAGCTAGTGAATTGCTATCTAGTGAATATAACTAGGAAAGGACTAGTTAATGGAAGAGCTAGTTGTAATGTGAATAACAAAATTCAGCTAGCAGGTGATGTACTGAAACAAAATAATTTCCCCTTTCCCCAGCTATTAATTAAAATTTCTCCATTCTAGGAATCCCATGTTTCCCAAAAGAAGGTAAAGAACACTGTCTAAGAAGAAAGTTAAATTTGATTGCTTCACGAAAGGTTTATACCAACCATTCTTCCCAAGTGGAAATCCCATATAGACTTCAAGAAAGTTTTGAGTTAACAAACTGAACTCATACCCTAATAGATTCAAATAAATTCGACTACCTGCTTGCTGCTTTGGTGTTTATTTGGTATGATGCTGGATGTGCTAATGATGGATTCTCTCTTTCAGTTGCTTTACTGTTGGATAAAACTCTAAACCAGTAGTTCCTTAGTATTTGTAGATCGTGGTCTCCCAGACATATAAAACAGGTTCTAGTAACCTCATCTTCATGAGTCAATATGACTTGATGAAAAATGTAGATTGTGGTTTATTAAGTAGCGTTAATGTGCAATGTAGTTAAGTTTGACAAATTCTGGTTTCTAAAAACACCCAATTGTTGTTCTTCTGTGCCTTGGAGAAGACAGTCTACAGTGGCCAGATATAGTGGTAGTAACCCTTCAGAGTGTAAACATGTGCAGGCTGTGCTGAATGGGCTGCATATTGAATGGAAGTCTATGCCTTAAGGCATGCTCTACTCAATAAGCTTAGAGTTTTAAAGAACACCCATCCTTTTTGTTTGTTCACTGGGAAAATGCACCATTGAAACTTATTTTATGTTTTTCCCTCTCCCAGTGCTCTTGTGATTCTTGGTACCTTTTGTTTGTTCTGGATAATGTAAACAGTTGAAGAATTTTTGAAAGCTACCAAAACGTAAACATTTTAAAACCAAACATTTGAAAGTTAATTCAAAGGAGCTGGGAGATTGGCTGAAGGTCACTCAGGAAACTCAGTATTTCCAGGATTCCTGCATCTTCCATGTCCGTATTCCCTGGAGACTATATTGGGAGTAAAATGAGTCCTGGGCCTCTTGGTTTGACTAAGCAACCTATACCTAATTTCTCAGGGGTAGGGATTATGTATGCTAACTCGATTGTACCCTTCTAAGTGCTTAGTACAGTATTCTGCACATAGTAGGTGCTCAATAAGTACTATTGATTGATTGATGGCTACACATGCCAACTTATACTCATCCTTGAGACTTATGTGTATATGTTATTCAGTTGTACATTCAATTATGTGTTTGGATTATCTTGTAAACAGGGAAAGTGTCTGCTAATTCTGTTGTGTTGTACTCACCCAAGTGCTCAGTACAGTGCTCAGTACCTAAGTGCTCAATAAATACAATTTATTGACTGATTATTGAGCTGCTTACTCTGTGCAAAGCACTGTACCAAGCGCTAGGGAGAGTACAGGTCAACAGAGTTGGTAATCATGTTCCCTGCCCACAATGAGTTTACAGTCGGTACAGTAAATACATTTATGTTAAAGTGTAAATGCCTTGTGGGGGAGGAAATGTGTCATTGGCTTATTTTGTACTTCCCAAGTGCTTAATAAGCACTCCATAAATACTACTTCTACTAAACAGTGTGTTGTAGTGGGAAGAGTGCCGGCCTGGGAGTCAGGAAACCCGGGTTCTGAACCTAACTCTGCCCAAGGTCACAAGTCACTCAACTTCTCTGTACCTCAGCTTCTTCATCTGTAAAATGGGAATTAAATTCTTCTCCCTCCCCCTCAGACCGAATCTCAAGTGAGTCGGGGCTGTGTCTGATTTGATTGTATTGTAGCTACCCCAGTGCTGAGAAGCAGCGTGGCGCAGTGGAAAGAGCACGGGCTTTGGAGTCAGGGCTCATGAGTTCGAATCCCAGCTCTGCCACTTGTCAGCTGTGTGACTGTGGGCAAGTCACTTAACTTCTCTGTGCCTCAGTTCCCTCATCTGTAAAATGGGGATTAAGACTGTGAGCCCCACGTGGGACAACCTGATTCCCCTGTGTTTACCCCAGCGCTTAGAAAAGTGCTCTGCACATAGTAAGCGCTTAACAAATACCAACATTAATTAATTAATTACAGAGCTTGGCACATAGTAAGTGCTTAATAATATCATCATTACTACTGCTGCTTGGTGGAAAGAAACCTGCTGTTTATGGAAATCCCCAAGTGGACTTTATTCGTCAAAAATCAATAATAATAATAATGTTGGTATTTGTTAAGCGCTTACTATGTGCAGAGCACTGTTCTAAGCGCTGGGGTAGACACAGGGGAATCAGGTTGTCCCACGTGGGGCTCACAGTTTTCATCCCCATTTTCCAGATGAGGGAACTGAGGCACAGAGAAGTTAAGTGACTTGCCCACAGTCACACAGCTGGCAAGTGGCAGAGCTGGGATTCGAACTCATGACCTCTGACTCCAAAGCCCAGGCTCTTTCCACTGAGCCATGCTGCTTCTCAGTCAGTGGTATTGATTGAGTACTTACTGTGTGCAGAGCACTGTACCAAGTGCTTTGGAGAGTACAACAGATGTTCCTAGACATATTCCCTGCCCACCAGGAGCTTAATGTGAACATACAAATTGCATAATGAGGTGGAAGAAGTCAGAACTTTGACATCCTTAAATGAAGTCACTTTTCCTATGGTAGGGAGGGCTATTTTGAAGGTAGGGA
The DNA here is from genome assembly GCF_004115215.2 of Ornithorhynchus anatinus. NCBI lineage: Eukaryota > Metazoa > Chordata > Mammalia > Monotremata > Ornithorhynchidae > Ornithorhynchus > Ornithorhynchus anatinus. Next base: position 20,897,441 of record NC_041753.1, on the reverse strand, counting down.
TATTATATGACTTGGGACTCTGGTTGCCAGTTTAAAGAATCTCAGAAGTGGAGGCAGCTGAGAAAATTCATTTAATCTATTTTTCTGCATCTAGAAAGGATCTCATTTAAATTGTTCCAGACAGATGAGGATTTCTCTTACATTTAAAGACCCCCCAAGAAGGACACTCTCCATCTTGGAAAGAGATTCTAGGGACTCTTGCAGTCACCTATTCCAAAGTCTTTTATCTTTTCCTGTCAGGAAGTTCTTTCCTGACATAGGCCCTTGATTGGAGGAACTCACAAAGAAGATCCTCCTATTTTGGGGTGAAAGACAACCGAGAAAGGTTTTCTGTGGGGTTTCTTTTACTTCCCATCCTGCTGGGGTTATCTAGAAAGGGAACTGCCCAAGACCCATCTTCAGATGCCTTGATTCTACCAATCAGTAAATCAATTAATAGTATCTACTATTGTCTAGTATGTGTCTACTATGTGCTGAGCACTGTACTTAGCATTTGGATGAGCACAGTAGAGTTAATAGCCATGATCTTTGCCCTCAGGGGATTTGTAATCTGGACCACTGTCTTCTTTCAGATCCTTTATAAAAAGAGGGTTGGGTGACAATTGCACTCAATTGGAGTCCACTAATTTCATTCCAAAACCAATGCTATAAGTATGACAGGGAAGTAAAAGTTGACACACCCTAGGTCTCACTTGCCTAGGTAATAGATTTTAAAATAAGAGTATTAAGGTTGTGTGCTTAATAGTGATATTAATAGTGGTGAGGTGATATGTCATAGCATCCATAGATATATCTCACATTAGAAATTCATTTCTTTAAGGAAATACAAGAGTCCTTGTTTATTCTCCATTTCAGAAATATATATTCTGTTGGTTTGCGTAGGGTAGAGTGATGCGGATCACATAAAATGACAACATAACTTTAAGAATAACACAGAGTTCTCCCATAAGTGGACTTCTATCTGCATTTTGGATAGACTCTTAGGTAATCTGGGAACATTTTTTGACAACACTCATCTAACTGGACAGAATGCAATGCAGAGTCAGGGAAAAAAATCCCACTGTTCCCATGTGCCCCATTTTGGTCAAGGTGTGCATAGTATAATGTGGGTTTTCTTTAACATGGAATTTGTCAAGAATGTTATAGGGGAAATGAGTGTCCAAGAACATAAGGCAGAATTATTGTATTTCTAAGCCCAACTTCTCATTTTGCATTTGTACTTTTCTCATATTTGTCTCCAACAAAGGAATTTTATTTGGGATACAATATGAAAATGTCCACAGAACAGATGCCAGCAGGGGCTGAAATTCATAACTGCAAGGGGACCAGTTCAAGTGTTTGGGATAGCTCACCATTCCTTTTTCTGACAGACATCATTAGCTTGTTAGTAATCAGTTTCACCTGTAGGTCGTGGAAATTAGCAAGTGTTAAATGTTATATGATTGTTAGTGGAAAAACAAGATAATCCAGGCAGTAGTTTTAATTAGGGCCTGATTGCCAGATTGCTGCCACCTGGTAATTTTCATAACCCTGTTTTGAGAAGGAGTACAAGGATCAAAAGCAACCCTGGTATAGGTAAGTGCTCCAGACCTTGGTTGGTAGTGCATCTGAAAGGTGAATCTGTTGTAATTCCTGGAGTGCATTTACCCATTCTGACAATCTTTCTCCTTTGACCTTTGTTTTTCTTTAGATGAATGGTCTGGGGAAGCATCTTGCCTTTGTTTAGGTTAGTATGAATAGGGGTCAAGTTCTCTTTTCCATGACCAAACATTATGTAAAAGCAGCTCTGTGTAAATTGGAAAGAGAAAAATAGAGTGAGAGAGAATGAATATGAAAATCTGCATATATGACTGACTTTATTAGACCCTGAGGGGCAAATATTGCTAAGATGAATCAGCAGGTAGGGTATCCCTTTCATATACCAGACACAGTGGCAATAAGATTTTTTTAAAAAGACCATTTATCACTGGTTATATTGCCTCACGAAAGAGAAAAAGCCAATTTCTGTAGGTACTTACAATCTGATCCATTTTCATATACCTTTGACACGTTAATGGTTATAAGAAGAGTTTCAACTTTGATGGGGAATGAGGTGGAAGAATGGGTAAGCCTTTTATCCGAAGAGTCATTAGCAATCTGAGGATCAACAAACTACACTATGTGAAGGAACATTTAACGCCCTCCCTACCCCCCCACAAAAAAGTGAGGAAATATTAATGTAAGCGTACTCTACCATAAAAAGAACACATTCTTTCTGAAAATCCACAGTGGTTATCAACCAAAAGAAAGATGATTTCTCGGAAGTCCAGGCAGAAGCATGCATCCAAAATGGTATATTAAAGGTGGGCCATGAATTAGCTCATGAGACTTGGGTTTCAAGCTTGGAAGTCTTTCCTCTTCTGTGTGCAATCATAAATACATAAAACTAAATGCCATTGAAATGTCCTCTTGATGACTAATTTTCAGTGGGTTTGAGTGGCATGGAGAAAGCCAGGCACCCATCCACTCTAAATGGCATCCATTTGGAGAAGCACAAATCATTTAACACTCCAAACATTTCACATACAAAATCCACCCCCAGAATCACTCATCTCAATTCATGTATCCCTTGTCCAACGTCAGTATTTCAGTAATGGGCCTTGGGTTGATCTGGGCCATGGGTTTAAATCAGGCTGGGAGTGGAATGAGGACTTTGATTTGGGCCAGACTTTGACAGGGTGGCCTGCAACCTTTCCAGATCAAGCTTCTCTGGGCCCACTACTGGAACTTTTGTGGTATATTAAGTATAAAAGTGGTAGAGGTGGATGTTGAGTTTATATGATTCAGGAAACCGGGATTGAGTTGGGGTAGATTTATTAGAGGAGGTAGGATTTCACCAACCCAAAGCAGATGGACTATAGAACGTACGCGAGGTTTACTTGCCTCTTCACCTCCTCCCTACTCCCAGAAGTTAAGTTGTGCAGGGCCCAATCTAATAAAAATGAGTGTTGGACTAGGTACCGTCCTCACACTCACTATGCTCAGCACAAGCTACATAGGATTTCAGGCAGTGAAGGAGTTTTCTGGTTGAAGGACACTTAAAATTCTAACATCCTTCACAAAACCTTCAGGCTGAGTGGAAGTAGAAGTGATGATACAGTGCATGGAGCACTGGATTATTTCTCTTATCGTCTCTTTCCTGTCCCTTCACCCACATTGACCTCCTCATCTACCTGGTGCACAACAGCATGATGAAGATATTTCTCTATTTTATTAGCTCTGACCTCTTCATCTTCTTTATTGTGAAACATCTGTGAGGTTTGTATTCATTAGTTGTTTTTTGTGTATTTTCTCTGTGTTGTGTTTGAATTGTAAGCTTCTAGAGGGAAAGGACTTGGGTCTAGTTCATTTTAACATGTGTGGCATTAGGTACAGTTATTTGGTAAATATTATCCTTAGACATTGTTCAACTGATCTGAGGCTCCAAAAACTTGGCTTTTAAGTTTTAGCTGCATTTATACTAATACCTGGCTCATGTCTCATTCAGGGAAGTCTTCTGGAATATCATGAGGACAAAATGAGAAAATATTTCCGAAGTATTTTCCTCTCAATCTTGTAGACAGTTGGTTCATTCTTTAGTTGGGTCGTCCAGGTAGCCCTGAGCCAGTTGTAGCATTATCATACAGGGGTGTGCTTTCAAGTGTTTTGGTCTTCTCTGTGGAGATGTTTATTTTAATAGTTCATGTCTACTTAGTCTTCCTAATACCATACTGTAATATCAGATGGTCTTTTGAGAGCTCAAGGAGTAGGCTAGTTATTTTTAGTGTGCCTGAAGAGTAGATGATGTTTCAGATTGAGGAATGGCTTTTTGAAGAGCCTAGTGGTAAATTCTGAGTCTTGTGTCCTCTGACAGAAAGGCTTCATGCTGCTGTTGGGGGATGGTGGTGATGGTTGTGATGAGAAAGGGTGAAGAGGAAGTGTTTGTTGTGCTGTAAATAGGATTTTTTAAAACATATAGGCTTACTTACCGTTTGGAAGTTCCCAGGGGAATAAAGCTAACCAGTCTCGTCGAAATAACAGACATCAGATTGTGGAAATTTATAGCCATCATCATTCTTGTCCAGGACCCATTGATATAGTCAAGAGAGTGAGTGTAATGGAGAGAATTCTTTTATGTGCTGTTTTTTAGATCCCAGATTTGAGAAATCTTTCATATCTCAAGGTCTCTCACACTTTGGGGTGGGGGGTTATGGGTGATGATGTAAAATTGTTTCATTAAGATGAGAGGTAGTGGCTTCTGGCAGTCGGATATCCAGAGCTCAGAGAGCTTTGTCTAGCACTTTGGGTCTGCTGGTAGCCATGAAAAACAGTTTGTATTTGTGCATTTTACTTATATTTAGTGTGGGTTGGCTTCCTATTTTCCTCGGGACAGAGCAAAACTGTAATTTTACAAAACAATAATTGAATTCAGAGTTTAAAAATATCACTGTAAAACAGGTTAAAAATGAAGCCATGAAAGTATCTGACTTTTGTGTTATGGTGATGTGCCTTTGTTTTGGAGACGATGGAAATGAGAAATTCAAGAAGAGTTAAATTAGGTGTTTTTCAGAGGTTACAGGGAGATAAGTGTTCTTGGAAATGCCATCTCTAAATGGAAAGTGCATTTAACTTTCAGTAGCTTCCCCCTAAATACACAAGATACTCACTCATCTGTGGTTGCTTACAAGGGACACCTCTGGAGTTTATTTGCAGTGATCAGTAAGTGCTAATGTTGCAGATAATTCTCTCACTTCCATTCATCTGCAGCTTGTTTTTGCATACCTGTGTTTAGCAGTTGGATGGGAGGGTGATAGCCTTGAATCCGAAGGCATTTAGTGTCTTCACAACCTCAAGGCATGTTTTTATGCAGAGATGCACCTTGAATGATTTCCCCCAAGTTACGGCGCCGACTGTACAGCCACATCCCCATTTGGGACATGATGTTCTCTTATCATGAGAACCATGCTGCCATTCTCCTGTACTCCTAGGGAGTCCAACATTTCAACAAGCATTATGTAAAGTAGTAGTTGGATAATGAAGGTCATTATGATGGAGATTAATGTAGTTGGTGCCGTTAGAGTTGGCTGAGCTTGGGAGAATGTTAACCAGAGCTTTCTAATCAAATGAACTCTATGTATGTGTTTCTGTGTGCTTGGGACTGTGTGTAGGCATGTGTGTTGTCTTTGTTTACAATGCAAGTTGCTATCCATGTGGTCGATCCTGCTATGGTACTGAATCTGGCAGATCATTTAAATATTTACTCCAAAAGATCTTGTTCTCTGTTGGTGTGAAGCAGTGTTTCCAGTTATTTTTAGGTCATTTTCATCTTAGCAACCCTGTTGGAGATGAACCAGACATACTGCTGTAAACTGTCCCCACGTTTTGATAGAATTTAATAAAGTCAAGTTTAATGGTTTGGTCCCAAGGGGAAAACAGACCATCTGGTTAACAGAAGGTTAGGCCGAGTAATGTATTGCTGCGAATGCCATAAACCAACCCAGAATATCTGGTACTGTGTCCAGTTACTGCATGGAGTAAGCATTGAAATGGTGCTCTCAGAACTGCAGAGCCAGCAGTTCTGTTACCACTGCTGTGACGCAGGAGATAATTCTGTTGGGCAAGCAGCAGCATGGGGGTGGATCTACAGTACAGGATGTGTAATGTCAACATGAAGTATTGGAGCTGGCAGCAAGAAGGAAAGCAGCCATTTCATGCCAGTGCAGGAAGCCTAGATGAATTTTTTTCCCCCCCTCTGCATCTTGTCCTTTTATGTAGCTCTCATATTATGTGTTAAATGATTACTGTGTGCACTCAGAACTGCAAAACTTTAGCCCAGCAGGAGATGATTTTTCTTTCTCCTTTTGGAACCTGTCGGCATAAACAACTGAGCTGCATTTCAGAAGCGTGTGCGATGGGTAAAAGTGTGTGCTCCCCAAAGTGGGGGAAAAGAGAAGGGGCTTAGACAGGAACATCTCTGGCATCGGATGAAGCTGCATCGCGCTATCCTTTGTGTTCAGTGCAGGGACAGTTTGTTCGAAGGCTGCAATCATTTGAGAACATTGTAGTGCAGCTGTAGCATGTAGATGGGCAGGGAATGGTGCAAGTGATATGGCGTAGACTTGGTGATTATGTAATTGCTATGAAACTAGAGCAAGCGATCATGATTGTCTGGCTTTGCCAAAAAGAGAAAAGGCCTTCAGCTTTTGGGGGTTCTTTTTCCCTTTTAAATCTGGAGACCGAATTAACACTTTATCAACTACTCACCTACAATCAAATTCTATCCTTGGAGTGAATAAATCTACAAGAAGGTGCTCCTCAAGTGTACTTTCCAGCCACTCAGTGGACTTCAAAATTCTAGAAAAAAATTGTAGTGGCTTATCGAGTTATGGATTCTTTGATTGATTGAACAGGAAATGTGGTGTGTCTCCAGAATCTGAGAATCAATCATATGTTCACAGTTTGGAGTATTTTAGAGTTTACAAGAGTATTGGGCCCAGCTGAACTACCCTTGATCACCAGAGCCCTCTTGATTTCTGTTTGCCTATTCACTAGGATTTTCACAGAATGATTTTATGGCTTCACTTGAATGAATGGCTCACCTTAGATGCTGTTTCTTCGCACCGCTACTAGATTTGACTAGCTTCAGATGTCCTTAAAATTTAAAGACCAATATAGTCAACCTATGAGATGTTTTTCTCAGCTGCCTCAGGGAGAGAAAGAGAGGTAGCAATTAAATTATACAGTTTGTCTAAGAGGAGTTCAGCAATTAATTACTTCTTTAGCCCACCTTCAACCCTCCCTGCTGACTTTACAACATTTAGGGGTAAATTTTCTCTAAAGTCTAGGATTTAGGATTTGTAGAGAGTTGGTGAGGGATTCAGGTTCAATTCCACCAGGCATGGAACAATCATATAAAATTAGACTAATCTTCTAGCCTCAATGTGGACTTTATTGATTTATGAAAAGTAACTCCATGCTTTCATGCTCCTGCTTTTCTGCTCTCTCTTTGGTGGAGATGTTAGAATTGAGAGCAATTAAAGGGGATGCTATTGGAGATTTTCATTGCCTTTTTTTAAGTGGAGAAAGAACTTCTATAATTTATGTCAATACAGTTCTAGGTTTGCAAACATTATGATTTAATCCAGCATTATTCAATCCATAGTTTATGAAGAAAAACTTAATTTGGCCTTTTTTGAAAATCCAACAGAACCCAGCTGGTCTTTATTTGTAATTTCCACCTACCTGCAGTGAGGTTTTCCATGTAGAAATGCCTCTAAGACACAACATTGGATTGCTTTTTATAAACATCTCTGTGCAGTTGGTTTTTCCAAAGAGTTTCTTTAAGGATTTTGATTCAGAGCAGGTAACTGTGGCAGGTTTTTACAGCTCTAACATGTCTCAGCAAGAAGCTTTCGTTTTTAAGCCGTCTGTAGGAGCATATGATCATCTTTGGTGACTCTCTTCTGCATCATCATTATGGACAGGATTTGACATGCTCCAGCAGATGACAATTGACAGCAGGTCTAGATGAACCTATAGTACTTAATTTAGCATCTTGAGACTAGGACTGAACTTATTCAGCTTTTTGGACTCTGAGTGACATATGCCATCTTGGCTTTCCGGGACCCCTGGAGATCATGTTGGGTGCCACATAGGCTAATACCCTGAACAGACATACTAGCCTTAAAGTAAAGGTCTTCTCAGAGAGGCTCTATTTGAGACCTCTGTGTCAAAGAAAATTTGAACAAGCCGCTCTAGGGCACATTGCTCAATGAATTCTGTGGACAACCTGGCTTGTAGTCACACTGTATTTTCTTATAACCTGTGCTATTTGATGCCTACCATGTTTGTGGTGATAAATTCAGCTGTCATATGTTGTAGGGTTAAAAGTAGGCTCGTTGTGGGCAGGGAATGTGTTTACCAACTCTGTTATATTGTACTCTCTCAAGCGGTTAGTACAGTGCTCTGCACACAGTAAGCACTCAATAAATGCCATTGATTGATGGTGACCTGAAAAATGTCATCGTGTTGCTGCTATTGCTGCTGCTATGTGAAGCAGTATTCCAAACTCTGGTCTGGGGAAGAAAAGAACTTTAGTTTATACTTTGACTAGAGTTACTTGACTTACTGGTGAAATCATTCGTATCTGTCAAAAAATACGAGTGCATGCTCTTTGGCAATCCAGTTGTCCTGTCTTACCCAGCTAAAACTTGCATCTTCTCTCATGGCAGTCGTTTTCCAAGGGACGATCCTGGTAAGATAAAATTTGGTGTAAGGGTCTGGGAAGCTGCATAGCCTAGTGGATAGAGCACAGGCTAGGAGTTAGAAAGTCATGGGTTCTGATCCCGGCTCTGCCACTTGTCTGCTGTGTGGCCTTGGGAAAGTCACTTCACTTATCTGTGCCTTAGTTACCTCATCTGTCAAATGGGGATTGAGACCATGAGCCCCACATGGGACAGGGACTGTGTTTAACCCAGTGTGCTTGTATCCACCCCAGCACTTACTGCAGTGCCTGGCACATAGTGCTTAACAAATACATCGACTATTATTATTATTATTATGAATTGTAGGCCATTGAGGGGATTTCATTTTGCTTCTAAACGGAATGTATTGTAAACGGGGGGCATTAATCAGAATGAATTCTGGCTATATTCTGGGTATCATGTTACTTGTGAATTTTTAGAACTTCTGTCTTGTAATCATGTCAGTAGCCTTTCTTTATTGCTTCTTGAGTATGATGGCTGCCCCAAATCTAACCTGACAGGTAATATAATAAATAGGTAGCTGCAAGTGAACTTTAAAAGGAATGCATCAGGAGATAAAACTCAAAAAGCCCAACAAGAGCGCCTCAATAATGAGTGACTACTAGCCAACCTACCCATCATTGTTTTAACAATAAGGAAGGATGTTTTGGGTATAATTGAGGCTGAAGATCCCAATGGTAGTTTTGGTTGATGTTTAATTTTTCCCACCCTCCATTTTCATAGCCTTAAGGATGATCTAGATTCCACTTGGTGGCCTGATCCTGAGTCATTCTTCTGTGCAGTGAAAAGTTAAAATTTGTAGAGCTGACCTGGAAGCTAAGGTAAATAGCAATCAAGAATTCAAAGGTTACTAGTTTGGAGGAGACTCATGGTTTTCTGTTAAAATGGAACACAGTGGGGCCTTCCCAGGGTTGCATTTCAAAACAGGTCATGGACAGTTGCAGATTTTCCATGGAGGAAATTGGTAATTTGGAATTTTCAAGGAAAAGAAGATTAGGTTGGGGTGCCAAGATGGGTGAATCAGTGTTCTTGGCCATAAATTGTGTGAAGGGGGAAGGAGACCCAAGTGCCTCTTCTGTGGTCAGATTTGTCCCAAAGAGGGTTCTTCACTTTTTAACACCTACCCTTGAATTTTTTTAAGCACAATGAGTGTGACCATTCCATATTGGATATGTCCAGAAGGCTTCTAACTGAAGTGACCTTCCAGTGTTAAAGAAACCCATGGGTACTAAAGCTCCAACTTTACTGAAGGACACATTCTGAAGAGCCAGCTCATTAAGCAAGCTTTTGAAGGGTGTGCGCTGCAGAGCAGCTTCCTGTTATTTGGTTAATGGTTGACCTAGTTCTATTGCCATATGCTTCCTGGAACGCATTCTAATATAAAGTATGTGCTAAAGCAAGACCGGGATAATAGCAGGAAAGTCATAGCCTTTCTGAAATAGAAATCTTGTTAATGTTAGTTACTTGGGAGGGAATAAACGTGTTGACTGAAAATGACAAGGCCCTTTCATGGTACTGTTTACTAATTTTTATTATAATCTTTCACTATTGTTGAAATCCATTTTAAGGAGTTGTATTTTCCAGAATAATCTACCTTGTTCAAAAGGTCTGTATCATGAATACTTTTCTGTGCGTGCTAGGCCAAGTTAGTAACTGAAGTCCACCAAGTGAAATTATAGCTGCAAGGAAAGATTAGATTAGACTTGGTTAATGGTGGATGATTTTGGGTTTGTGTTATTATTTTTTGTATCACAAACCAGGGATTAGTAAATCTTTTGTCTGAAGTTTGGAGTGCAGCCAGAATCTGAGACTGAAGCCCTTTTTTAAAAAAAAAAAAATCCCTGGAAATCAGCTGCATTTAGGTTATGCATTTAGATGGAAAGAAAAGAACCACAAGTCATCGGTACGGTGGATAACCCTTGTACCATCAACTGGATGCTTGTTAAACAGCTTCAGAATGTGGAGAATTATTATGAAAAGTTTTCAAGTTAGTCTGGAGATACTAGCTGGTTGATGACTGGCATAGGAGAAGACTGCTGTTGGGTCTTCCTAAGAGGGCATGGTCTAGAAACTGTGCTTATCCAAGAGACTGTACAGAAGTACTGTTAAATTCCTTTGCATTGGGATTTTTCCCCACCTAAATTTGCCCAAATCATGTCCTACTCCTGCTTCAGTCTGCTTCCATCTTGAGTCGGGTGGTGAACTTGGGGAGTGAAATGGAACCAACTTTGTACTCGGTACCAATGTGAAGGGCAGTAGAAAATAATAATAATAATGTTGGTATTTGTTAAGCGCTTACTATGTGCCGAGCACTGTTCTAAGCGCTGGGGTAGACATAGGGGAATCAGGTTGTCCCACGTGAGGCTCACAGTCTTAATCCCCATTTAACAGATGAGGGAACTGAGGCCCAGAGAAGTTAAGTGACTCGCCCACAGTCACACAGCCGACAAGTGGCAGAGCTGGGATTCGAACTCATGTGCCCTGACTCCAAAGCCCGTGCTCTTTCCACTGAGCCACGCTGCTTCTGGAAGTATGAGCACCTACTACCCCTTTGAGACATGACTGAACTGGGCATATGCCATTTAAAAATGACATTTCTCTAATGGGTGAGCCTCCAAAGAATTGTCTTCCTTTAAGCATACACATTTTCCTTGGCAACTAGAGGTAGAATTGAGAACATTCAACTCCCATCTTGGAACACTTCTTTCTATAATAGAAGGAAGGGGCAGTATCACTAAGAGGTCCCTTACTCTTCATTGTCCCCAGGATCAGGTACTGATCTCATAATGAAGAGATGGGATGTGGAAAAATATGGATCAATGTGAAGAAATACATGAGGCGGCAAAAATTTGAAGCAACAAATGGTAGTTATACCAAGTGATAAGAGGGGAGAAATCTATTTTAAAATAATCAGAATTATTAACACCCCCATAATGTTAATTGCATCGCTTTATGTGTAAAGGAAAATGCCTGTATTGCAAACTTTGAGAGTTCTGAAGCTTCAGCTTCCTGAGGAAATGAAGAGGAAACTATCTTCCTTCTCCTTATGCATTGTTTCTAAAAATGCAAAGTCGTTAAAGGGGAGGGAAGGTTGAGCAAATCGTCCATAAGAAGTGTAACATCTTTACCTCCATCTCACTATATAACAGCTAAGTGTAGATGGAGTGATGTTTGGAGAAGAGGAAGCAAACAAATCAAATGTGTTGGAAGGTAGAAAGGAAAATGTGGAAACAGGCTTGTATTGACATAGTACTTATTTTGTAATGAGAAGTACTGGTAATGGCTCAGTAATTCATATCCATATCCCTAGTATGCTTAGAAATACCGAGAAGTAGCTTTTTCAGAGTGGTTTTGTAAAGTTGGACGGGACCCGAAGCAGCGTGGTTCAGTGGAAAGAGCCCGGGCTTGGGAGTCAGAGGTCATGGGTTCGAATTCCGGCTCTGCCACTTGTCAGCTGTGTGACTGTAGGCAAGCCACTTAACTTCTCTGTGCCTCAGTTACCTCATCTGTAAAATGGGGATTAACTGTGAGCCTCACGTGGGACAAACTACCCTGTATCTACTCCAGCGCTTAGAACAGTGCTCTGCACATAGTAAGCACTTAACAAATACCAACATTATTATTATTATTTAGGTGCCTAACAAGCTTTTGGGTTAAAGCACCTCTAAGGTTTTAAGTAGAAGCTGAGATGATCAACTCTGACATGTTGCTGAGAAGTTGAAATCTTTTCTTAGAATTACGATTAAATCTCTTTGCCCCAGCTGAAATCAGTAGATCACCACAGTACTCCCTTATGTCACTTAGACTGTAAACCCCCTGAGGGACAGGGACTTTGTCTGACCTGATTATCTTGTGTCTACCCCAGCACTTAGTTCAGTGCCTGGCAAAAACACTTCTGTCATCATCACCATCACCATCATTATGCCCCTGATGTATGCATCAAATCCCTGCCAACATTTTTCAGCAAAGACAGCTGAAAAGGCTAAAGTGTTCATATGACTGATACTGCTGTGTATTCCAGAGTCTGGCACCTGACTCTTGACTTCCAGGGAGTTTCCACAAGAAACTCTTCGGAGCTAAGGGGAGGATTTGGTGAAAATCATGAAAACATCTGCTTTAACCGTAGGGGTAAAGCTGCCCAGGCCCACAACCCTCCGGGAGGCCCACTGCACTTCCAGGGGCCCATTATGGCCTTCATGCTTACCATCTAACTAAGCCTCCGCAACATTAGGAAGGAAAGCACTCTACGGCAGCATGGGCTAGTGGAAGGAGCCAGGCCCTGGGAGTCAGAGGATCTGGGTTCTAATCCTGCCTCCGCCACTTGCCTGCTGTGTGATCCTGGGCAAGTTACTTAACTTTTATGGGCTTCAATTTCCTCATCTGTAAAATGGGGATTAAATGCCTGTTTCCCTCTGCCTGGAGCCCCGTACTAGGTAATTGGGGAACATTCAGCAGAGATTCAAATTCAATCTCTGCCCTTGAAATTTACAGTCTAGGTAGAAGACACAACCTCTATCCTCAAGGAGTTTAGAAGGAGGAGGAGAGAGATGTTTGGGTAATGTTTAGTGGGAAGGGTGTTCTAGGCAGGGGGAAAGGTTTGAATAATGGGCCAGAGGTGGGAGAGTTCAGCGGTTAGAAAGTTTGCTTGGGAGGAGTGAAGAGCATGAGCTGTGGTGCAGCGGGAGAACAGGCAAAGACCCCCCCCTGATGGTGAACCTTGAAGCAGAAGTCAGGAGAGTTTTGTCAGCTATGAGAAGCATTAAAGAGTCTTAAGGTGGCAAGTGATGCGCAGCTATTTAGTGTTTTCAAAGCTGAGAGGGAGTGAACTTTGTTTAGGGGACAAACTTTTATTTGGCCATAATGGTTTTGACCTTTGAATTTTGTGTCAACCAGAAGGAGGTACGAAAGATGCATGATATGAAGGACTTAAAATATGGGGCTAATGGGCTTTATTACTCTTGTCTTAGTGACTGATAATAATCAAAGTCTAGCCCCTTCCATTTAAAGCACGTATGTTTCTCTCCCCACCTCCACACACAATAGATTTACTGGATTCATTTCTACTGGAAAAGCTGCATAATGATTCCTTTGAATTTATTATTGACTCAGCAAAGAAAATTGGGGATAAAACTGGGGGTATCACATCACATTTCTCAACAATCTCTTTCTCTCTTCTAGTAGTAGTAGGAGGAGTGGTATTTATTAAGCCTCTACTACCGGCAAAGCACCAGGCTAAAGGTTGTGGTAATTACAAGGTAAACAGATTAGACCCTGTCCCTCTCCAGTGTGGGGCTCACAATTCAAATGGGGTTAAATGGACACACAGAACAATGACAGTGGAACACAAAACAATACATTACAAAATCAACAAACAAGATAATAATGTAAAACAAAGTAGCTATTCTATTTCCCCCTGCCCTTTAGTAACTTAAGCATGTATATAAAATTCCAAAATGACTTTAAGATATGAAATGTCTCCACTCCTGTAAGGCTCAGGGAACTGGCTGCCTGTTTTGAAAGCTGATAATGGCTCAAGAGTATCAGGATTCAAGTCATTGCATGCTGGCAATGATACTGGATCCAAGGTTTAAAAATAAGATGCCAGAGTGCCTTCTTAAGAATCCAGAGATTGTCCGAGTCCACAGAAAAATCTGGGCTGATGAGTACATCTCCGTTTGCAGAAAGAAAAAGAAGATCCAATGAAGCTTACTTCTCAGGAACAAAGGAGAAGTTTGAGAATTTCATCCAAACTCCAAAATCACATCTCCAGCATTGACTTGGAAACTTCTATAGTACTATCTTGCTTTTTCTCCTTGTGACTTTTTCCTGAGATGCTTTCTGTCAACAAAGAACTTAACACCAAGGTAGTAGTTGGAGAACAATTACAGTTTAGAGAATGTGCCCTTGGGCGGGTGATAGAAGGTCATTTGCATGTTTTTACCAACTAACCTGATAAGAGATCTCTTGCATGCCTTTTCTTTCCCTTTCTTCGGCTATACTTTCTTCGTCGTCTTTTTTATTTTATTTTATTTTATTGGAATCAACCAATCATTGATATCTATTGAGTAGTCAGTTACTGGTTCATACTCGTGTGTTATAACTTTATCCTAATACCTTGATTGTTTCAGTAGTGAAGCGAGGTATAATGTGCATGTCCGAGGAAAGGAAGGGTGTATAGTTAAGAGGCATTTGGGCTGAGTTGTAATGCGTGTCAGTTACCACCTCACCCCACCAGCCTCATCCTTACCTTGCAAGAACCAAAGAGTTATTTCAAATAAGACGGCCAAAGCAATCAGTTGTCTTATTTGAAGCAAGTAATATCGATAACAACCCAAACAGATTCATTGTCATTTCCTTTACTGGCTTACCCGTTTGTCTTTTTTTGGTTGGTGTGGAAAACATCATCTTGGCTCTCAGCGTGTTTTGTGTCTTCATCAGCCAAGGTCTCTTCTGCTTTGTCACCCATCAGTTTATTTCATCCACTACAAATTGCCTCCACTTGGTAAGGCAATCAGGTAGGAAGGTTCTTCAGGCTTCAGAAGAGATTTTCTTGCTTAAAAGTGTTGCTACTCTTGAGAAAGTAATCTAGGAGGACAATATAGTAGTTTTTCCTTCTAGACTATTTCTTTTTCATCTGTCACCCGTCATTTAACCATCAATAAAAGCAACACAGACGGCAATCCTCCCTCTTCCAGCTCCAACCTAACCATGACCCTTTTTGGGAGGAAGATAGTGGCATAATTTCCATACCAAAAAGGGAACAGAATAGTCTTAATTTCTTTTCCTTTCCATTGTTTGAGCACAAGGATTCTCTTTCACTTTGAAAAGAGTTCTCCTGTAGGTTGCCGATATTCCGGATGTGTTTCAGCATGCCCCGGAGCCATAACACATGTCTTCTAGGGCTAATAATTCTTGTTGGGTGCCCTAGGGTGGAACATTTATTAGCAGTTACAAATACTTGGTTTTGTACAATGTTGGCCTAGTGGGGCACCTAACTGGAAGTTAGTACTTCCACTGCTTACACACAAACACACACCCCTTTTCTCCACCTCTGTAAAAGCCTGGCCGAGCAATTGCTGCTTCCTGCACCTGCCTTGTAAAACTTTTACCAATACTTTTACTCCTCAGAGTTTTGGCAATGAGGTTGAAGAACCACAAGTAACCACAAGCAGGACAAAGAAATAGGACTGGACATGAGAAGGGAAACTCCTACTGAACTTGATGGAGATCAGTGGGGTCAGTGACCAGAGAGTGGACTGTAGAAAAAGTAGTAACTGAGGAGAGTACCTGGGAAAAGGGAACTGTTCTGCATCATTTAAGAAGGTAAAGAAGTAGAACACAATGAAAGATAAAAGTAACAGCAGGAAAGCAGCTATTACTAAGTGCTTAACAAATACCATTTTAAAGAGAGAGAAAAAGGTAACTTTCTGAGGTGCAAAATCCTTCCGAGTTTCATTTCCCTATCCTGGCACACAAAGGCATGACTCCTGAGCCTTTTGTTGGTAGAGGTTTCATAGCACAGCGATGTGCTTTTTCTCTTTCTGAGTTTACATATCAGGGTCTTGGCTTCATTGTAGGTTGATCTCAGTGCATGAGTGGAAGCTTTCTATTCACCTTCCTTCCCTCTAAACTAGGCCTGGCTGCCCAGAGTAGTAAAAGTGTGGCTCTCCTTGTATGGTTTGGTGAAGAAACAGAAAGGCTGTAATGGATTGCTTTCTGTATCCAAAAAAATAGCTTAAGCACACTAAGCAGCCAGCTAAGTTTTTTGGGCAGATCAACATTGCTTCTGCTTTTGACGTTAAGATGGGCAAGGGAGAGAAAAAAATATTTTCAGGTCCGAACCTTAAAAAAAAGGCACTCCTTTTTTCCTTGGCTCTTCAGCATTCATGGGTTTGATTTCTCCTAGAATCATCTTCATTCTTTTTATTAAATCACATCTGAAAATGAAATCACTTTTCAAGTTCTTCCCATACCACACCCTTAATAATGAGGGAAGGTGACGTTTTCTCAGATTTATCTGAAGTGACTTAGGATATATTTTCCTGGCATTTTTTCTCTGGATGGGTTCCCACTGTTGATTAAGCACATTCATGAGACTCCTACGAGACCTAACCATGCATTCTCTTCTGTGAAGAGTGGAAAAATAAAAATGTATTCTGTGTTCTCCTTGGCTTAGAGAAGGAGGTCTCTTGGGAATGGTCTTTCTCTTTCAGAAAGATTGGGGTTTTCAGGTTAAACTACACATTATATAAATTCCCTAGTGGCAAGGAAGGCAAATAATCAACATTCTCGCTCAAAAGTGGGTTTCTCTGCTTAAGGAGAAGAGCTTTTCTATTTGAGAGTGTTGATTTTAAGTTTTCTCAACCAGGTCACTGGTGTAACTAATGGGCCATTTGAAAATGATTAGCAGCTGCTTTAATAGACTCCTAGTAAGTATATCTGAATGAAAAAAGCTAAAACACACACGGGACATAGAATGTCCCCTTTGTTCTAAAATAATCCTGGTATCAATTTAGCATAAATGCACACCAGACAAAATGCAAGGTAGATAAATAGATACATTCTTGATTTCTGGGACACATTTTATGATTTGAGTAACTGTTTTTAAAAAAATAAATTCCAGTTCTTAGAAAAAAAAGTTAAGG
Source organism: Ornithorhynchus anatinus (assembly GCF_004115215.2). Taxonomy (NCBI): domain Eukaryota; kingdom Metazoa; phylum Chordata; class Mammalia; order Monotremata; family Ornithorhynchidae; genus Ornithorhynchus; species Ornithorhynchus anatinus. Next base: position 20,880,514 of record NC_041753.1, on the reverse strand, counting down.
TGGAGTTATTTGTCTCAGAAACTTTTTTCCCTATGTAATTTAAATAATTTTGGATGTCCAAGGATGTATGGGCTATATTAACCTAGGAGAAAATGGAGAAAAGGTATTTGAAACAGTTGCAAACGCTTTTCTTTTCCGTCCTTCCTTTCCACTTCTCTTCCAGGAAGTCCAGTGCCTCTTGAATTCTTCAAAATTCTGTTTAGGGAGGTGATTTGGTAATGTAGCCACCTTTTAAAATTTTTGTTGGGCTCCATTAGCTAGCGGCCCCTTTGTCATATAAGACTAGTGGGGGGAGTTTCCTCCTTTTTCAGAGGCTGTTTCGTGTCTTGAAAGAACCTAATTTTCAAGAAAGGGATAAGGTTTTGGTCACATTTTTCAAGTTACAAAAAGGATCTTCAAGTATTTAATTGTATCTTTTGGATCATAACACACCAAGATAGGATGCTCTACCCTGACATTGCTGTTTCAGAATTATGTGGAGGATGGGAGAGAGATCAACAGAAAGTGAGGGAAGCTGAAGCTCGTGAAGGTATACTCCAATGCTAATAGTCTTCAAAGACTGTTGAGAAACGTTTCTGAATGCAATTTTATTTTATTTTTCAGGTCAAAGTGATCTGCTGTAGGGTAAAGCATGACGTTTTAAAGGAACAGCCAAGTACCATGGCCTCAAAGCAGTTTATTTGGCTCAGTTTCCTTGATTCCGTGTTCTGGAATGGTAAAGTAAACAAAATGGAGAAGAGTTAGGGTAGCAATACAAAAAGTATTTTAGAGGCAACTAAGTATTTACAGGTTATATAAGTTATCAACAGAGTATCAATAAAACCCTTCCTTTCAGAGAGGGGATTCTTGTCAAATTCATGGCTATTTTTTGTGTTTAGTTGGTGTAAGGAACCATTAGCCTAAGTCATTGTCTCCCAAACCCAGTAGCTGCAGTATGATGAGCAGATATGGGAAGGCCAGAAAGAAGAAATGTTTTAACGATACGGTGAAGCAAAGCCTCTAAAGGCATGGCATATTTCTGGACAACCTAGTGATGGTATGTGACAGTTAGAAGTGAAGTGACTCAGAGCAGAGGTTTCGATAGGAATTGTGACACCAAGAGGCTGAATTGAAAATGGCACCAGGTACTGCTGGAAAGAAATGGGATATCCCAATAAGGGGCAATTTTTCCATGCACACTAGATGGAAGGGAGCGATGATTGCGTACGGGTCTTCTCCATCACCCTTGCACATGTGTATAATATTTCACCATCAGTGACATCATCTTAGATTGCAAAGGACTGCTTATATGCACTTGCACTCTCTTGTTCTCTTTTTTAGGAATGCACACAAAATGTGTACTAGGTTAAGAGAAGGCTTGAAAACATATCCTAAAGAGCTTACTTGAAGTCAGTGGCTCAAGTATTTGGCTGTGAAAACCTTCATCCTGTTTAGAATCTTAGGATCAGAATAGCTCTCGAGGTCATCTAGGTCAAACCACTGTCTGTTTCTTATCCGGCATTGAAATCAGTAGTTTTCAAAGGTGGCCATGGTAACTGCTTGTGGCCACCCAGTGATTTTGGTGGGGCTACAACAAAGTAATTAAAAGATCTAATACATGGTCTCATTGGATGTATCATTGTTCACACCCCAATGCTCCTTGAAAAATGTGACTGTATTATGAATGGTATTGTGGGGTCTATTCTCCCATAGATTATATGTAATTAGTTAAGTTCTGTTCCAGAACCAGCCCCTACATGACAGCTGAGTGCTAAAGGTAGGTAAAAATACTCTGTATATCCTTCTCCATCCCTCACAAGGCCTCCCCCGAGGCTTTTCTGCCCTGCTCCTGCCCCCTGAACTCAGTCTCCAAATTGGAAACAGGGGAGAGCAGGGAGGGAACTGGGCAAGGTAAGGAGGGGGTGGGGAGGGAATTGATTTTTCCTACAGTGTTTGGACTTAATGTAAGGGTGGGGCTTGTGTCTGTTGGAGTGAGTCAGCAAATATTGTAGGACATCAATCAATCAATGGTGTTTATTGAGAACATACCCCCAGGTTGCCCATATCTTAAGTAGATCATAACCCAAAGGTTGCCGGACCAGTATTTTTTTATTGTTACTCTTTCCTTCAGTACCTTCAGCTAAAGCCCATTTATTATGACTAGCCAATTCTAAAAAAGATGTTTCCACAAAAAAGGTTAGGGTTGCTGTAATAGAGGCCCCAGCAAAATATTATTTGAGAACCATTGAGTGGAACCATCTCAGACCAGTAATCAATCAGAGGTGTTTATTGAATGCTTACAGTGTGCAGAGCACTGTATTAAGCACTTGGAAGAGTACAACAAAGTTGGTAGGCATGTTCCCTGCCCACAGAATCTTACAGTCTAGACGGGGAGCTTATGGAAGGGCCTAACACATTCTTAAATAACTGCATTGCTTTTCTACAACCTCCATTGGTAATCTGTTTCATTGTTTAATTATCCTCATAGCCAAGATTAATTATATCCCAATCTCTGAGAAACTGAAAATGTTTTTTGCAGAATTTTAAAAAGATGAATTAATCCATACTCATGGAAATTTTGAGAGGGCAAGAAATATTTCTTCTATTTTTAAATGGAAAGACTGAGATAAAGATTAAGTGACTTGCGAGGGTTAGGCAGTGAGTAAATCAGTGGTGAAACTGGGAGAGGAATCCCAGTCTAATGACTCTCTCCACTAGTTGGAGAAGCAGCGTGCCTTAGTGGAAAGAGCATGGACTTGGGAGTCAGAGAACATGGGTTTTAATCCTGGCTCCACCGCTTGCCTGCTGTGTGAACTTGGGCAAGTCACTTTACTTCTCTGGGCCTCAGTTACCTCATCTGTAAAATGGAGATGAAGACTGTGAGCCCCACGTTGGGACCACCTGATTACCTTGTATCTACCCAAGTGCTTAGAACAGTGCTTGGCATATAGTAAGTGCTTAATACAATAATAATAATAATGATAATAATAGTTTCAGTCCCTCTGTCCTCTGATGGTTCCTGAAGCCTTCTCGCACCTCCCCTATAGCCTTCCAACAACAATAGAAAAAGGAGGAGGTGCATGTTGTTGAGAAAGGAAGGGTGATATAAACTAATAGGAAGATAGGTGATAATGGTGCTTTGGGAGATGCAATGATAAAAGGCAGTAGAATAGGTCTCTAGAGGAGTGCAGTAGCGAGGTTGTGGGGAGGGAAGATTATGCTAAATGGTTGCATGCACTGTCGTCACCAGGCTGTTCAGAGCTTTGGTTCCCTGATCCACCTGTTCGTTTCATGATCTCAAGGAGGTGGCAGCCCTGCAACTGAGTTGCTTCCTTGTGGCCTGGGGTCCTTCATGATCCTACTTCAGGGAATTAGTCGGTCGTAGTGATTCATGAAACCTGTGACACATGAAGCTGTTACTTTCTAGTTGCGGTGTTTAGTGATCTAGCATGGTGCAGATTTATGCCTACTTTTGTGCTCATACTCAATTTAGGAAGTAGATTTTTTCAAACTCCCATCTGATTCTCCTGGACCTATCCTAAATCTAAGAATAGATGTAGAGCCTAATGGATATGCTGGCTTTCATCTAAAAGGGAGTTGATGTCATAAATTCTGTAGGAACTATATCCTGTGACGTTTAACTGAGACATACTCTGAATCAAGAACTGGTCAGCGGTGCTAGAACGCAGGTGACATGGCTTTCTGGTATAAGCATTCAGAATGTTGTGGACATTTAATAAATATTAAACAGCCAGTAGAACCATAGAGCCTATGCTTGTCCAACACTCTGGATTGGCTGATTTTCAGCCTCAGTCATTAGAGTGGGCTGTATTTCCATCCTTAGAGCATGCCATTACCAGTCATTCTCTTTATAAAGGCCTTGTGAAATTCTCCATCCTGCCCACTTACTCGAGGATTTGGGACCTTAGTTATTGTATATCATTAAATGGCCACAGTGCTATGCAAGGAAAATGAAAGCAAATTTGCTGTGTCTTCTGGTAGTAGTTATAGCATTTATTAAGTGCCTACTTTGTGCAGAGCACTGTCCTAAAGTACTAAAGGAAAAAAAAAGCAGGTGAAAATTAGACATGGTTCCTGGTCCCTGAGGAGCTCACAGTCCAAGAATAAGAGGAAGGGTGTGGGGGCTGGGGGGCGGGGGAGAGTGGATGGTTGGACAATAGACGCGTAAGAAACGATGAAACAATAAAAACAAACAATAGAGAAGGGAAGGACAGTGATATATCCAACAATAGGGAAAAGGCACTGAGGCTACAGGGGCAGAGCTTGGGTTCTTCACAGCCTAGAGTTTATGCAGCTTTGTGCCCCTCACCCTCTATAATGAAAATAAATTGTATATGTTCTCCCTCCCCTTGAATTTCAGGTATCTACATTGCCAGGTCATTTTGCTCTGATGCAGTGTCCCTTGCTAAGTATGTTTTATTTCTTGAGTTCATACTCAGAAATATTGTTCACCATTGGGAGAGATTTATATGAGCTAAATCCTTTGAAGTGACTTCTGGTCTCTCATCTCTAACAAACACTTTTTAGGCTGCAACAATCTTTTGTATTAGAGGAAACAGAAGTGCATGCAATGAAGAAAAAGCTTAGAGTGGATTAAAGATCGTCTCTTATGCTAAAACATCCTTTAACCTCATCATTTTCCTAGCTTGTAAGTACTGGCTTTCTAACTTTTCTGCATGCCCGTTTCTGGGATTTTGCTTATCTATAATCATTGAGAAGGTGGCTACCTCAATCCATTAGGTCTTCATGGTTTGGTTGTATGGTTCATTGGGCAGTGCGCACTGGACATGGATGGATGGCTCACAGGAATTTACTGTATATTATTGGGATTTGGAGAGGACTGAATCAGAAATCCCGTCCTCTGACAAAAACAATCCAACATCAGAGTAACCTGTAGTACAATTTAAATTAGCTAACTTCAACATCTTCCATGGAATTGCTCTCTGCCTTTGATTAGTGAAAGCATAACTTCTAAATACCATGCATCCTTTATTGAGAGATGCCTGAGTTTCCAGATTTCCAGGTAGTAGGATCAATGAACAGATGTGGTCTTCGGCCCAACCTCGGCATATCAGTCATATGCTGTTGAAAAACTTCTTCAACAACCTTAGGAGTAGCATGTCTTAACTCTTTGAATCCTTTCAGTTAATCTGGAAAACATTATCAAAGTGACCATAATGGATGCAGCACCAGAGTTCCAGGCCTAAATGTCATTATGAAGTCTAAATAGGCAACAATAAGCATTTTGTGTTCAGTTCCCAAACTTGTAGACTATACTTTCCTAATGGACTTGCATCTCTAATATGCCTCAGTGTCCTTTGCAATAACATCATCTCTTCCTCATACCCCCGTGCCCTTCAGATTTCACTCTATCCAGTTGGATTTGATACAACAGTGAACATTTTCTTGAATGAATGCTCAGTGTACTTCCCTTAATGATTATTTAATAGAACCTTAAAGATACCTGCAGGAGTTGAATTGTTAACATCATTATCAAGTTATAAAAGTAATAATTTATTGTTCTTCTGGGCCTAATACTAGCCCAGACACCTCACACATCTTCTGCCTCAATGTCCTTTCACTTCAGTTTGCCATTTTGGGAGAATGACGATGTGGTTTGAAACAGACCCATTATGTTAGCTTCCCATTTGATTTCTGCTTGCAAGACTTGATTTTACCTCTAGTAAAACCATTGACTCATATTAGAGGGTTCGTCTCTGAATTCTCTTAGTGATGCTCTTGTAGAGAGCTTTTGAAAAGGCAACAACTGGCTGTTGATGAGTTCCAGTTTGCTATTTGGCTCAGATTGCTATTTGACAGACAGCATTTTGAATTGATCACGATAGCAAATACTATAGTCAATATATTATCAAGAGAAATGGCTAACAGAAATATGCTTAAGGGTTCCTGATGGCTATCTCCTGGTAACAGTGAGATGAAGCAAGGCAAAACTCCAAGAATACAAGATTGAGTGAGAGCTCCGATTGTAAATGTTGCTCCTGCATTGCTGTCCGTACTCCTCTACAGATATGCAATGGGTATGTCTGATTACTTATGGCAAATTGGGTCGAGCATTGTTCTCCTTTGAATTTTAAGTGAACGGCAATTGATATGTTTAGATTATCCCAAGGTTTCTGACTAGGTCTTGAGTGATTGCTTTGGCAGTAGACGGTTTTCAGTGTGAATCAAGAGGATGCTATAACCAGGTACATTTAGGAGACACCCAAACCACTGCATATTCTTGTTCTAATTCCATGAGGTAAGAGTTTGAAGAATGATAATTCAGTATTATAGCTCTTGTACTTTCCTGGTAGCCCTTTGTCAGCAGCTTTTGGTATTCGAGTGTATTTTCAAAGCATGAACAGACCGCTTGCATGACTGAAATGCAGGCTAAGTGCTTAAAATGGCCAAGCTAAGAGTATTGCCCTTGCAGCTTTTCAGTTAGCATTGTGATTGATCCAATGTGTACTTAGACCAGGAAAGACCTTGTGTTGTTGATCTTGAGTCCACACATCTAGGAAAGGTTTTTTTTTTTTTTAACCAACATTAACATTTTCTGACATGTGCTTTCACTGAGATCAGTAATGGATGAGCAGCAATAATCTGTTATTCAGAGTAACACTAATGCTCTGTCCTCATGCCTGTGGCCTGAACAAGACTCCATATTAGAATTCCAAAGGCACTGTTTCTGCCCTTATGGAGAACACATGCCAGATATAGAAAGAGAAGAAGTATTAAAACTGTTAATGCATAAATACGATGGGTGTCTTTGTTACCTTGGGGACTAGATAGGCCATGTCTGCATGGAACCAGATGTATTTTTTAAGAGGAATTTTCCATTGGAAGATTTTGGCTTGAATGTGCATGTGGCAAGCCTAATTTAAGTGCAGAGCTAATATTAGCAGAGATCATTCCATGCAAACAAGACTACTGTTTTTGGAGCCATGTACCAGAGTCTGCCTTAGGAGTTCTGTCATCAGCACGTTCTGCTGACATTTGGGGGTTTTTCAGCACCCCCAAACTTATCTCTTCACCTTGCTACCACTTTGGGAGGCATAAGAGCAGTTCCCAAAATCTAGTGGGGCAGAGGTGCCCACACCCTGGGCAGCTGTCAATTGGGCAAACTGATTAGGAGGCACACATAAAGCACAAAATCTTTCAGAAAACAGCCCTGTCTACATCGTACCACCCTGGTGTTTTTCAGCCCTCCCATGCCAGATTACAGCAAAAAGCACTGCTAGAAAATTCCTTAATTGTTAGCTAGCCACCATGGCAGATTCCATAAGGGAGCTGATGTAAGGTTTGCTCCAGACTGGCATGGCCAACAAATCCAGGGCAGCCTATACTTGTCATTCCAGGCTTCTAGAATTATCCTGACTTTTGAGGAGGTGGTTCATTTTGAGCTATTTACATAGTTTCGTGAACAATCCCATCAGTATATTAGAATGACCTGCCCTAGTGAGGGTTCGATTAGCCCCAGCACACCTTGCCATTTTAGAAGCACTTTATACATCGTTCAAGGAGCTCAAGGTGGATTTCCATTCTCCATTTTCCCATGGAAATTTAAGGAGGCTTTCTGACAAATGTGAAACTTGACCATTCTGAATGCTGAATATAAAACTCATAAGCTCATGAACATAAGAACAGAGTGCCTTGTCAATAAGGAAAGATTAGACTAATTGCCATGTGACTTTGTTTGGATTGCTATTTTGGAAAGTTATTCAATTAGCTACAAATGCCAGAACAGTACTGCTTGTATATGAAGTGAATATCCATAAAAACTTGGTCATACCTATTTTCAGTTGTCATTTTAAAAGATAAGACTTGCGTAGAAGAACAAATTGTTCAAATCTTTTAGGTAGGTCTTTTTTCTTTATCTTCACGGGAGGACTAAAATGTCTAAAAATCTGTCTGAGAAGGCAATTGTGGTGTGATAGGATTTAGCAATCTCATCAGTGAGTGTTAATTGCAGAGTAAAATTCAAGTTCTGTTCCTGTTCTGGAGTTTTTATTTTATTTAGGGGGCATCTCTTCCTGGGCTATTCCCTTTTTTACCCTTCTCTGGATGAGCTTCCTGGTAGGCTTTGGTTGTCCCCCATTATTTTTTATCCTGAAAGGAAGCTGAAATTATGAGAAGACCTTCCTCAAAAGGAGAGCACACCCTTTTGCAATGAGATTTCCCATTTAACTTCCAGTCCCTATCTTTCTTATCAATTATTATTCATTAAGAACCCACAAGATGCACTCAATTTTGTTCCATGGCACAGTACCTGCAGACCCTATTCTTGTAAACCTTGTACTCTAAGGATACAGAATTATTGAGACTTTACAGATTGTGGAGTTTTATATACGCTCTTGAATATTCTGTGTCTCCAGCTGTTGGGTAATAGTGTACTTTAATGTTGTCTGCCTTTAAGGATAGCTCTAAGGTTTCTTTTTAAAAAGAGGCCCACTCATGTGTTGGAACTTCTCGGAATAGAAGAAGAGTTTGCAGAAAGAAGAGAAATTCCTCGGTTATCATTTTTTACTTTTGCATTCTCATGCTTCATTCTCAAACCACTTCTTGAAGGTGGCAGGTTTTTTTTTCTATATTCATTTAATACTGGAGTTGATGCAGCCAGAGCGTTGAATGTGAGGGAATGGTATCCTCATAACTTCTCTGCCAGCAGATGGAGACAAACTGGAAAAAAATACAACAACCCAACATGGTCCAGGAAATATATTCTTAGAAAAAACTGTATTTTATCGAATTGTAGCTTCCAAATGGTTAAGTGAATAGGAATTAGGTTGGGTTTATGAAGGCTCAGCTTTTTCATACAACTTTAATAATCTTTGGACAAGTATTACAATCTTTAGAGAGGCAGCGTGGCTTAGTGGAAAGAGCACAGGCTTGGGAGTCAGAGGTAGTGGGCGCTAATCCCGGCTCTGACACTTGTCTGCTGTGTGACCTTGGACAACCCACTTAACTTCTCTGGGCCTCAGTTCCCTCATCTGTAAAATGGGGATTAAGATTGTAATCCCCCCGTGGGACAACTGGCTTACCTTGTACCTATTCCAGCACTTAGAACAATGGTTGACACATGGTAAGCACTCAACAAATGCCATTATTATTATTATTAAGCATATGAAGTTCAATATCCACTTGACTTCAGTCTCTTTGATCTCACAGCAACGTGACTGTGGATTTCAAAAATGTGACTCTCTGCTAGCTAAAAACATCAGATAGATTGACTGGACTTACCACCCATTCAACTCCCCAAGCAGGAATCCCTCTAGGATTAGGTTTTGGGAGCTAGGTACACTCAGCATCCTCTCCAAATCCCATCCTTTTGGGGATAAGGACTGAAGGTGATGGTGGGTCAATTTGCCAGGTGGTTAGCACCATATGCATTCCTAAACCCAGCAGACATTCTTACAAGGATTGGCCTCAAATTCTGTACAGGATTAAAGATATCATTTCTAAAGCTCCAAGTATTTTATTGTAATTGTCAAAGAATATCATTGAGGGAGGAATCAACCCTTCTCTGCTCGTGGTTGATGTGGGTAGACCAGGGCTTGGTAATTTCATGTCTTATATGAGAGTTTATTCTAGTCCTATTTTATGGACCCTGGTATATGAGTGCTTAGAGGAAATCAAATTATTGGCTAAGTGTTGGTCATTGAATAATGCTCTGACAGGGTAAGATTCTGCTTATGTTCAGGGGTGAGGCCATTTTATTATTTGGGTGGTGTGATCATAAATCGGGAGCTTTAGGCTGGAGATATCTAGGTGCCGGACCATCAGGATCCAAGTATTGATTGCTCACTAATATGAAATTGGTCTAGAAGCCTCATATTCTTTGTACCGGAGATCAGGTCAATTCTGCTGTACCACTAATATGGACTCAGGAGATGTCTCATCCCACAACAAACTTGTGTGTTCTTTAATTTCAATTGCCCTATACCCAAGGAGATGACAAACTATTAAAAATGCATGAGACTAAGTGCAGGAGTGCATGTTGTATTGGGGTACCTAATTAACCTCTTATGCAAATTAGGCCCTCTTTCACTCATATAATACATTTGTGCAGTTTCTTCTCTCCTCCCTCCATACTCCCTTCCCTCTCGCCATCAAAAACATCGTAAAGTAATTGTGGTGATACAACCATACTCTCTGGCTTGGACCTCCTGTCAAAAAGTGCAAATGTTTGAGGCTTGACTGTCCACTTAATGCTGAGCAGTAGAGTTTAGGCTGAGAACCACAAGACACATTTTAGTCTTTGTCGATGTTGTAGATGGCTTTTTGTAGATGGCTGCTTACTGGGGCATCTTAATAAGTCTTTCCAGGCAAAGAAGTAGAAAACTGAATCAAGAAGGACAGCCTGTCCTTTGGGAGACCGTCAGAGTGTGGCATCAGCTTCAAAGCAAACTGAAAATCTAATGTACTGTTGTCCAATCTTCTATATGGTTGTGCAACCCAGACCCACCACAGATACCCCATCTGGCTACCTGAACATTTTCCTTCAGCATTGTGCACGTGCCAAGTGGCAAGATAGGAACACAAAGAGGTTCTGGAATGAAATCAGTCTACCGGTGTCAGAAGAATGGTCAGTGTTACGCAGCTTTGCTGGGTGCTTAGAATGTCTGATTCTAGGGTACCTAACAGAGGCTGTATGATGAAGTGAACTGGAGTGACTGAAAGCACGGGGGAAATAGAGGAGACATTTTTAAAGATACGGTAAAGTGCAGCTTCAAAGCATGGCAATTGAATGCTGGGAGACAACTGCAGCAGACAGCCTGGCATGTTTAAAGCAGAAGATTTTGTTGTTTTTTAAATAGATGCTTCAAGAGAATCGTGAAATAAGGGGCATAGCTGAAAACAATGTAAGCACTGTAAATGCCTAATGTCAGCACTGGCCAATGCTATCATCTTCATCAAGTCCATCAGCATTATCATCATCATCATCGCTGTCATCATCATCATTAGTTTTGAGTGCCTTCTGTAAAGAGGGCACTGTATTAGCTAGTTAGAGAAAGAAAAACCAAAGAAATATAACACATCGTCTCTTCCCTCAAGTAGTTTACAAGTCTTTATGAGCAAATGGTGTGGTAAGAAATATTAGGGTCATGGTCATCAGGATGTTCCGTCAAACCTGCACCCAAATGTAAAATCACTTGTCAGTAGCATCATTTTCAAACCCATATAAATAGCCTCATAATGAAGATTCATCAACATGTCCAAAAGTTTCCTGTACTTTAAACCTTTTTTTAGTGAGGCTTCTGAAGGATGAAGTTGTTTTCCAGGAATTTAGACAACATCTTAAATTGTCTTTAATGAAAGGAACAGCATTCAAGAATTGTCTTTAATGAAAGGAACAGCGTGCAAGATTCTACAGACTCTATCACCTGATGAACTTGGATTCGGAGGAGGAAAAAATCAGTCAAACCATTGCTATAAAAGCTAAAGCAGAAATGGCTCACACTAAAACCATTTGGTTTTGGAGTCTCCAGAAGAGAACTGCCCAAACCTCCTGGTTTTTCTCCATGTTAACTCTTCAATTCAGTCGCTATCATTTGGTGATATCAGATTAGCTGGTTTCTTGTGCTCTCTTTGACTTTCAGACTTTTACTGTGTTGGGTGAAATTTTAAAAGCTGCACTTCAAGAGGAAAGCCTTCAGGGCTATTTTTCATGCACCCAACTCTGAACACTAAGATATCCTCTTATTTCCTGTCTTTCTTTTCTTGTGTCCCATTCTCCTTTATCACACTGTTCCTTTACCATGGACATAAGAATTGGCAAACTGCCTGTCCGATGGTCTGCCTCTGTTAGCCGTGTATCATTGCAAAAGAATGTCCATGAAGTCTCTATAATGTATGTACTATTACTGTTTATTAGACTGTCACTACCTGTTTTCATAGCAGGTCATTCAACCAGAACTGTTGGTTATTTACCTTACTGGATCAAACATTTTTGCTCACGTCCTAATATACACAACCCATTTTAATGAAGACCCCAATGGTATCAGATAGAAACCATTACTCCAGCATGATTTAATAACATTCGAGGGGATTACATACCACAGACACAAAGTCTGTAGTCGAATAGGGTCTTTAAATGAATATTTGTGGATTTCCAGGTTAGTAATCTGCAGATTTCTGCAAACTCACTAAAGTCTCACAGATGGAACAGGCAGACTACAACAGAGGGACCAGTTGGCAGGATGCTAACTCTCACGGTCTTTTCCTGCTACTATTCAAATTGTGTCCCATATTGGCAAGTTGCACATGTGATCACAAATTAATCCTTTCTTCCCTGAAAATTTGGTTTTGAAGAACAGCTGTGTCTCCCTTCTGAATTCCTTAATTATTTATCCTGCCTGATATGTTAAACCTTTCATTAGTGTGGGTAAATTGCCAAAAGTATACAGAACTGCTTAGATCATGTAACAAACTGAATAAACATATGATAGGGGCATTTGATGACATTGCATGTAGAGCCAGAATATGTAGCAGAACCAAGTGGGTTTTTTTGGATGGAGAGAATTAATATATATTATTTTAAAAACCAAGAAGAAACTTCCTGAAAACAATCACATTTATAAAATAAATTTGTCAATTGAACATGCACCCAGAGGTATACATTCTAGCTATTGAAGCATCTACAAAGCTATCTTTTACTTCAGAATCATTGTGCTTATTTCTGAAGGTCAGATTTGCTCAAGATAATTATATTTTATGTATTTTTATGTATATTTTCTATATATAGTTTGGGGCATTTTTCTTGATTTCAGGAAATGCTTATCTACCTCCGTATTCTCTGTTGTGGCTAGCGCAATGAAAGTGTTTTTCAGTGAGATATTATTTACTTTCTTAATTCATCTTCTTAGAGTTTAGATGATAAGTAGAAGCACATGCATCAATTTTCTCATTTCTATCATAATTGTAATGTTTGTGAACTTTGAAATAAAATCCAGCAATCAAATCCCAAAGCTCTCAAAGCTCATCACTCCTATTTGGAATGTCTGATTGGGCCTAATTATTAGGATCTGACTGGTTTCTGTTCTTAAATCACATTATATCAGTCTAAGAATTATTCAGCCTTGCATGCTAACAACTCTGTTGCTATTGTGTCCCAAAATTTAGTCATTCAATGACTTATTCTTAGTTTGGTTGATGATTGATCTTTTCCATTCATGAGAGAAAAGGGAGAAAAACATGCATTTCATTAGTCATGTGATTCAAGAAGATTCTTCAGCTGTGAAGACCAGTGTCTTCTAGGACTGGTTCCTAGAATGGGAGAGAGGAAAACATACTTTACAGTTTTGTACCTAGTGGTTTCAGGTAACATTTTTTTGAAGAACTTGTAAAATTTATAATTAATCAATGCCAACTCACATTGCTCTAGGGTATCACAGTTTTTATTTCTTGTTAGTTAATCCTTCAATGAGAGTAAAGGATAGACCCATGCTAGGACTTGTTGTATTTTGTTCTTCGGGATGTGATTTTGATTTGATTTGAGTACTGATTCATGCTCCTGTGCAGCGCAGTCAGCACGGTTTGTTTACTTAGGACAGTTGTCTTGGGTGGGATTGAAGAGTGATAGATTTGCTAGAATGTTCCAGAACATCAAGTGCACCTCCACCAACCATCACATTTAAACTTGGGGTATGTTTCAAGTGTACAGGATGAGATAATATAGTATCTCCAGTCAGCTTAGCCTGAAGCTTGAAACCTACTTCTCAATTTTCTGAACAAGGAAAATTTGCAGAAAGTCGGAAGGCTTGATTTTCCAGGGAATGATCCCAACGTCGAACAAGAGTTTGACCAGTCTACATGACGTTTTTCCATTGCAAATGTTCATGTGTTGATTCTGAATGTTTCTAGAACAATGCATTTATTTTCAGCCTGCTGCAGCAAGGTAGTCATTTTTTGAGATTAAATTTTGAGATCAGGGTGTGAAGTTTGGGCTTGAGATTACTCAAACCTCAGACTCATTTTTTAAAATCTAAAAACTAATCTAAAATGATAGTAATGACACTAAACCATCATTTTATTGGATTATATTCTTGCCTTAGAGACCATCTCCAGTGATATTTGAGGATTTTTCTGTTGTTTACTCATATTATTTATTATATTTCAACCATACCTTTCTTCCAAGATATGAAAACCTAATTTAGCAGTTTTTCCAGGATTGTCTCTCTGGGAAAATAGAGGTGAGAAGGACAGAAAGCATGCAATTTTGTTAGAGTAAAATACTGAGAGTGGCAAAGTAATCATTGTTCTAATGGGAGAAGTGGCAAACAATCCTGTTTTGGTATGTCCAATAGAATAGATGGAGAAGAAGAATATTACATAGGCTAAATATATGTGGTGATTTTTTTTTCAACCACCTTCGTTAGAAGACTAGCCTGGAATCACAAAATGGGTAATTTAGGAGACATGTAATTTGCAGGCAATTTGATGTAAGGAGACTGGGCCATCTTAGACATTTTTGGGGTTTACTTGATTTGAAGGTTCATTTCATGAACCTTTAAAGAATTGCTCAGAAATTTCCATCACTGCTTTTTGATTTTGCTCATTTGGAAACCAAGAAAGAAGTCTTGCTAATCTGTTATCACAGTATTTTTAAGAGAAGTAGACATGAAATGGATGCTTTTACTTTAAATCAGCATGCCATACTGAAGCAGACCTACGTCTGATTATACTTTCCAAGGGCAACTGAATTCTTGCTTGATCTTTGTGAACCAATGCGCGAGCCTCATCTTTTATTGTTTATTTTGCTTGGTTTGACAGAGCATTAACATCTGCACTGAAAATGTGCTCTTCTCTAGTTGATAGATGGGTCATTCTCAATTCTATATCTCGCTCACTCACAGAAACTTGTACAAATACATGCATCACATTTCAGTTTCTTTGAGAGCTTAGTCCATGCTAGCAATTCCTGTTTTCTCTTTTGAGTTTGAATCTTAAGAAGAATGGCTGAATGTCTCTCAAAATAGGTTGCATCCTGATTTCAGTACTTGGTGAAAACATCAGATTGAAGGCCATTCATCTGTACCTGATGTTCATTCCTCTCAGCTGCTGTGAGATTAACCTCTTCGATGACTCAGTGCTGCTTTTGAGGAGGCTGCAGCAACATTAAAGCTAGAACCCATTAGAAAGGCACTTTCATCATCCTTAAAAAAATCAGTAGTTTTTCTGATCTCATAACCCTTTAATCTCCTTTGTATCTGAACACGGAGACTGTTGGTGTGCATTTGCAACTAGACAACAGTTAGCATCCTTGATTCTAACTTCAGAAGATGCCACAGTATTAAAGTGTGTGGATCTATAGCTCATATATTACTCAATACGGGATCTCTTCTCTTTTCCCTGTGCAGAACCTTAATTTTTTGTTGTTGTTGTTGTGCAAACCAGTCTCAAAGTTTCCAAAAGACACATTGCAGAAAGCCTTTTGTTACATTATTTCTAAAGGCCTAAAGTTTTTAGGGGAAGAGATTTTGTTTTCCTCTTTGGTACACAATGGAGCTTTCAGAGAACCTCTTTTAAAAGGAATAGCTACAGCCTTTGTGTTGAAGGGTGTGTCTGTTGGCAGGGTTTGCTGATGCAGACAGACTGGCTGGTGATTAACAAAGGTCATTAGACTTTGGAATCTGGCAAGCAGAGTCAGATGGTATGTCTTCTGTGTGTAGAAGGACGACTCCCAAGAGGCTAAGGCATTCTGGATGTCCTCCCCCCCAACCCCCCCCACCTCTCCCCCAAGCCCCCCGCCCTCTTTGCTTAAGAGGTTAGACTGTGCAGCTTCAGTGTGTAGGACAGAATCTGGACAAGTATCCTTCTTCTCTAACACCGTGTTGCTGGAACTAATGAATGAATTTATCATTCATGGAATAAAAGAACCTTCAGAGATCTTTGTGAATGGTATTTGAGGGGAAAGGTGCTGCTTTGATAGTAATGGAAACAGTTAATTCTTTGTTGGAAAGAGTGAAGCGTAAGATTAAGGCAAGCACTGCTCTTCTATTGCTGATTTCGTATATCACCCTAGCAGAATCTTGTCTGCTTGAGATGGAGCTGAGATAAGTGAGGCCATGTTGTGCACAGACTAGAAGCTATGAGCCTCTGAGTGCATGAGTTGTCTGAGCTAAAATGGCTGCTCCTAAAGCTCAGAGGACTAGGGCAGCTTAGTGAGTCTTAAAGCTTCAGTGACGCAGGAGCTCATATCTCTTGAAAGTGTGATAAACACATTCAGCAGAGCTGTGGCTTGTTTGGCTGAGATGAAAGGACTAAGCTTGGGGGATGGGTAGTGAAAACTGGATGATCTGCTTTTCTGTGAAGTGCTCTAAATGCAGGAGTCGTCTGCACCATGGAAAAATTTGTTTTCAGGTCTAATGGACTGTGCTAAAGGAGATGTGGGGTGGGGCTTCAGTCACTGCTGTAATTTGATCCAGAGCAGATAGCAACCTCTTCCACACAATTTGGTCTGGTGCTTACACATAAAACCTTGACTATCCTGATTATTGAAACTTCGTTAGCTGAAAAGAACCTAATGCAGTGTTCATTTTGTATTGAAAAAGGACAACTTTCTCTGTACAAGTAGAGTAGGTAAATATCTATGCCTCTGTCAGCTTTCTTGGTCTGTCCACAATTTGACTTGCCAGAAGTTTATTTTAGCCAGGCTATCAGGAGGAGCATTCCTTTATGTGAAATCCTGAGGCAGTGCCCATTTTTATTGCATCGACATAATAATATTGGATTTTGATCGTACTGTGGAAGTCATTTTATGTTTTACAGTGAATACATGGAATTTTGCATCCCTAAAATACTTTGGCTACAGTTCCATTTCTTGGACCTTTGAAACTCTAGATTAAAGTGGCATGATGGGGCTGTGGGAAACTTAATGAAGTAATTAATTAATGAAGAAAATACTGTGGTGCTCTGCCCAAGAAGTGTTTTAAGGTGGGAGGACCTTTATCTTCACTGTGCATTTTTTCCCCCATGCTACACATTTCCAATGGCCTAATAAAAGTAAATTGAAATCTTCCCATTTGTGTCAGAGTTGATTTTGGGGGGCAAGACTTGAACTCTTTGTACTCACTTGTACCAACCTCATACCCATTTATGTCAAAATTGATCATGAATTACTGTCTGTTGGGGAGAAGGAATAGGTGATAGAGGGTACAATCGATGATTTCTTTAAAAACTGAAAATATCTATTGGGCTAGTGGATAGTGCAAGTGGTAGGATAAAAATGTCCAATTTTAAATATAGAAGGCCCTTTCCACAATCCCCACCATCTTCACCACCACCAATCTGTCCTCCAAAATAGATGGCTCATGTGAGGTTCGTACAAGCTCTTGGGATCTACTCCAAAATAAGTTCAGACGAACCTTGGACATCCTGTAGATCTCAATGAGAATGGTAGAAAGATGATCCACAAATCAGCTCTGGGATTAAAAAAACAACAACCACCCAACACAATTAAACCTAAATTGTCTCCTTATATTTGTAAGAATTGATTGGATCCTGGAAATAATTGAAAATGCAAATCTCTTGCTTGAGATTTTTGAAGTCTTATCCCAGTTTATATGGTGACTACAGCCTTGCAGTAGTGAAGGAGATTACAAGAGGCAAAAGAGAATTTCATTTTAGCTTCTCCATTGATCTCCTTGCTTCTGAGATGGTTTTGGTCCAACAAGGAAGTCTACGTTGGATAGCAGAGCCCCATTGGACAAAAGACAATATCCAGTGATCCAGCAAATTTTCGATGAGGAACCCAGTAGGGAAGTTGAGGAATGATGAAAATTTGGGGGACCTAAGACTGACCATCCTGGATGACATGTGGTTCTTCCAGCCCAGTAGTTTCTTTGAAGGTGGCACCAAAGGACACTTAGAGGAAGAGTGTATTAGTTGCTCTCCATGGTGTCCAGTCTCGTCCTTCTAACAATTTTTCCTTCTAATTCATTATGGACCTATTGCCCATAAATTCATCTCAGCCTTTCTTGAGCCTAATGATATTTTCCGTTGGCCTTTGTTCTTCGTTTTCACGGTCTTGAACCTACCACCTTCAAACTTCAATGTGTATCCCTTATCTTGCTAATCCCAGGATTTGATGAACAATTCTGTATTTTCCCTGACCACACCCATCGTGATTTTTATCCTGTGCCTTCTCATCCTTCATTTTCCAGACTGAAGAGCCCTAATCTTTTCAGTCTGTACTCACACAGAGAACCTGCCTCTTCTCCTTAATCATTGTGGTTGCCTTTCATGTGCTTTCAAAAATGTGGTGAACAGAGCCCTGTAGGCATTCTTGAAGCTACCAGCTAAATAGGGTCTTTCTAATTTAGTGGAGGTGTATTTTGCTGAGATGGGACATCATTTTATTTGTGTTGTATTTGGTGTTATCAGTACATCGGCAAAGCTGGACAAAGGGCACCATCACCTGTGTGTATGTTTGACCGCAGCTACAGTTGAGCACGTGAGCAAAACAGAAGGCACTAGTCCCACCTGGGTCTAAATTCTTTCATTATGTGAGGTGTGGCAGTAGCATGAGTTATCTTATTTCTGTTGTTGATCTGCCTTTCAGAATTCCCTAATGTAAAAGAATAAACCCAGATCATGGAGGTGCTACAATGCGATGGCTGTGATTTTAGAGCTCCATCTTATGAAGACCTCAAAGCTCACATTCAGGATGTCCACACGGCATTTCTGCAACCAACGGATGTTGCCGAGGATAGCCCTAGCCAACAAAGATCTGGATCCATGAATGCCAGCAACCAGACCGAAGTGGAATTTTCTTCTGTAAAGGATGAATTTGCAATTGCAGAGGATATAGCAGGTAAATCTATACCTCTCTCGGCATGCCTGCTACGTTTTAATTGCTGTAATTTATTTTTAGCCCAAGGCCATGATATTGATATGAACATCTTTCACATATTTTTCCTTCTGGCTGTAACTGCATTTTATGATATGAGCTACGATATATTGGCTAGATTCTTTCTTTTGTTCCTAGATTGTTGATCATTCGGTGAACCTTCTCCCTCCCAATACCCTTTAATGGAAATGTCTTGATAGTCTGGAACTAGCATCAGTTTACGTGGACTCTCCAAAAGACGTAATTTACCGGCAAAGGGCAAATCTGTGCACATACCAAAATACATGTCGTGTAAAACAGGCTCTAAATAATGATGTGCACCGTGCACACTGTACATCGAATCCGCTGATAGTGGATGAAGATCTGATTAACGTTCAGAAGGTCCAGTTATTGAGATTTTAGGCCTTCAAATGTTCTGACGTCTTTGGACTGTGTTGGCTAGTGATAATGTAAGGTAGTCTAATGATAGTAATTCTTATTCTCTTTCCTTTCTCTTTCCTTTTCTTTTTTCTCTCTGCTTTTAGGTCCAAATGCAACTCAGATCGGAGCCGGAAGTTATTATGGTCATAGCCCAGGATTTTATGGTCAGCACATTGCCCCTAGTCCAAAACCAACAAACAAGTTTTTTCAATGCAAGTTCTGTGTACGTTATTTCAGGTCCAAAAACCTCCTGATAGAGCACACCAGAAAAGTCCATGGAGCACAAGCCAGTGGAAGTCCTACTGGCCCCCCGTCCGCTGGATCGCTAAATTACAACGTCATGATGCATGAGGGATTTGGAAAGGTTTTTTCTTGCCAGTTTTGCACTTATAAGTCGCCAAGACGGGCCCGAATCATCAAGCATCAGAAAATGTATCACAAGAATAACTTAAAGGAGACGGCGACTCCCCCCGCTGCCACTGCACTGTCCGATTCAGTGTCTGCCTCGGTGCCGGTGCAAGATCCCTGCAAGGAGCTACCCGCAGAAGTGGTGGAACGTAGCATCTTGGAATCCATGGTCAAACCTTTGACCAAGTCTAGGGGCAACTTTTGTTGTGAGTGGTGTAGCTATCAGACGCCCCGCAGGGAACGTTGGTGTGACCATATGATGAAGAAGCACCGAGGCATGGTCAAAATATTGTCTAGTCTAAGGCAGCAGCAGGACGGAACCAACGTCCCTGATGTACAGAACAAGAGTGTGTCGAACCCTGCCCCAAACTCCAGCTATCTAGCCATGAACGCTGCAGGCCGCGAGATGCCCAATACCAACGTCTCAAATTTCAGGGGGTCCGTAGGCAATTCCCTCATCAGATCCAATTCTTCTGCAACTTCCAAGTTTTCTCCTTCCTCTTATCCTCAGATGAAGCCAAAGTCACCTCACAACTCTGGCCTAGTTAACTTGGCTGAGCGATCCCGATATGGAATTGCTGACATGACAAATTCTTCCGCTGACCTGGAAACCAACAGTATGTTAAACGACTCTAGTTCTGATGACGAGTTAAATGAGATAGACAGTGAAAATGGTTTGAATTCCATGGATCACCAGGCCTCGGGTCTGTCTACAGAGCAACTGATGGGATCCGATGGCAACAAATTATTGGAAACCAAGGGGATACCTTTCAGAAGATACATGAACAGGTTCCAGTGCCCCTTTTGCCCATTCCTTACCATGCACCGGCGCAGTATCTCTCGTCACATCGAAAACATCCATCTGTCTGGAAAGACCGCCGTCTACAAATGCGACGAATGCCCATTCACTTGCAAGAGTTCATTAAAACTCGGAGCGCACAAACAGTGTCACACGGGTTCTACGTCGGATTGGGATGCCGTGAATTCCCAGAGTGAAAGTATCTCTTCGTCACTGAATGAAGGCCCTGTGTCTTACGAAGGCGCAAACATCAATGGGAGAAAGTCAGGAGTCATGTTGGAATCTCTGCAACAGCAGCAACAGCAACCCCAGCAGCCGCCGCCGCCGCCGCAGCAGCAGCAACAGCAGCAACAGCAACAGCCACCGCAGCAACAGCAGCAGCAGCAACAGCAATCCCAGCAGCAGCCGCCGCCGCCGCCGCTGCCCCAGCAGCCCCCGCCCCCGCCCCAGAGCCAGCCTCAGCACCCATACAAGTGTACAATGTGTAATTACTCCACAACGACTCTGAAAGGTCTGCGAGTCCATCAACAGCATAAGCATTCGTTCTGTGATAACTTGCCAAAATTCGAGGGACAGTCCTCCAACATGCCATTGGAAAGTGAGCCCGAAAGCCACACCTCTTCCAGCACTGTGAAGAAAAGTCAGACCTCCATTCTTGGGTTGTCCTCCAAAAATAACTTCGTAGCTAAAACCTCTAGGAAGATTTCTAATGACTTCCCTCTCGATCTGTCCCCAGTGAAGAAGAGAACTAGAATCGATGAAATAGCCAGCAACCTGCAGAGTAAAATTAACCAGACCAAACAGCAAGAAGATGCAGTGATCAACGTGGAAGATGACGAAGAAGAAGAGGAAGATAATGAAGTCGAGATAGAAGTTGAACTCGACAGGGAAGAGGAGTCAGCGGAGCCACTGATGGAGGCTCCAGGATCTTTTGTGACTCAGCAGATTTGGGGGAGAGAGGCTAATGATTCCCAGAAGGAGGCTAGTTACAGAAACGTGCCACACGACTACAACGCCACCAACGGGGCAGAGATCGAGCTAACCCTTTCTGAAGACGATGAAGATTATTACTGCTCCTCTGTCAACATGAAGGATCATCAGGGTTCCAATGCAGCTCTTTTAGGCAACCAGGCCAGTATGTACGGGTCGGATCATAACAATGAGAATTCTGAATTTAATGACTCTGGAAGACTTTACTACTGCAAACACTGTGACTTCAGCAACAAATCTGCCAGGAGCGTCAGCACCCACTACCAGCGGATGCACCCTTACATTAAGTTCAGCTTTAGGTATATCTTAGACCCCAATGACCACAGCGCAGTGTACCGATGTCTGGAATGTTACATCGACTATACCAACTTTGAAGACCTGCAGCAGCATTACGGTGAACATCACCCCGAGGCCATGAACGTGCTCAACTTTGATCATTCGGATTTGATTTACCGGTGCCGTTTTTGTTCCTACACTAGCCCCAATGTCAGAAGCCTGATGCCCCATTACCAAAGAATGCATCCAACGGTGAAAATTAACAACGCCATGATCTTTTCCAGCTATGTCGTTGAGCAGCAAGAAGGGCTAAATGCCGAGTCCCAGACCCTGCGGGAGATTTTGAATTCTGCTCCCAAGAACATGGCCACCTCCACTCCGGTGGCTCGTGGGCCCGGCGCTCCAGCGTCGTTTCACAAAAACCCTCCTTCCAAGACTTTTACTCCAGAGTGTGAAAATCAGAAGGACGCCTCAGTTAACACTGTCGTGGTTTATGACTGTGATGTCTGTTCCTTTGCAAGCCCAAACATGCATTCGGTCTTGGTTCATTATCAGAAGAAGCACCCTGAAGAGAAGGCTTCCTACTTCAGGATCCAGAAAACTATGAGGGTGGTGTCTGTGGACAGGGGCTCTGCCCTTTCCCAGTTATCATTTGAGGTGGGTGCGCCCATGTCTCCCAAAATGTCCAACATGGCTTCTCCCCCGCCCCCCCCACCCCCCCCACCAGACCTCGGCACTGAGCTGTACTACTGCAAGCACTGTTCCTATAGCAACCGGTCCGTTGTGGGCGTGCTCGTCCATTACCAGAAGAGACATCCTGAAATAAAGGTTACTGCCAAGTACATCCGGCAGGCCCCTCCCACCGCAGCAATGATGAGAGGGACCGAGGTGTCCCACGGTGCTCCCCGGCCACCTGCCTCCATGCAGCGGCTGAACCGGGTGGGCTCCGAGAGAGACGTCCCTCCTGGGGAAAATGAGATGTTCTTCTGCCAGCACTGTGACTATGGCAACCGAACGGTCAAGGGAGTGCTCATTCATTATCAGAAGAAGCACCGTGACTTCAAGGCCAATGCAGATGTGATTCGGCAGCACACGGCCACCATCCGGAGCCTCTGTGACCGCAGTCAGAAGAAGCCTGCCGGCGGCCTGCTTTCCCCAGCCTCAGGCGCGGAGCGAGACAAAGCCAAGCTCCGTGCCCTCAAGTGCCGGCAGTGCTCCTACACCTCCCCTTACTTCTACGCCCTGAGAAAGCACATCAAGAAGGACCACCCCAGCCTGAAGGCCACCGTCACTTCCATTTTGCGCTGGGCCTTTCTGGACGGCTTAATAGAAGCCGGCTATCACTGTGAATGGTGTATCTATTCCCACACCGAACCCAGCGGCTTGCTTCTGCATTATCAACGGAGGCACCCCGAGCATTACGTCGACTACACTTACATGGCCACGAAGCTCTGGGCCGGGCCCGACCCTTCCCCTCCCTCCCTCGCCATGCCGCCTGAAGCCAAAACCTACAAGTGCCGGGACTGCATTTTTGAAGCCTCTTCCATCTGGGACATCACCAATCACTATCAGGCTTTTCACCCTTGGGCCATGAACGGTGATGAATCCGTCTTGTTGGACATCATAAAGGAGAAGGATGCCGCTGAGAAGGCTGATGCCCAGCCCGACGAGGTCCCGGCCCGGATGAACTGTGAAAACAAGCTGACCCCCGTCCCGCACGTCGAGCAGGAGGCCGAGTCCCCGGAAGACCCGGCCCTGTCACCAGAAAAAACCGTCCAGCTAGCCTCAGCCAACCCGGCGATATCCTCCACCCCGTATCAGTGCACGGTCTGTCAGTCGGAATACAATAACCTGCACGGCCTCCTCACCCACTACGGCAAGAAGCATCCCGGCATGAAGGTGAAAGCCGCGGACTTTGCCCAGGACATAGACATCAACCCCGGCGCCGTGTACAAGTGCCGGCATTGCCCTTACATTAACACTCGCATTCACGGCGTCCTCACCCACTACCAGAAGCGGCATCCGTCCATCAAGGTGACCGCGGAAGACTTTGTTCACGACGTGGAGCAGTCTGCCGACATATCCCAGAACGACGTGGAGGAGACGAGCCGGATTTTCAAGCAGGGCTACGGGGCTTATAGGTGCAAGCTGTGCCCCTACACCCACGGCACTCTGGAGAAGCTCAAAATCCACTACGAGAAGTACCACAATCAACCCGAGTTTGATGTGTTTGCTCAGTCGCCCCCAAAGATGGCCATCGCCCTGGAACCCGAGCTCCCAGCGGAGGTCAGCCCCGCCCAGGTGCTGTCTGCCGAGGAGGTCGGCGAAGTGTCTCTGCCCGCCTCTCACTTCTCCACCTCCCACTTGGTCTCCCACACAGTGTTCCGGTGCCAGCTTTGCAAATATTTCTGCTCTACCCGGAAGGGAATCGCCCGCCACTACCGCATCAAACATAACAATGTCCGGGCACAGCCTGAGGGCAAGAACAACCTCTTCAAGTGTGCTCTCTGCTCCTACACCAACCCCATCCGCAAGGGGCTGGCAGCGCATTATCAGAAGCGGCACGACATCGACGCGTACTACACCCACTGCCTGGCAGCCTCCAGGACGGTGAGCGACAAGCCCAGCAAAGTCATCATCCCCTCCCCGCCCAAGGATGATTCCCCCCAGCTGAGTGAGGAGCTGCGGCGGGCGGTGGAGAAGAAAAAATGCTCCTTGTGCTCCTTCCAGTCATTCAGCAAAAAGGGGATCGTGTCCCATTACATGAAGCGTCACCCCGGGGTGTTCCCAAAGAAGCAGCATGCCAGTAAACTGGGAGGCTACTTCACTGCCGTCTACGCGGACGAGCACGAGACGCCAGCACCGCAGGAGGAGAGGAGCGATGGTGAAAAGCCCGAGGTGGAGACCGAAGCACAGGAAATCGAATGGCTCCCCTTCCGCTGCATAAAGTGCTTCAAACTGTCCTTCAGCACAGCTGAGCTGCTGTGTATGCACTACACCGATCATCACAGCAAAGACCTGAAACGAGACTTCACCATCCTGGGCAGTGGCACTCGCTCTCAGAGCTCTGCCTACCAGTGCAGGCACTGTGATAGCAAACTGCAGAGCGTGGCGGAACTGACCTCGCATCTGAACAGCCACAATGAGGAATTTCAGAAGCGGGCCAAACGTCAAGAGAGGAGGAAACAGCTTCTGAGCAAGCAGAAGTACGCAGACGGTGCTTTTGCCGATTTCAAACAAGAGAGGGTAAGGAGCTGTTTTGATTTCCCTTTCCCCCAGGAGGCGCCTCATTGCCAGTGCCCACTTGCACTTCTTTCTTCATTGGCAGCCAAACTGCTCCAGGTTTACTGGTGACTCTGTGTGCCAGAGAGCTCGACGTATCCATTAAACCTTTCGAGTTGGATTTATTCCCATCACTTGGCCTTGCCTCTCCCTGGATTCCCCTTCGCTCAATCTCCTCCCCAGGCATCTTGTTTAGATTTATTTATCTGTCTGTTTCTGTCAAGTAGCCCCCGATCCGAACCTTAATTCCGTGAGGCAGTAATTGTGGGCGGTCTCTTTATTTCGTTAGCCCTCTCTGGAAATGTCCCATGTCATCATCGGTGTTGGATGTCGGGCATGATTGTAACCTCTGCAAAACTAATCTTTTCCAGAAGGACATTGATATCATGTTCACAGAAAATATCGCCCGGGCAGGGCAAAATTAGTTTGAAGCAGGCAACTCTGTGGTAACCGACTATGAGAGGGTTACTCAGCTCCAAAGACGTATCCTCTACCCGCTTCCACTTGAGATTTGAAATATTTTGAATTCGGGCACCTTCCACAGTAGCCAGGGTGCTGTGATTCTTGGGAGCAATACATTTTTTTTTCTTTTTTATGTGGTATCTCCCTTGGTTTAGAACCACAGTATGCATAAAGGCCCGCACGAGCACGCACACACAGACACGCACGCACGCACACACGCACACACGCACATCGAGAGTAATTAGTGGAGTGGACAATCTGGGAAGATTTGGAGTACTGATGCTACCACTGTATTTTAGCAGCCTTTTGGTCACTTAGAAGAAGTGCCAAAGATCAAGGAGAGAAAAGTGGTGGGATACAAATGTAAGTTCTGTGTTGAAGTTCACCCGACGCTCCGCGCCATCTGCAATCATCTTCGCAAGCATGTCCAGTACGGGAACGTCCCAGCAGTGTCCGCTGCCGTGAAGGTGAGAACTCTTGAGGAGCTCTGGCTGAACATTCTTGTGTGTGAGCTATTCTGGTTATTTATTAACCACACGTTGCTAAGATCTTCTTATAAAAGAATTGTCCCAGCTCAGGCATGTCACCCTGAGAAGCAGGGAAGAGAGGCCTTTCTTGTCGTATAGCCTAGGTCCTTGTCCCCGTTCGGTTAGCTCTGTTAATGCCAGACGGTCTGGGTCTCTGAATGGGAGGTTCGAGATCACCCCTTGGTTCGAAAATGATTGTGTATGTGTCTGCTATTTCTTATTCCAAGCACACTGAGCTCTTAAGAGGAACAAGTGCAAAGTATTGTAGTCATCATCCTTACCCTCCTGCCGCTTACCATCCTGTCCCCTTCTGGCTGAGAGTGCAGAGGGCCCAGCTTCCCAAAGAAACTGGTCGTTATACTTCTTACTCCTGGCAGCGAGGGTGACTGAAAACTAGTTTCAACTTGCTTTGGAGAACAGACGTGTCCTCTGGGGAGCGTGAGAGGCATTACATCTGCAACAGAAAAGTCTTCAATTCATTATTGACTCAGGGAGCCTTTTGGTCTGCTCTTTCTTTCTTCCTCCCCTTCTCTTTTCCAGTGCACTTTGGCCAAATACCGACCCTCTCCCCTCCTTATCGCCCGCCCCTTCTGTGTTAGTCTGATGTAAAGAGCAAAATCAGAAAATTCCTCTAGTTTTCCTAATGTTCAAGAGATGATGGTCCCGGGCCGGACAACTCCTTGTGCAGTGCTTAAGGGATCAGTGAATATTAATTGGTAATGAGAAGAAAAACTTGCTTCAGAGGTTTCTTTTCTCTTAGTATGCATGAATGTGCCTGAGGTCTCTCCCCCCCCCCCAGCCCCACCCCTTTCCTTTAACATCCTCCCTTCCACCTCTCCCCACCTCCACTTCTTGCTCTGTCCTCTTAATGAATTTAGCACCAGTTGATAGCTTCTACTGTACTGCACTCAAAGCTGAAGCCATCTCTTTAGATTCGCAAAGCAGGTACTACAGTGAATGGAGCAGCAGGTAGTATGAGCTTCCAGTCACCGTCCTGCAATATTCCCCCTTTTTTTTCTGTAGGAATTGCCACCTACGTGAGAAGGTAGTTTAGGCTTTGGCTTCTTTGTGGAGAGAGAGACTCAGGTGCCAGTTAGATCTGATTATACCATCTGGGTGATTGAGGATTCTTCCTTAATTCCTTAATGATTTTTTTTTAATTTGGAAATGGTCGATGTATGAACAGCACGGGCCAGAAGGCCAGTTTTGTAATTCACATTTAGTGGGTCTCTTTTTTTTTCTTTCCTTCTTTCCTTCCTTCCTTCTTTCTTTTTTTTTTTTGCCTCATTCATGGTATAGTTAAACATGCTCTTGAATGTGGCCTTAATTTCTTAACTTTCTGCATTTGCTTTCAGGGTTCCAGCATATTCTGCTGCTCAAAAGCAGTGGGTTTCATCCATTTTTCAAGTGAGTTTGAGATTGTGGTGTCTGCAATGTGGAGTATTTTTTGGTGGTGGAGAAAGTGTGGCATGGTTCTCATCACTCATTGGTGGAAAAGCATATTAACAACCTTGCTTTCACAGGTTTCTTACTGCACTTCAAAGGGCAGGGGGTGTTTTTCCCCACATTTTTTCCCCACAAGGCAGAAGACATACATGAGAACTCAGAGGCATGAAGAATCACCAGTTTTGGCTGTCGTCTGAATGGGGCCCAAAACGTGATGGAAGGATGGAAGGAAAAGAGGGGGAGGTGCCGCTAGACATTTATTTTTTTGGTGGGGTGTATGTTGTGTTTTTTTTAGCAGGAAGCTGATGATTCTTCACATCTGTTGTTCGACAATTTGGAGGCAGTCAAAGACCCCAGTTGCTTGGTGAACCAGGTAGATGGTGAACATTGCTTGGTGGATGGAACTTTGGAAGATGACACCCGGCCTGGGGGCTACCACTGCAGCCAATGTGACAGGGTCCTTATGTCCATGCAGGGACTGCGTTCTCACGAGAGGAGTCATTTGGCACTGGCCATGTTTACCCGGGAAGACAAGTACAGCTGCCAGTACTGTTCCTTTGTGTCTGCTTTCAGACACAAGTAAGTTGTGGTGCATGTAGGGAAGGGATGGTTGTTGTTTCTCTTTTCTTTTGGAGAGGGAGGGAATTGGAGGTGGAATGGTAGGGTGTGAGGGGGATTGATGGGGATGTGTGAAATGCCAACTCCTAAACCAAGCATACGTTCAAAGATGATGATCACAACCATAATCATCATATAACGATAATGAGTAAGTTGAGCACTTACTATGGGCTAAAAAACTGTACTAAACACTGGGGCACATCCAAGATAATCAGGGCACAATCCCTATCCCATGTGGGACTCCCATTATAAGTAGGAGGACGAACAGCTACTGAATCCCCATTTTACAGATGAGGAAACTGAGGCTCGGAGAAGTTAAGTGACTTGCCCCAAGGCAGACAAGTGGCAGAAGCAGCGTGGCTCAGTGGAAAGAGCATGGGCTTTGGAGTCAGAGGTCATGGGTTCGAATCCCTGCTCGGCCACTTGTCAGCTGTGTGACTTTGGGCAAGTCACTTAACTTCTCGGTGCCTCAGTTACCTCATCTGTAAAATGGGGATTAAGATTGTGAGCCCCCAGTGGGACAACCTGATTCCCCTGTGTCTACCCCAGCGCTTAGAACAGTGCTTGGCACATAGTAAGCGCTTAACAAATACCAACATTATTATTATTATTATTATTAGAGCTGGGATTATAACCCAGTTCCTCTGATACCCAGGTCCTTGCTCTTTCCACTGAGCCATACTGCCCCTCTGAGTACCTGAACCATCTGTAAAAGTAGCTTCACATTTGAGGGTTGTGGATTTCGACTGAGTGAGGGATAAGTGTGGTTGACACAGATTATGTGGCCCAATGTTCACAGTTTGATTGCAGTATAATAGGGATAGAAAGATTTAGAGGGAAGAATGTCAGTCTCAAGTTAGTCTACCAGCTGGTCAACTGGAGCTTGTGGAAGTCATGTTAAATATCTTTTGCCCCTTCCTGCCACAACAGCTCTGTGTCTTGGGTTCTCAGCCAAACCATTTTGCTGCAAGGTAGCCAGTAGTAAAAAATCTGGTCTTTCTATGCTTTGATTGTGCTATGTACTCATAAAGCATTTGGGGATCCATTGGAAAGAGGTGCTAAATTATAGTGAGACATACTCATTTGAAAACAGAAGTGTGAAGTAAGTGCTGGATTGGGGTAGTCTATAAAATATGAAGTAGTTATTTTGTAATCGTTGGCAGGTCGAGAAAGGTTTTTTTTTAATTATAAAGAAGGGAAATGAGCTATATGTCCATACCTTGGTATCAATGGGCAAGCAAAGTTATAGCTTCAAAACTTTCAAAAGCCCAAGATTCAAGAGAAAGACCTCTAGGGTTATCATGATAGGAATGGTGTATGTTTGGCATTAAGTGCACTAGCATGAAAGATTGTGAGGTGTTTTATTATAAATAGCTGTGGTGAGCAGTCTATTTAATTGTTAAGTAGATTCATTCCCACATCAGCTATTTAAAATGGAGTTTTGTTCTATGAGTACTGACACAAATTGGTGTTCAGCATACCTTATTCATTTGTTAGATTAATTATTTTCCCTGGACCAGCAATTATTATGTTGCACCATGGGCTATTTATAATGAAATCATTTTCCTATAAAAATGTCTTTGTAAAGGGTGATGTACAATAAATGTGGTGTTTATCCATGCTTTTAGATATATCACTCCCCTGCCTAGAGATTATAATTTGATAATTCATTGTTCAAGCCCGTTCTGACCTTCCAGATTGTGGCAGGGGGCTGGGGGTGGGGGGGCGGGGGGGCGGGTAGAAGGAGGAAACGTTTGAATATTTTTAAAGAGAGAACACTCCCACCAGATTCTAATACTAAAATAGGACTTTAAAAGTTCCACAGTCCATTTCAAATGAAAACACATACTATTCTTGGTCCCCTATCACTATGCACCATTGAACTTGGGGTTTCAGGATATTTTCTTGCTATTTTTGGCCAGCTTGCACTTCAGCAACTTCAAGGTGTCCAATCTTAGGAGATGTGCCTTGGCTCTCAGCCAGTTCAAACTGGATTCCAGAGAACTCGCTGATTTTTGTGTTCTTGGGTTGAAGCTTCCAAATTTCTGAGGTTCTCCCAGCACAGGAAAAAAACAGAAAACCCCGGTGCCAGTGTGGGTTTGTAAATCCAGCATGGCTATTGGTTCAGTTCATGCTTGTCCACCAAACGGAAAGTCTTTTGGCTCAGATGTGGTTCTCCAGTTCCCTCCTTTGCTGCCTTATTCTGCCAAGGTTTTCCAGATGTGCATCAGGAGGTGGGAACAGTGGGACCATCCTCTGGAATAGGTGCCCCATTGGCCGTTATTCCACTTCTCCAAAGTCTGTTCCTTTTATAAAACTTGCCACTGAAAATTAGCAAAGAGTGGTTCCTCCATCTTGAATAGCTTGTGCATGGGGCCCATTGGAAAGAGGTAATGAGGAAAGTTGGCTTGTACTGTTCGGTCTGAGATGGCATCTGACATTACTTATTCCTCTTTTTTCTTTTCCCTACCTCCTCCACACCAAGTTTGGATCGCCATATGCAGACTCACCATGGACACCACAAGCCATTCCGCTGCAAACTCTGCTCCTTCAAATCCTCCTATAATAGCCGCCTGAAAACGCATATACTCAAAGCTCATGCTGGTAAGTTGCTATTTTACCACTGTTCTACTCCTTTATTGAGGTTAAAATTTGACACGATTTTTGTTATTGAATGTAAAAGAAAATATATTCAACTCATCAAAAAGAGTAAGCTATCTTGGAATTAAAAGGATTTGTTTCTTCAGGTTGATAAAATTCCCCTTCCTCACTACCCCTAAAAAAGAAAAAAGACTGAGCCACATGAAAGTTCTGGTTGTGTTTGCTCCTTAGCTACAAACAAGGGCTTGTTTGATTTAGAAAGCTTCCTAAAGACCTTGTGTCTCATCATCAATGACATTTATTGAGAACTTACCATGTATAGAGCACTGTACTAAGTGCTTGGGGCAGAGTTGGCAGATACGCTCCCTGCCCACAACGAGTTTACAGTCTAGGTGGATTTGCAGATGGGTGTTATATAGATAGTTTTTGGACCCACTTACCGGATCCTTAACCAAAACAAAGTCAAAATTTCAACAAAGTCCAATAAGCCAGAGAAAGTCCAAATGGCAAAAACGAATGCTACTATTTTCAATTGTTTTTACACTAATATGCAAATGGTAAGAAATAACTTTGGTTCTCATTAGTATTCCCAAGATTTGGCAGATCTAGCCTTTGCATGTCCCTCTCTCTTCCTTGCCTGATCTTCTTCATAGCAGCATACTCCTTTAATAATAATAATGTTGGTATTAAGCGCTTACTATGTACCAAGCACTGTTCTAAGAGCTGGAGTAGAAGTAGATACAAGGTCATCAGGTTGTCCCACTTAGGTCTCACAGTCTTCACCCCCATTTTACAGATGAGGGAACTGAGGCACAGAGAAGTTAAGTGACTTGCCCAAGGTCACATAGCAGACAAGTGGTGGAGGCAGAATTAGAACCCACGACCTCTGACTCCCAAGCCCGTGCTCTTTTCACTAAGCCACGCTGAGTCAGAATTTAGGAAATGAATCCAAATTGGATCCAGAGACTATAAAGGATCAAGGAAGCAACCACTGTATTATCTGAAATTGAGTGGTAGAGGTGATGTAGGGAGGAGAGGAAGGTAAGTTGGTCAGCCAATCATATTGAGTGTTTACTGTGTGCAGAGCACTGTACTTAGCACTTGGGAGAATACAATATAACAATATCACAGACACATTCCCTACCCATAAGGAGCTTACAGTCTAGTGGGGGAGACAGTCTTTAATATAAATAAATTGCAGATGTAGAAAGTAAATTACAGGTGTGCTTCAGATCTCTTTGCCAAGTGTTCAGTTTGTTTTCTGTTTCCCTCAGATATCTAAGCTCAACAGCAGCATCTGAGCCACTGCGCAGTGGCTTAGTGGCTCAGTAGGGCTGAAAAGTAAGGCCACTAAATCTGCTAAGCAGCCACCCCAACTTAAGAGAGTTAGAGACCTTAATGAAGGTCAGTTCACTCTTGATTCTGTTCACTGGACATTCACTGGAGGGCCAGGAGCTCTGCCGCAGTTGACCTTCCAAACATTTCTGTGGGAAAGGTGACTTGAACCTTGTTACTCGCCAATGGCATTGTTGACTCATGGGTGTTAACAGGCTTCCTTTAATCAACCACTTTGGGCTCCCCCTCTCCAGATTAACAACAACAACAATAATAAAAACAGCAACAAAAAAAGAACAGTCAAGGCCAATGTACTAGACCCTCAAAGCTGATGGAATGCCTTCATGGTGTTAAGGGAATCCCGGTAGACAGCCAGTAACCATTTTCCCATGTCAGAGAGCAATGTCTATGCTCCAAGAACCAGTCGTCTGGTTGGAGGAAGGGAAAGGGGAACCAAGTGACAGGAAATCATAATCAAATGATTGGGCAGGACTGCTGTGTAGTGCTTCCAGGGAGAATGAAATCTCTTTCTCTGGATAGGAATAGCCAAATATCCAAATGGAAATTCCCTTAATGCTTTCACTTGCTTTCCTCCCTCTTGTATAGGCCCTGCTAAAAGTTGTTCTTGGGACCTCACTCAATAAATACGAGATAGCAAACATTTCTGATCATGGGTGGATAAGGACTCCCATATGCCACTGGGGTAGGGTAGTGACCCCGACAGCCACCCTCCTTGACCATTCTTTCCTTTTGGTCTCCATGAACTTTCTTTGTTCTGGACAATTACATGCTTTGCCAACAAGCTCACCTCCCCTCTCAAAAGTTGGTGGTGTTGGGACACTGACCAGCTGAGAGGGCAAACCCTCCAGAAAGTGGATTTTCCTTCTTGAGGGTGGTTGCCCTTCTTCAGAAAGGGGGGTGGTCTCAGACTCCTTTGGATAACTGTTCTTGGAAAAGGGCATTGTAGAGCTGCTGCCTTCTCCAGTTTCCCGGGATTCCAACCTTTACATCTCCAGTAGCATCTGACTAATGTCCACTCAGTAAGCAGTCTTACAGTTCAAGCTGCTCCTTCTCTACTCCCTATAAGAAGCAGGGCATCCAACCAAGAAATCTTCCCCGGTGAGCTTTTCCCTCAGGCTGCAACCTTAATAGCATCTCTTGTCAGAAGCCCCCAGTGGGAACCAGTTAATCACTCAGCCTGTGGGAAAGACTTAAAAAGAGTGCCAGAGGCTGCATATTGACCTGAAGACACTGAGTTAAAGTTTATATTACTGAATCCGACTAAGTAGACTGGCCTCTTGTGCTTTCTGGAGAATTGGGACCTCACTATAAGAAAGTCAGCTGTTGTCTGAACTTCTTTCCATTGTATGCCAAAGTTCTCAAAGGTGAAACCTGTGCTACAGTGCCTTGTCTCTGAGTAATCCAGTGATTTATAGAAAGAAAACTTTCTACCCATTTAAACAATGGTTCGCAATCCTGAATAGTCTGGCTTAATCCTTTCTCTGGTTGTGCTATTCACTGCAGCTAATCTCTGTTCAAATGATGCAAATTCTTCCACCATGCAAGCTGTCGATTTAATAAAAATTTAAAATCTGGCTCGCAGGAATAATCATGTATTTCTTAGGCCTACTGTGGTTCGCTGATATCAGGTGCCCTATCATTACACTGCTAGTAAATTGAAAAAGTGGGAACAACTTGTTGTGGATTAAATGTTCAAAAACAGAATCTATCAGCAAAGCTAGTTTAGGGTTCATGTTGAATTATAATGCTTTTCATCTAAAACAAAAGCTCCTGACCAGCAGCTTTACAGCTGTTCTTCCTTCAGATGTCTCCCTTTTATTTATCTGCTCTCTTCTTCACTGCACCGCAGGTTGTACTTTTAGCTCTCCCATTCCCAAACCATTGTTTGCACCTTTTCCTCCTTTTTAAAAAAAATGACATTTGTTAAGTGCTTACTGTGTATCAAGCACTGTTCTAAGCCTTGGGGTGAGATACAAGTTAATCAGATGGGGCACAGCCCCTGTCTCACATGGGGGCTCACGGTCAAGTAAGAAGAAGAACAGGTACTGAATCCCCATTCTACAGTTGAGGAAACAGAGGCACAGAGAAGTGAAGTGACTTGCCCAAGGTCACACAGCAGGCAAGTGGTGGAGCCAGGATAAAAACCCAGATCCCCTGTCTCCCAGGTCTATGCTTTATCCACCAGGCCACGCTGCTCTTGCTTGGAAAACCCACCTGGCCAGCTTTGGCAAACTTCAGCCCTCCCCTCCTGCAAAACCTTCTTAAAAATAATTTAAAAAAATCACCTTTCTCAGGAAGCAATCTCAGATTAATTACTCCTTCTTCAACAATGCCATTCCATCAGCTACCTCAGTGCTGTAAATGTAAATACTCAGTGTAAACAAACAGTGTGTTTGTTTGTTTACTTGTTCATTCACTCCTATCACTTATCTCACTCTTGACTAACATATTCATCAGCTCATGTTTACTGTCTCCCCATTGTAATGTAGGCTCCTTAATTAATTCTGTATGTTCCTCAAGCTCCTAGTGCACTCCTCTATTCTCAGAAGGTGTTCAATAAATCCACTGCTACTGGTTATCTTTTAGGTTATCTTTTAGCCCTCCACCTCCTTTGTTAGAAACATGGATAACTAGTTGCATCCTCTTCATCTTTGGATGGGGCCCACCTCAGCATGTTTGGGGATATCCTAACTCTCAGTATAGAGGAACAAGAGAAAAAAGGCAGAACTAAGATTACTAGGTTCACTTCAGATATTTTCAGCAGTTTGCCCAGCTGTGGAAAAACATCTTCTCGGTCTTCTTAGGCATTGTTGCTATGGTGCATTTGATGTTCAGAACTATCAAGAGCCAGTAAATCTAATAACTTTAGGGTGAACTGACTCTCCTCTTTTTTCCTTTCCCCTTCTCTGTTTTCCTTTCTCCCTCCTCTTCCTCCTTCCTCTCCATTTTTCTGTGCCTCTCTCTCCCTCTCCTGCTTTCGGTCATCTCCTCCCTCCTCCCTTTTTTTCTCCCTCTCCCCTTCCCTCTGCTCCCTTCCTCTCTCCCTCCCACTTCCTTTCCTTCACTTCCTCCTTCCCTCCTCCCTCTTTCTCCCCCCGTTTTTCCCTTCTCTCCCTTCCCACTCCCTCTCTCCTCTCTCTTCCTCCCACTTCCCGGCCCTCTTCTCTTTCCCTTCCTCCTCTTCTCTCTCCTTTAGGTGAACATGCCTACAAATGTTCCTGGTGCTCATTTTCCACCATGACGATCAGCCAGCTGAAGGAGCATTCCCTGAAAGTCCATGGGAAAGCCTTGACCCTCCCAAGACCACGCATTGTCAGCCTCTTAACCTCACATGCCCACCACTCCTCCCAGAAGGCTGCCCCTACCGAAGATGTGGAAGACTCCAATGGTAAAATGGGCTTCAGAGCCTGAATTAACCCTCTGGTTGTTGTGGTGGGGTGGAATTTGGGACTGCGGGGGAAATGACAGCTTCAGGGAGAAACTTGAAAAGGCCTCTTGGCCAAATAAGAGCTAGGAGTTGGAGTGGGCAGCCCATTAAATGTGAGTTTACAATGTGACATGGCAGCAAAATTAGGCTGATGCTATTTTGGACAGTATGTGCTGAGATATCATACCATGTGAGAGAAGACCCTGATAATCTCTCTTCCCTCATGACACTCAAGGGTTTTGCGCACTGAAAGTTCCTAAGAGGCTAGATACATCTGGATAAATTGGAGAAATGTCAAAGAAAAAAAAGGCAAGGAAAAGAATTGGAGAAATGTAATATTGGCTTAGCATCATTCTGGGGAAGACGTAAGGTCTTGAGGTGTTTGGAGGTTGTCGAAATAACTGAAGAGAGAAGAGAGTGATTGGGTGTGGCCCAAAGGGGAATTAAAGTTTGATCACGTCAAATTTGAAAATGGAAGGCGTGAGCTGAATTGTAGCAAATCTTCCTAAGTTACATTTGCTGGAGAAGTAATGGAAATGATGGCGGGAGCATTATCCCTTGAGGAATCCAAACTGGGTTAGCCCTTATAATAGGAGAAAAATGGTAGTGCTCCCATTGAGTACTGGTACAGAGTTGTGAAAATTCCCCCTTTGTCCAGTGTATCTATAATTTCTGTTCTGCAAGGCAGTAGCAGGCTTGTGTTGTTTTAAATGCGGGTATTTGAGCATGGAATAACTTCTGTGGTCATTAGAAAGAAAAGAAAAACATGAATACACTTAAGAAGTTGAGGGTGGAAACCGTTTTTTAACATTCCCAAATGATCACAGTAATATCTGAGCAATATTTTTAAAGATGACCTTTTTGAAGGTAGTTAGCTGTGGGGAGGAAAAGGGGGTGCTGTCGGAGAGAACAGAACTCCTGTGGTTGATAACTGCCTTTGTGAAGTCTGGGTTAAGAAGGCAATAGAGAGATTGTGATAGTTTTCTCTTAGGGAATCATATCATACGAACACAGTCTGTCATTTGATATCCCCTCTGTGAAGCATTTCCCTTGTACAAGGAATGCTTCATTATTATCATTATTATATATAATTTATCCAGTGCTGACAATGTACGTTATCCTGAGGTCAGAGGTCAGGTGGAGCCTAAAGAGTTGGATTGGAAATGGGTTAAGAGGAGCACCTAAGTTTTGTAGAAAACATCCCATTTTATCAGGCTACATCTCTTCACCAGAACAGTCTTATACAGTGTGAGCATTCAACAATATTGGTCCCAATTCTTATATATGCTTATTCTCATTGGTGAAGGTATTTCTCAGGTGCTTTCCTCTGTCCTGGAAGATTCATTCATTCAATTGTATTTATTGAGCGCTTACTGTGGGAAGCTGCACATTGTAGAGTCAGAGTACAAGTATGGCTGTGATCTAATTGGCATTTCCAGCATGGACTCAGGGAAGAAAAGGGTCTGACTAATTTTCCATATGGCTTTTTTGGTTTCCCTCCCTTCTGGGGTGGGATCCGGGCAGTGTGGCTCAGTGGAATAAGTCACAGAATGGAACTATGAAGTTCTAACCCCAGCTCTGCCACTCTTCTCTGAGGACCTTGGCCAGGTTACTTCACCTCGGTCAGCTGGGTGACCTAGGTTTCTCATCTGCAGAAAGGGCTAGCTGAAGAGACCTGATAGAGCAGTCTGGACAACAACTCACTTTAGGAGACTGTGTTGCCTTCAGCCCCATTAGTCTTACAACTGGACAAGGCCAACTGAAGTCGCATGGCCTAGTGAAAATAGCATGGACCTGGGAGTCAGAAGTCCTAGGTTCTAAACCCGGCTCTGCCACTTGCTTGCTCTGTGACCCTGGGCAAGTCACTTAACTTTTCTATGCCTCAGTTTCTTCATCTGTAAAATGGGGATTCAATACTTGTTCTTTCTCCTACTTAGCCTGGGAGCTCCGTGAGGGACAGGGACCGTGTCCAACCCATATAACTTGTTTCTACCCCAGCAGGTAGAACAGTACTTGACACATAGTAAGCTCTTTACAAATACCATAAAAAAATCACAGACCTGAGCCCCTAACTCCCCGAATTTCCTAGGGAATGGAATGGAATCACCAGGTGGCTTGCTTGAAGAATGACCTGTGCTTGGTTAAAAGAAATGGTGGAGACTTTGGCATATCCGCTTGAGTTTGGGGGATCTCTAGTAGGATTTGTATTAAAACTGTCACAGACTTGCCTTTCTGTGGTCAAGGAATGTCTTAAAATACTGAAAACAGGGAAGGTATGTTGAAAGCATGCCTAAATAGTATAAGTATTGAATAGGGCCTGTACAATACTCAATCACTGGACCTCTGCTGTTTTTAACATATATGAAAAATGCTTACAGAAGGGCCAGCAGTAATCTATTCTAATTTGCTGATGACACAAAATTAAGTTCAGATGTGGGGGTAAACAGTGGGTAGAGAAGCAGCGTGGCCTAGAGGGTAGAGCCGAGGCCTGGGAGTCAGAAGGACCTGGGTTCTAATCCTGGCTCCCCCACTTGTCTGTTGTGTGACCTTGGGCAAGTTGTTTCACATCTCTGTGCCTGAGTTACCTCATCTGTAAAATAGAGATTTAAGTCTGTGAGCTCCATGTGGGACATGGACTGTGTCCAACCTGATTAGCTTGTTAACTCCAGCGCTAACGGTACAGTGCCTGGCACATAGTAAGCGCTTAACAAATACCATAAAAAAAAAGAGACTGCATTTCAAATGAACTTGAATGTATTTCATGAATGGGTAACTGGATGGAAAAAAGAATTGTCTGCTGATAAATGAAGCCCTGCAGGGACACGACAAGTCATATGATGATACACACTCCCAAGAATGAATGAATCCAAGTTGGAGCAGGACAGCTTTCTACCGAGTTGAGAGATACAGAGAAATCCTTCTGGAAAAACTAATATTATAGGCAAAAAGCAGTTTACTGGGGAAAAGAATGCCCCGTGTTCAGATAGCCTGTAAATAACATCTTTGTTAGTGTTTGGAATATGTGAAGCAATTCCCTGGAAGACAAATCATATGGAGTTGTTTTGGGGTTGCTCTTACTACATTAGGTTTCTAACACTGCAGTTGCCAAGAGCGGGAAGATGCCAAGGGCTGGTAACCTGTTCTAGGTCCCCAGGGGATGGTCATAATTGAGCCAGGTCAATAGCCAGTACGTGTAATGGCCGCCTGACAGCTGTTAGGTGGGCATGACTGAAATGAGTTGAATGTTTCATTGCCATTTGTAATGGTCAAGTGCGGCAGGCCAGGAAGGGACCATCTCTCAATGGCTGTCTTGGCAGGGGCTGTGTAATTCCTTCAGTTCCCAAGGCAGCCCCTCCCAGAGCATTGGTCCCTTCCAAGGGAGGCACATGCATGGGGTAGTAGCAGGAGAAAGGAGGAGGAGGAGGAAGTGGAAAGGGAACTTGCACAGCAGCTGCCTGTACTGCACCTGTTCTCTGGATAAAGAGAGGACTTTGGGTGTCAGGGCTGTCAATCTGGCACATTTCACTAGCTAAATTCACTCAATTTTTTTTTTTCAACCAGTTGTTGGAAAGAAAGGAACTGCTGTATAATGTTGGTTCTGTATATAGGGTAATGGGAAATAGCATGCAATTGCTATTCTAAACAAAGCGTTAAGGGGAAACCTTAAGATGATTCACAAAGGAGTTGCAGGTCACTTGTATTTCTCTC
The DNA here is from genome assembly GCF_004115215.2 of Ornithorhynchus anatinus. NCBI lineage: Eukaryota > Metazoa > Chordata > Mammalia > Monotremata > Ornithorhynchidae > Ornithorhynchus > Ornithorhynchus anatinus. Next base: position 20,841,344 of record NC_041753.1, on the reverse strand, counting down.
TTTGCCATATATGATATAACACTGTGCTTTATTTGGCTTTGCCAAATTTCTGAATTTCTTTGCTGGAAAAAAATCCAGGTCCCCAAACAAATAAAAGCATCAGAAAATAGGCCCTAGGTTTGTTTAAATCTGAGAGTTTTACACAATATATGGAGCGGGTTTGAGTGGGTATGCACGCTCCAGACCTAGGAGAAATTTGCAAAAAAAAAAGTAGTGGAATCCACATGATTCTAAATGTTCCTAATGATATTTCACACACCGGTCAGCTATTGAAGGAGGATTTGAAATGAATATTTTATCACAGGACATCACAGAAATTGTTAGGTTAAAATAGTGTAACAGGTATTGTTGTCTCCTCCATTGTGCCTTCCTTTTGGGGGTAACCCAATTGATCATTTTGGGGTACCCCACACCCTGTTGTCAGTGAGCTGGGACTTGGGCAGCAGAGGAGTCAGTGACTAAACCTAAAATGTGATCTTTCGATCTGGTGGCTGTGCTGATGTCAGGATTTTAGAGGTGGCTAGAAAGTGGAACTACTAATATGTGGGTCCCAAAATGGTATGCTTGTTTGTAAGGCATGCACCCAAATGGTATTTTATTGGTTCCTAATGTTCGAATTTTTCTGTACAGATTCAGGCAAAAAAGAAATTTTCCATGGCAAAAATCCTTATAAAAATATGCCTGTTCACTCCAGACCCAATCGATATGCTTTGAAATTTATATGTATTTATATTATGGCATTTGTTAAGTGCTTACTATGTGCAGAGCACTGTTCTAAGCACTGGGGTAGATACAGGGTAATCAGATTGTCCCACGTAGAGCTCACATTTTTTAATCCCCATTTTTACAGATGAGGTAACTGAGACACAGAGAAGTTAAGTGACTTGCCCAAGGTCACACAGTAGACAAGTGGCAGAGTCAGGATTAGAACCCACGACCTCTGACTCCCAAGCCCGTGCTCTTTCCACTAAGCCTCGCTGCTTCTCTAAAATTTATCAGAACAACATCAGCAATACCTTACCAGGCTGAACCAATACCCAGCCAGGCCAGTATTTTGTCTCTAACAGTGGCACCAAAGGATGTTTGGAGAAACCCAGAGGTTGGTGCTCTACTTGACCTCCAACTGCATGGTCAGGGGCGAGGGGAACTTCCAACTTCCCTCACTCTTCCCTGTAATAGTTCATCTTGGATCTTTCATTCATTCGTTCAATCGAATTTATTGAGTGCTTACTGTGTGCAAAGCACTGTACTAAACGCTTGGGAGAGTACAGTAGAAGAATAAACAGACTCAGTCCCTGCCCACAACGAGCTTTCAGCCTCTCATTCCGAAATCTATTTCAAACATGTGGTTTTTTTAGTTTGCTTGTATCCCAATTTTTTTCTTCTGACTTCCTCTCATCCAGAATTTGTCCCAGTACTTCTGCACAACTTCCTGTGATAACAAATACCATATGCTTACCATCCAGTGGATGAAGAAGTGTCTCCTTTGTCTCTTAGATCGGGTAGGACTTAGTGAACAACAATTCTGTGTTCCCTCTACCTTATTGTAGACTGCAGTCATGCCCCTCTCAACCCTGCCTGTGCCTTTCCAGACTGAAGAGCCCTAATCTTTTTTAGCATATCCTCATAAGATAGCTGCTCCACCCCCTTCATCATTTTCATCTTCTTTCTCTGTACATTTCCCAGCTCTACTTATGTGCTTCCCAAGATTTGGGGACCAGATTTGCTAACAGTAATCCAGTTGTGGACACACTATGGTTCTATAGAGTGGCCAGACAATGCTCTTGGTTTTGTTTTATAAACCCCAAACTGTTTGATGATAAGGTATGTCATTGTTGAAATTTTGCCCAAACCACCCTTTCTTCTGACTCCAGAATTAAAAAAAAAAAATAGCTATGTATTTTTTTTGTTGTTGTTTTTGTTTTTATCCATTCAATCCAGCTATGCTTTGTAGAATGGCCATAGTAGCAAAATCACTTCTACTGCTAAAGAATTTACAGTTCATTTTGGTCAACATAAATAAAAACACAGCAGACATTGAAACTGAGTATAAACCAAATACAATAAAAGGGGTGACTTGGGGGCATGGAAAGTAGGAAACTGGGAGTCATATATCACGGGGGGTGCCATCAACTCCCTTGACTTATTTGAGGCTAATCGTTAAACTTTCTCCATCTTAATTTGCCCTTCTTAAAAATACAGTTGTAATGCTTCCTACCTGAGAAGGATGTTTGTACTGTTATAGAATGATGACATATCATTTGTTAGAAATTTGGAAATCTTGAAATGAAAGATGCTGTGTACAAGGACAGAGAACTGTTACTGGAGAAAATCACTACGCAATGCAATTCACAGCGTGCCTGTCATTAGACCAGGTGCTCCATTATCTATAAATTCTCAATTGGTATAGAAAATGGAAAATCACTTAAGTTTCTTTAAAAAGAAAGTTGGGAAAAAAAAAGCGAGTGTAGGGAAAATAGATATGAAACCTATGTCCAGAATAGTTTTACTCTATAAAAGTAATCCATAAGAATGATAAAGTATCCCCAGAAAAATAGTAGAGCTACAAACATTAGGATTTTTCCCAAAGGGAGGTTGTGTGGAAAGAGGAAAACATAGAATGGATTAAGTTTTGTCATTCCCCACAATATACTCATAAGGTAAATTTTTGAGGCATTCTGAAGTTACTCAGGTAGTAGGGTATCCATTTATTGTAATGATTATCCACTGCAATATTTGTAAACAAATTTACAGTGGCAGTGGGAGGGGAAAGAGAGGACATTGAATTATGTCTACATAAGTCTATTTTTGTGTTGGATTAGATCCAAATACTAGGAAACCTCCTTAGCAAGAAGCTACCCAGAACACAATCCTGTGGATGGTAAAAAAAAGTTGACAGTTCCACCTGTGGGCACATGACATTTCACAGAAATCCAAATCCACTTAGAACTTTCTGGGCTTCATTTTGAGAGCGTCCCTCCTCGTCTTTAAGGCCAGGAAGCTCTTCCTCACGATGCTTTTGCTGTAAAGCCTAATATTTAGGGGAGACAGTTGAAAAGGAGATATACCCAAAGAATGGGAGATGCAGTGACAAAGAGAGGATGTGTGTGTATGTCGTCAGAGGGGCTTCCTCTGTACCATAATTATTGCTGAGAAATTTGGAGGGTATGGCAAGAGAGGAAGGGAATGTTGCATGAAGATGGGCTTTGGGGAATATAACAGTTTTTATGGTTTACAAAGGGTCCTATGGTAAAAATGTAGAATTTATATAACATGTAATTTTACTCACAGTGACTGTTGTGCACTTATGTGTAACTATTTCTATATGACTTTTAAAAAACACAAATGAATTTGGGTGGGTGGGTGGGTGAATTGTATTTAGACTTTTTTTTAAGCATCTTGAATTTTGAATTGCTTTGCTTTGAATGTCCAACCCAAATTCCAAGCTTCCAACTCGACCTTGACTGCAGCAAAACCTGACACTAAAAAGTGAAGATACTAGATGCCTGCCTTTCAAGAAAAGAATTTCAGACCAGTACATAGGTCAAACATAAAATTCAGGCTTTAAGAGGATCCAATAAGGTGCATCAGCCCATTTTAATAGGTTCCAGTTGCAATCAGGTGCCTTGGGGTGGAAAAAGATGAGGCAGTTCTTTAATAGAACAGTAATAGTAATGGAGAAACTCAAACGAGTGGTGATAATGTGGGCTGCAAGGATTCACAACATTCACAGCACATAGAAAATAGGCATGATTTTAATGGCCCAACACTTATAATGACTAGGTACTGCTTATCTCAAACATAACATCTCACTTGTACCTGACCACAGAAAACTTCCCTTACCACCTGATGAGGCCTTTGCTGAGTCGTAAACTAAAACTGATTTGGGGGACCAGGTTTGTAAGCCTCTCTGAGAATAGTACTCTTTGTTGTATAGGCTAACAGGTCTTTAATTCTGGTGGTTCTGGAGGGCACTTCTGTAGTGCGGTAGTTCTTTCTCATACACCCAGAAGTCTTCAAGGGGGAGGGCAAAGGGGCAGAGGCTATGCTATTGGAGCTTGGCCTCTTGTTTGCTCCAGGGTCTGTCACTGTCACTGTCATGGTTTAAAAGCACCCTTCCCAAGGACCCTAACAGGGTGGGATTTCTTTAGTTTTTAAGAATTAGCCACAGATAACACGCCAAAGATTAGAAAGCATTTGGAGTGTACTTTAGCATGCACCAGGAAATTTGTAACTAACCCCTTTCCCTTCCCCTTTGCCAAGAAAAACATTTGCTCATCATAAATATAAGCATGCGTTACCAAACACATTCAGAGCCAGTAATATCCAAAACAGAAGTTTGCTTCAGTGTTCCACATGCAACAGCAGTCTTATCGCAGTGTACTCACTGGAAAATTATTCATCAGCCCTCTGTACACCTCATTCAAGTAAAGTGTCTAGTGGAGATGAGGAGAGAGAAGCTGGGGGCAGGTAGTACATGAGCACAATTAGACTAACTGTACATTAACCTTGAGATGAAAAGTTACTTCAGTCCAGGTTTGCCTAAAGCAGGTTTTGCAAACAGGTTTCTGGCAGCCCTTCCTCTCCCCTTCACCCTTCCTGTGACTCTATGTGTCTCTTTCCCTCTGCTTTCTACTCCTGGTATAGAGAGCTAGGTCAGTGAAAGTGAGTAAAGCCAAACTGCAAAGGAAAAAAAAAATCAAGAAATGGCAAATTAGTGGGTAAGCAGTAATGGCCTTCATAATCGTCATTTTCAACAGAATTTATTGAATAGGTTTTCTGTTGGGAGCATGGTATCGTATGCAGTGGAGAATTTCAAAGGACAGCTCAGGCGCGGTGGAGGAAGTGTGAACACAGGACTAGGAAAATATGATTAGATCAAAAATGTAAGTACCTGGGACTTGAGGAGGGCAATACAAATAATAGAAATTGATACACGTGATTGACAGCGATGAAGATAGCTGGGGTGAAGGGGCAACCAGCTTTGAGGCGGTGGAGTTAGAGAGAGGGTGGTTTATAATTGCCTGAGAGTATAGATAACATGGTCCAAAAGGTCAGTCACAAATTATATATGACCTTCCTAATAATTTCATTCACCTGTCTGCGACCCTCAGAGAAAGCCTTCGGAAGACTCCTGGACTAACGTCTTGGCGAACAAGGGGTCACAGAACTCAAGCGCTGGCATCCTGTATAAGCTCGGGATGGTCCTGTGGGACCCAAGTCCCTGTTTGATCTTTGATCTTAGATGACTCTTCAGCCTTCCATTTAGGATAAGGTGGTGGTCTAGAATCAAAAGGCAATATCCTGCCAATGTCAGTTTGGTGCCACCCCTGTCACTGGCAATTCAGTTGGTACTAGACTGGGCACAGTGTGTGCTTGGAAGCTGCCAAGAGTCAATCAACTTTCTTCTCTCTTTTCTCCCCTTTCTCTCTTGCTTCTTTTTTTTTTATGGTGTTTGCTAAACATGTACTATGCGCTAGACACTGTGCTGATACAAGCTAATCTGGTTGGACACAGTCCATGTCCCCCAGTCTTAATCCCCATTTTATGGATGAGGTAACTCAGGCCCAGTGAAGAGACTTGCCCAAGGTCACACACAAGACCAGAGGCCATGCCAGAATTATAACCCAGATCCTTCCGACTCCCAGGCCTGTGCTCTATCCACTAGATCATGCTGCTTCTCTCTTCCCCTCCCCCACTTCGTTATTCTCTACTTGAAGCAGGTGAATCATTCTTGGGCTGTCATGCTTGGGGTGCCCCACTGCTCTCCCTCCTCTCTCTCCATACCTTCCTGATAAGTCCTACACATAACCAAAGGTTTTCATCGGCACCCAGAACTTAGAGTTATCAAATTCTTTTGCCTGTGTGGAAGCTTGTCCAACGTATGGATAAATAAATTGAAAAGGACAGTGTGGCCTTTTGGAGACTGCTAGACAGAATGTGCTGACAACAGGCCATTAAGCTCCATACCTAGTTGAAGTTCTACAAGGCTATTGTGACTACCCTTCTGTATGAGTTTGAGATCTAGACCTTCTACAGAAGACACAGTCAGCTCCTAGAGCAGTTTCAGAGTGTCTTCAAATAACTGGATTCAGTATCAAGTGGCAGGGTGTAATTACCAATAATGGGGTCCTGGTACATGATCAACTCATCAGCATTGAAATAATCTCACAGTAACTGGGTGGGAAGGCGAAGAGAATGAGACATGGTGGAGCACAGAAATCGGGGAAGGGATTGCTCTCCTAGGGCAACTTAATGAAGACATCATGAAGAGTGGGAAGTCAAAATCACAGGCAGACTCAATGTGGGTCAAACCCTCTACCCCATCCAGTCCATACTTCACTCTGCTGCCCAGATTATTTTTTTTTAAAAGAAGCATTGTCCAGAAGTCTTCCTGCTCTTCATAAACCTCCAATGGTTGCCCATCCCTCTCTGCGTCGAGCAGAATCTCCTCACCATTAGATTCAAGCCATGAAATCAGCTCTCTCCCCTTTACTTAGCCTCACTCCTATCCCACTACAATCCAGCCTGAACACTGCACTAGTCTAATACCAACTTGCTTACTAGGCCTCGATCTTGTCTCGCTCACATCCTTCCTCCTGCCTGGAACTCCCTCCCTCTTCACATCTGACAGATCACTGCTCTCTCCATCTTTGAAGCCCTACTGAAATCACAACTTCTCCAAGAAGCCTTCCCTGACTAACCTGCCTTCCCACCTTATTCGTCCTCCCCTCTGCATCACGTATACGCTTGGATCTGTAACCCTCAAACACTTGGATACTCACCCCAGCCCCACGGCACTTATGTCCATATCCTTGCACTCTACTGCTTTCCTTCTCTGTAGTTTATTTTAACGTCTGTCCCTCACCTACTAGACGGTAAGGGCAAGGATCGTGTCTCCAACGCTATTGTATTGTACTCTCCCAAGCATTTTGTACAGTACTCTGCATACAGTAAGAGATCAATAAATACCATCAATCAGCGGTATTTATTGAGCGTTTACTCTGTGCCGAGCTCTGTACTAAGCACTTGGGAGAAGAAGAGCCTTTTCAGCCTCACGTATACTGTTGGTATCTCGTCAGTAGCATCATCTTGGAAAATGAAGGTCAGCTGTACACATCTTCCTATGCAAATAAATGTCCTTCATTTTTGAAGGGCCTATATATGGTAGCTTTAGGATATTTTGGATTAGGGTGGGATGGTGGTGGGCATGCTGACAGCAGAATCACCAATCAGACACATCTGCTAATCCACCCACGCCCCTAGCAGCCCTGTATGTCACCTTTACTAGTGCATCAACTCAATAATCCTGTTTGGTTTCCTTGCACTGCGTGCAAAGAGTTCTTCCTCTCTGTAGAGGGCAGATCCGGTGCATTCTTTCTGCACCTACAGAAGAAGCTGTTGCTGTTAAAAGCTAAATTATCTCTTCAGTCATATTTGATGGATCCAGGTGCTTAAGTGACTTTTCTTTAAAACATCATCAGCCAAAATACATTCTTAAATAGTTCCTCTGTAGACCTGAAATGTATTATCGTTGGATTTATGGAAGGATGATTGCTGGATGCCCAAGTCATAGCCAACTCTTTGTCTTTAGCTGTTAAGGACTGATTCTAGCATCAAGGACTGAGACGATAGGCAAAAATGAGCTGCACACACTGCTTGATACATTCTTCTCTTTTCTTTTTTATTATCCCTGCAATTTAGCTCTGTCATTGTGCATTTCTCTCTTCAAGGTCTTACTCAGTTCTTTCCAAATTTCAACAGCGTCAGCAATAAAACAGCAAATTCCTTGCACTTTGTTCGAGGTTACAGAAATAGGCTACAGGATAGTCAGTGACGTTTCACATTTCTCTTTAGCCCTAATGTTGGAAAGGAGGATGACAGTTTCATCTATTTGTCATGATTTTGCTCCCAAATTATGGTCAGATGAGGCCAGTTCACAATATATCACGTAAAACAGCTCACTGCTGAGTCCATTCCACATCTTGTAGGAGAATTAGTTTGGTTTCTGCAGAGCAGTAGCTGCTGCATATTGTTTTGGTTATGGAATTATTTTGCAATTTTTGCACTGTTATTCCTGGAGCATTGAAGGCTTTGGCTATGTGGTGCATCTTCTCATTGTCAGTATTTTTGCAGCCTTATCTGAAGCAAAGCTTTCTACTAGACATTTTCATTTATTTTTCATTTGATTGTGGTTTTTACTGCTGTTTCAAGTTTGTTTTTTGCGGTGTGTGCATTTTAGGTTGGATTAATTATTTCTGCAAGGTAGATCCTTCTGATGTCAAACAACCTTGTGTATCGGCTCTGCTATGATGCGGGGCTTGCATTCTTGCAAATCCCAGCCTTAAGGAAAACTCGTGTCGTGGTACTCCCCTAAGTCTGATGAGTCTGGGTGCACAAAACATTTCTTCCAATGTCGGGTCATAGCGTATCCAAATAGGATTGCCTTTTTTGGAAGGATGCTCCCTAATTTCCTAACAAGGAAAGCTTCTAGTTTCTAGTCAAAACACATAGTGGGAACACAAGTTATGGTGGAACCTATCAATCAATAAATAGTATTTAATGAACACCTACTGTATTCAGAGCACTGTACTAGTATTGGATCACTGGGTCACTGGTTCATTTTTTCTTCTCAGCCCTCTGAACTCTGCTCAGTTTATTTTTCACACTCTTTCTCCACCACTTTTTCTAGGATATCTACTCCTGTGGAATGAACTATGTCCTAATCTTAATTCCTGACCTCATAAGTGAATGTGTGGGCTGTTCTCAACTATATTGCTCTATTATAGGGAAGGCCACGTGGCCTAGTGGATAGACCACAGGCCCAGCAGTCAGAAGGACCTGGCTTCTAATTCCGGCTTTGCCGCTTGTTTGCAATGTGACCTTGGGCAAGTCACTTAATGTGCCTGTTACTTCATCTGTAAAATGGGGATTAAGATTGTGAGCCCTATGTAGGATAGAGACTGTATAATAATGTTGGTATTTGTTAAGCGCTTACTATGTGCAGAGCACTGTTCTAAGCACTGGGGTAGATACAGGGTCATCAGGTTTTCCCACGTGAGGCTCACAGTTAATCCCCATTTCACAGATGAGGTAACTGAGGCACAGAGAAGTTAAGTGACTTGCCCAAGGTCACGCAGCTAACAAGTGGCAGAGCCGGGATTCGAACCCATGATCTCTGACTCCCAAGCCCGGGCTCTTTCCACTGTGCCACACTGCTTCTCTATATCGGGTCTGATTAACTTGTATCTACCCCAGTGCTTAGTACAGTCCCTTGCACATAATAAGTGCTTAACAAATATCATTAGCAAATACCATTACGCAGTAACAAGAAGCAATTTTTTTCATCAGTTATTGCAACCTTATCTTTTTTCTTCATCTAGCTGATTTGCTTTGTATCAGGGTGGTACATTTTACTTTACATTCATTTGACTAAAGCCCTGCTGTAATTAGGAAATAGCTCTCAAACAGTAAGCAGTAAAGATATTGTTAAAGGTGTGTATAAGTCAGTGGAGTCATTACAGACCTGCTCACTTAGTATTATCACTATAGCCCCTATTTCTTTAAAAGACCTGGAACTGTAAAAGAAGGATCTGCATATTTCAGCCGTTTTATGGAGCGCACACATTTTAATGCAGTTTTTAATATAAAACAATGATATTTTTGCTCCAACGCCTTGTAAGCATTAAAGACCATTGGATAAGGAAGATAGGTAGTCCTTAAGAGTGAAAAATGAGATTTTAAAATGCATTGGCTTGTATATTCTCTATGTTTTGATCTGTTCCATTCATCATCTTCAAAGCAGCTGCCACCAGAGAAGGAGGAGCACTCCTTACACTGTTGTTTCATTTGAGTCACCGGCCCTTATGTTTATTTGTCACACACTCTTTGCGTTTGCTCTCATGCCTGTCTGACCCACAGGGAGAGGAATTTCACTGACATATTACCCAAAAGAGTCTTTTTTATGGCCTGGCAAGCCTACTGACACGGATGGTTTCTCCTCCTACCTACAGCTGACAGAAACCCTGACTTAGGCGAAAAGAGCAACAATTTTGGACCACCATTCCGGTACCTGAGAGAAGGCTGGTGGGACTCCTGAAAGTCCTATTTTTGCCCAAGGTGGCAGTGACTGCCATGACAGGGCCGATGTAGCAGGCAGGGGCTTTGCCTCCGTTCAGAGAGAGAGAAGCAGCACGGCCTAGTGAAAGAGCCCAGGACGAGGAATCAGAGGACTCTGTGTGACCTTGGGCAAGTCACTTAACTGCTCTGTGCCTCGGTTTCCACATCTGTAAAATGGGGATTAAATCCTACTCCCTCCCACCTAGACCGTGAGCCCCAGGCAGGACAGGGACTGTGTCCAAAAGGATAACCTTGTCTCGGTCTACCCCGTTGCTTAGAATGGTGCCTGGCACGTAGTAAGTGCTTAACAAATATTATTCTTACTATTACACAAGCAGGGAGCAAGAAGGACAATAGTGAGTAGAATCAGATAAGGGGAAGCCTCCTCAGCCCTTGTCCCTGCAGTGCTCCCAGTTGTTGCGCCTTCCACCTTTCTTCTAATTTTCATCCTGGCTCCAAGCCACTCCCCAGCCAGGACAGAAGATGACAGTGGAAGCAGCAGCAGGAGACCTGGAAATGGCGGGAAGGGTGGTGGCAGTTGGAGACGGGGACACTGCACCTAACCACGGCTTCCCCTTACCCGCTGCTGATCCTCCTGTCATGCTGTTGCCACTTTGCTCTTCCGTGCTGAGCTTGCCTGCCTGCTGTCTGCTGCTGGCGTCCTGGCCCCTGCCTCTCTCTATTCTCCTCCTGCTGCTCCCTGGCAGCGGGACAGAAAGAGGAGTGATATAGCCGGGGACCTGACGGTAGCACCTACAGCAACCCCGGCAGCGGACAGCAGGCAGACAGCCCGGCACTGAAGGGTGGAATGGCTCTGTTGCTCTCTGCTGATGGGTGTGGGCCAGGGAGCCACTGCCATGGAGGATGTCATTTTGGTGAGTAGCTAATTTTGGTGGGTGCTTATGTCTCGATGTGTCTGTTGTCCTTATTGTGTATTTTTTTCCTGTGTCTCTTCCTGTCTCTCTCTCTATCATGCTTTCAGTCTTTCTCTCTCTCTCTGCCTCTTTCTCTCTGACTTCCCCCCAACCTGCATTTTTGGCATTGACTCCTGCTTCTGAGAGCCCCACCCACATCCCACTTTGAATTCCCATAAACCTGGTCACCTTGTACCATCCTCTCTCATGACATTGAATCAGTGGAAAGGCCAAACTAAAGCAACTTGAAGACTTGAAGACTTCTGGAATATTGTGTTGCAAATGCTTCTCTTTTGTTCCTCCTTTCCCTTCCTCTTTGCATTACTCTAGAACACTGCTCTTTGCATTACTCTAGAACAATTCTCTGTTGGTTCCTGCAGTGTTCAGAGTCCTTTCTGAAGTCATATCTCCTCCAGGAGGTCCTCTTCGAATGACCCCTCGTCTTCACACCCTTATACCCAGCTCTCCTAACTGCCACTCAGCACTTCCATGTCACCTAAGCCCTTGCATTTTTTTAATGATATTTGTTAAGCGCTCCCTGTGCGTTAGACACCGTACTGCTGGGGTAGATACAAGTGAATAGAGTTGGACACAGTCCCTGTCCCACATGGGGCTCACAGTCTTATTCCCCATTTTATAGATGAGGTAACTGAGGCACAAAGAAGTGAAGTAGCTTGTCCAAGGTCACACAGCAGACAAGTGGTGGATCTGGGATTAGAACCCAGGTCCTTCTCCCTCCCAGCCTTGTGCTCTATCCATTAAGCCATGCTGCATTCTCAAATCTCCAGTGGCACTTATGTCCCTATCTTTATATGCTATTCGTTTTCCCTACCTGTAATTTATGTTTGTGTCTGTCTCCCGCACTAGGTGGTAAGCTCCTTGAGGGCAGTGATCATGTGTACTAACTCTGTTTTACTCTGCCTAGCGTTAAGTACAGGACTCTCTAAAGAGTAAGTGCACAATAAATACTATTGATTAATTGATTGGTGGGTGACTCCTTCCTGTTCAAATCTTGTATGTTTTTTGCACTTTTAGAGAGAGGAGAGGCCCTGACTGTCCAGAAACATGCAGCAAACTGATAGATAGGCAATCAGGGCTGGTAGCTCTCATCTTTAATCAATCAGTCATATTTGTTGAGTGCTTACTATGTGCAGAGCACTGTACTAAGCATTTGGGAGACTACAACAGAATTAGCAGACATGTTCCCTGCCCATAACGAGGTTACAGTCTAATAGACAGACAATAATATGAATAAATAAATAATTTATAATATATAACTAATGTATCTTAATATCCTCTTCTTACAAAGGATGATATTTCCCAAGACCCACCTCCATAATTCGAGACCCGAAAGTAAGCATCACAAAGAAGCTCAATGGGATCTTCGAGATTGAACACTGGATCTCATTTGGCCAAACTGGTTTTCTTTAACTTACTGATCTACAGAGAGATCTTTGGCATTCCCCTGAAATTTTGCCCTTTTATATAATCGATATCGCATTGTGACTTATTTTAATATCATAGTATGTAATTTCAGAATTCATAATTTCTCCTCTACGACAGACATTATTACACGGTAGTTTATCTTAAATTTAAACTCTGATCACATAGAGTCATTTTTAATGCATCTTAAAAATACAAAAATAATGACCAAATTTAAAACCCGTAATTTTTTAATTTTTCTACCCCCCAGTCCTGCATCTTCAGATTATATCCCTAGCCCTCAGCACACAGAATGATATAAGTGCAAAGGTTAATTTTGTTTTACATACCACCCACACTGTTGAAACAGTTTCAAGGAGATGAGATTTGCTAGAAGGAAGATGTTGGTTGGGGCAGTTTGGGCCACTGTTGAGATTTAGTGGCCCAGAAATCCTGTCAAGAAATATTTCCAAGCTAGGTTCCCTCAGAATGCTCAGGGACATCATTCTTAAGTCTTATTTCCTAACTGATCTTTTATTTTTCAATTGGCATCTCATTTTTCAACAGAACTATAGTAAAAGTCAAATCTAGAACAGAGGGACACTCATAGATGCACCTGGTCCTCCAATTTTCATACTTTTTTTTTCCACTTTTCCTTTTGGTCGACAATTCTTTTAGAAAACCATATGATTGTGTATGTAAGGAGTGTTTGTATTTAGGGAACTTGCCTTCACATTCTTGAAGGCTGTTATCAGAAAAGGAGACCCTCTCAATCATGTTCTTGTGAGGAAGAGAACCGGCCACGTTTTGGATGTTGGAGCCCCGTGATTTTCAGAGAGTGGGCTCTATTTAATTAATATTGTTCCTTTGGGCATTCTTGAGGTTTGAAGGGGGACTGATAATTAAATTTCCTGACAGAAAATTGGCTTTTGGTTTAGGTTGTAGGGTGACTTAGAGTTGTAGTTGCAGGAAGAACGAAGCCTGAGCACCTTTAAGATAAATGTTCTTTTTTAATTCATAGAAATCGTCTATCCCATTTTGAATCTGTGAATATTTGACACTTCATTTCCCAACATGTCATATCATCAGTTTATACAAAACACTTTTGATTAACAGGTGCCCAAATCTCCTCCAAAAATGGAAAAATCAATCTTCTTTGCTTAGTAATGGGTATTAAACAAGGTCTCGAGTTTTTAGTTTTTCTCTTGGTGTGTGTTTGAGGTGTGACTGAAATATGTGTGGTCATTTAAACTTTTCCCAAAAAGGTTGTTTCAGCCCATCGATTGGGTGTCCTTTGTGCAGAATTGGGTGTCCTTTGTGCGGTTGCTGGAGGATTACAAGCTGCAGAATCTTCAAAGCTTAACCAGGTCATTTTCATTTTTGCCAAGAATGTTCCCAAACTGAGATATATATGTTTTTTTTCCTTTTGCTTCTTTGTCATTTCTTAACATTCAGATGGATTTTTAAACATAAGCATCAAAGGGAGAAAACAGAATGAGGAAAAAGGATTCTTCTCGAGCAGAGCTGTGGTTAAAGAAGCTGCAGACTCGAAGCAATTTTTTTTTAAGATTAGGCTTATAAATTACTAGCAAAAATACTTGGTTTTCTCCCCTGATACACATTTCAGGTTTCTCCTCCCCCCTCCTAAGGCCTTTTCCCCACTCCTTTACTGTAACCACACGCTCTCACTCAGCCGCTCATCCAGACAGACACACCTTCGGAAACTAATGTACCTACAAAGACATTCTTATTTCCAGTGTGGAGCAACCCCAGCAACAGAGGTGTGAGTGGCTGCTGACTTTTCTGGTCAATACTGCTGGCTGGACTGAAATCCTAACACATCCCATGGGAGCCAATATGGAAACTGTAGTTCCGGGCAGTAGCTGTAGTGGCAGAAAAACCACTGCAGAGTGTAGCAGGGGTGACTGGAAATTGTTTAGACAACTCAAGCTGCCGACCTGCCTCCTGCTACTGACTGACTTGCCAAGTTTCTCTGTTGGTTCCTGCAGGATCCATGCCAGAATTTCAGTCCAGCTAGCACCTACCTCACATCTATTTTCTTTTACTGCTGGGTGTCTCCAGTCCTTTCCATGGTCTTCTCCACTCAAGGGAAATCTGTGTGTGGACAAGTGTGTGAATTTGACTGGGTGAGGAAGTGAGGAGAAGGGGGTTAAATTGACAAACAGATTAGGCTCTGCCCTATTGATTTCTGGGAAATGTGGCTCCTCAAGCCCGACCATCTCCTGAGGAAAGAAACAAATTCTGCAGTATTTGCAGATATTTTTAAAATGAGGATTCTTGCTGTGTATATTTAGTTTCTGGGAATGAATGGCACACAAGATTAGCTGAAGAGGATGGTGAAAACTGGGTGAGGGAAAGTTTTTGCCTAAAGAAAAAAACAACCCCAAAACCCCTCTTTTTAAACTACTGAATTTCCAAGCCTGACCTGCAGGCCAAGAAATCCGTAACCTCTGTGATGATGTGAAGTTAATTTGCTTCAACCTGATGGCATTAGAACTAATACCAAACCCTCTATTCTCCTTTTGTCTACTGTAATTCAGTGTTCAGTATAGTTAGACCTAAAATGAGATCCCTATTGTCACAAATCTCCTATTTTTGAGAGACAACCCTGATGATACTGTATTCAGTATGTGACAACCACAAAGGCTGGCAGACTTCTTTAGAATTCATTTTTTTTATTATGGTTCTTGTTAAGCGCTTACTATGTGCCAAGCACTGTACGAAGCATTGGAGTAGATACAAGATAATCAGGTTGGACACAGTCCCTGTCCCGTATGGGGCTTACAGTCTAAGTAGGAGGGAATAGGATTTAATCCCCATTTTACAGATAAAGAAACTGAGGGATAGAGAAGTTAAGTGACCTGCCCAAGGTCACACAACTGACAAGTGGTAGATCCGAGTTAGAACTCAGGTCTTCTGACTCCCGGTCCTCTACTTTATCCCCTAAACCATGCTTCACACTGGGTTGAATAAAACCGCTGAAAGGTTGGAGTTAAACCTGATATTCCCCTTAGAAAGTTGAGGCAGTGAATTAAATCTGTGCAAAATAAAATTTTTCATACAGTTTGACTAGAGTTGATAAGGAATCAAGGCATATGAGCCTGTTTGAATCAAGGAAGAGTTGGTGCTGGTGTAAGCAACAGTTTATTTGCATGGTGGGTATTACAAAGACATCAGGGCACATGGTATCTGCTACAGTGCTAGTTTTCCTTAATAGTTACTAAATGTATTACTCAATCAGTGGTATTTATTGAGTACTTATTCTCTACAGAGCACTGTACTGAGCACTTGGGAGAGTACAGAATTAGTGGACACATTCCCCGCGCATAAGCAGCTTACAGTCGTAAGTGTTTACTGTGTGTTACGTACCGGGTAGATACAAAATACTCAAGTCAAACACCACCCCTGTCCCAGCCAGTGCTCACAGTCGTAAATGTCAGGCGAACAGCTATCTTTTCTTACCTTTTACAGATGAGGAAACCAAGGCACAGAGAGCTTAAGGTCGTACATAAGGCCAGTGGTGGAACTAAGGTTAAAACCAGGGCCTCTTGATTCCAAGGCTCATGCCCTATCCACTAAGCCAAGAACACAGTTCCTGCATTTTAGGAGAAATAGGTGTACCACTTGCTTCTCAAAACGATGATGATGACGATGATGGATTCTACCATGGTAAACCACGGGCAAGCCTCAGACCAGTCACGAAGACTCCATGATCGAAAAACCTGCGTGAAGGAATTGATGCCACAATTATTCTTTTTATTATTATTGTAATGCTGATGGTTTGCCAGTGCCACCTACCCTCTCTCATCCCTGTCTGTCATGTTCCCTATGGGGCAATGAGTACCACAAATGAGTGGGTGAGCAGGGGTATAGTACTTGCAAAAATTTTAATTATAAACCCTTCCATATCTGCCGTATGGATGGGGAATGAATGAATGTATTCTGTTTGATGAAAAAGTTGAGTCGGGTTTGTGTCACCATACAGTATCGCACTCTCCCAATTGCTTAGTACAGAGCTCTGTGCACAGTAGACACTCAGTAAATACCACTGATACATTGATTGATTGAAAGCATGAGTTGCAGGTTCAAAGAGAACAGGATTATTCATAAAACTCTTAAGACTAATTAGATGACTTTTCCCAAATTGTGTTTTGAAAAGTTCAGTCAGTGAGTCCAAGACACAAGGATACATTTTCCTTCAAAAGATCCATGGGTTTAAGTATTAAAGAAGCAAAGTCACTTGGCAAGATACATTTTCAGCTTTGCAGAACCCAAAAATGTGCTAATGCCAAACCCTGAACACTATGATGCTCTCCCCTCCATAGTGTGAATTGGCTCTGCATTCTCTGCTTTGTTATTATTTATTGTTTGTTGAAGGCTAGCAGTGGGCTGGTGGTGTAACTCCTTGGGTTGTATTTTAGATGAGGTACTAGACAGATCAAAGCTAGTCCAGATGAGATGATGGTTCCAATATATAAAGAGAAAGACCATTGAAGTTCAAATACACTCTCTCGGAGCCTTACCCGAGATGAAACGGATGGAAAGTATGTTTGTGTGAAATGTGTCAATCATATTATAGTAAAAGGTATGTAAATGTAAGGTTGAAACCTCTGGTTAGATTCTCATTCTGGGGAAGCCCTTGAAGTTCCCCAGGATGAGCTTCTGCTCTCTGCCCAGTAGCTGCTATTGCTATTGTAGAGTGTGTTAGCTCCTGCTCAGCCAGCTGCAGTGCCATGCTTCAAGCGAGAAGCTACTGAATAAACAAAGATGCCATGGACCCAATCAAGAAGAGGAAACCAAAATTTAAATGCAAGTGAAAGAGCTTAACATATGGTGCTTTTATGACAGGGCCTGAGCAGAGTAAACCAAGCAAATCATACTGCAAAGCACTTACTGGCTGGAGGTTATCACAAAGAAAAAGAAAACAGGCAGCAAAATAATTGCTAGAAAATCTTTTTTTTTTCTTATGGCATTTGTTAAGTGCTTACTAAGTGCCAGACAGTGGGGTAGATACAAGATAATCGGTTGGACACAGTCCCTGCCCAACATAGGGCTTACAGCCTTAATTCCCATTTTATAGATGAGGTAACTGAGGCTCAGAGAAGTGAAGTGACCTGCCTGTGGAGCCGGGATCAGAACCTAAGTCTTTCAGACTCCAGGCCCATGCTCTATCCAACAGGCCACACTGCTTCTTGAAGTTAAAGAAGGAAATAATGGCTTGCAAGGGCATTTCTTTGGGAAGCAAATTGACTCTTGACCACATCTAACTCCTCTTGCCTTGTTATTAAAAAAAAAAAGGTAAGGTCAATAATAACTGTGCTCAGAATTTGGGGCCTGTCCCTTAATAATAATGGTATT
The DNA here is from genome assembly GCF_004115215.2 of Ornithorhynchus anatinus. NCBI lineage: Eukaryota > Metazoa > Chordata > Mammalia > Monotremata > Ornithorhynchidae > Ornithorhynchus > Ornithorhynchus anatinus. The sequence goes on along the minus strand of NC_041753.1, from coordinate 20,823,510 downwards.
TGTTATGTGCTTACTACGTGCCAGCCACTGATCCAAGTGCTGGGGTAGGTACAAGCTAATCAGGTCCAACACAGTCCTTGTCCCACATGGGGCTCACAGTCTTAATCCCCATTTTAAAGATGAGGTAACTGAGGCCCAGAGAAGTTAAATGACTTGCCTAAGATCACACAGCAGACAAGTGGCAGAGCCAGGACTAGTACCCAGGGCCTTCTGACTCCCAGGCCCATGCTATATCCACTAGGCCACACTGCTTCTCTGTCCAAGGTTTCCTGGGAGCCTGCTTTAATCAAAGAAACGTATGGTAAAATTACACTGCTGCCTACTCTGCTCCCTCCCACTATAGCAGTTTGGCCTCATCGAAATATCTCAAGGGAGAAAAGCAGCATTGATTGCACTGATAACAGAATTGCCAACAGAGCCTGTCCATCCAGTATCCCCAGACAGCTATGCGCAAACCCCATGCCAAGGTCTGCCATGACATTCTTGTGCTGGGCACCAAGGAAGGAGATAGGTTTTCCCCACGACTCCACATGTCTGAATTAGCATCCCTACCTGGTGTTACACCTGCCTGATCTTCTAAGCAGAGGGAAGAATTGGGCTCAGTATTAATAACAACAAAAAGAAATCTAGCAAAAACCCAATACCTAGCTTAACTTGCACAACAGAGGTTAGGAATCCACTGAGTTCCTTAGTGTGAGAAGCAGGCCCATGGAGACTGTCACAAGAGGATCTTGCGGAGAAGTGCATCAACCTCAAAATATCATTTTTATTTAGTTGTAGATAATATCCAGCCAGTTCTCTGATAATGCTTGTTTTCACTCTGCTTTATAGAGAGAATGCTGTTGGGGAATTAGGGATCGTTCGTCCGACTGCAGGTGTCTGTCTGGATAGAACCAATGGGAAGTTCGAAGACATGTTTTGGTACAGGCACACTACATTCATCAAGGCATGAGTATACTATTGTGAGTTTGATTGTGGAGTTTGTCAAGAATACAACCCCTGTGTTCTTGAAGAATTGGCTGTATAGATCATATATATACATATATATATATATGTGTGTGTGTCTTTTGGGGTTCAAGCAAACACACCAGCAATTCCTTCCACATCATGTGCAATGCAGTACATAGTTATATTGTTTTCCCTGAAAGCCAGATTTTTGTTGTCATTATTATCACCCCTCATAATATCTTGCAGTCTTTTTAAATCAGTGGGAGCTTGGCCCAACATACAGACTGTCAAAAAGAAGCCAGTGGGAATTTTCTATTCCCTATGAAAAAATAAATACCATCCCAAGATTCTTTAATGTTGCTAATACTACCTCCAAACTCCTTGCCAAAAGAGGCTTTATTTTAGATGTTTCACTATTGAATTTTCAGCATGTTGAAGACATCCATATGATCAACAGAAACAACAGGAAACACTAGTTCCTCGCCATAAAATTTGAATGTTTCCCCTGTGAATTATTTATGTGGAATTATAAGAGTTCTGTTTGATTAACAGATGCCACCTTGATCATCCTTCACAAAATGTGAAAAAGGAGAGGAGTAAGAGATTTGCTAAGAGGGTTGTGTCAGTATCAACAGTTCTGAGAACCTTCCATGGGCTAGGAGCTTGGGGAATGTTCAGAAGAAGTGAAAAGACACTCTTCTTGCCCTCCAGGGGAGTACAGTCTAAAGGGAGAAATACGCCATAAGTAATAATTGGAGAATGTAAATAAATAATTGACAAACGTGAATGAATAAATCAATAAAGAATGTGTGCTGATGTGGCTGATGAAGTAGTATTGTGAAAGTTGGAAGTATTTATCATGGAATGTCTCCTTAAGGATGTGACTCTTTAGGAGGGTTTTGAAGATGAGGAGGTACATGGTTTGGTGAAATGGAGTTGGGGGAGAGAGTCTAAGGCTAAAGTTAAGTTACTAAGTTGTGTTACTGTGTGATAGATAGAGAGCAATGATGCTTCATTCTTAACCAATTAGGTGGTTTCGATGACCTCAATAAGTCTTTTTAATGAAGTGCATGTCTTATTGCCCATGTGTCAGGGCCCTGGTTTCCTCTCAAGCGAGGGATGGAATAATGAAATTTAGCGAGGGTCTTCTTTGGGTGGTCACTGTTTCTCAGCTACAGCATCAGCTACATATTGCATTTTGAGTTTTGTTGGTACAATTTCTCAAATCCTTAAAAAATATTGACCAAGTAACCAGGGTGATAAGAAGTATATGCAAACTTTCTTGAATAAAGTGGGCTAGTATGTGTTCTTAGCTAAAAGAGGGAATTGTCTAAGGGAATACAAGCCTGGGAAAGGAAAGAGCAATGAGGAACTGCAGAGGGAAAAGCGATTGGGTAGCCAACTTTTTAAGAAGGACATTTTAGTACCATAAGTCAGCCAGTGGTATTTATTGAACATGTACAGTGTGCAGAACACTTTACTAAGTGCTTGAGAGAATACAAGAGAGTCGGTAGTCAAGTTCCCTGCCCACCAGGAGCTTACAGTCTAGAGGGGGAGAATCCCAAGAATCGAAGAATCCCAGCCTGTGGGACACCAGGACGTGGTCTGCAAATGCAGGATCATTTTGTCTACATTAAGTTAGGCAATCACTTTTGCCTGGAACCTCCTTAAACCAGATCTGCTTGAATTCCCAGAAGTTTGCAGAGGATGATAATCCAGCTCCCTTTTGTTTGTTCTTGGTGCGCCTAGTGCTAATGGAGAGCCGGAAGACTCTCATGCCTAAATTAAGGATAACAGGAAGCTAGGTTTCAAAAGTGAGGCAATTGCATGTCTTCTGCTATTCATCTTCTGTGGATATTGAAGCCTAACCTGGGTTTTTTTTTTTCCTCAGCTATTTCCAGGTAATATTTCAGTTCTTTGTTTTTCTTAATCAGCATTTCAGGAAGTTCTTTAGTGTGCATTTCCTTCAAGTTCTGTGTCATCCTTATTTTCAAGATTAGTCATTTGTTTTCCAATTTACCTCCATGACAACTGACTGTGTCCAGAATTCCTATATTTAGCCATCCAGCATCCATTTTCCCATTGGTCTTCATCTTATAATTTAGTGCAGAAAAGGCCACAGACTGTGTTAGGAATGGGGACGAAAAGACCCTGCCAGAGCCCTTGGCCTAGAGATTCCCATAGCAGCATCCAAAAAAGAGGGGGGCGAAGGGGGAGCCTGTCTATCTTTGGAGATTTATGGTAGGATCCATAGGAATTTGAAGTATTCTTAACTGGGAGGTTTAGGTTTCTAATACTGATTTCATTTTGAATGATCCTCAGATGGTGAACTCTTCAGAGGTTTCCCAGATGGAATGAGAGCAGGCTACATCAGAGTCCATCTAATGCAACTTTGCTTCCCCCTCATATCACATTCAATTCCACTCAGTTTAGAGTGGTACATTGTGTGCCTGGGCATGTGTAACAGATATCTATCTGAGGAAAAAGACTAAATCGAATTTCAAAGAAATTCAGACCTTTCTGAATAATTTAAATCATTGAGTCTATAAATCATCTCAGTGACTCTCTGCTCCATCTTCCATCTTTGGTGTTCCTCATACACATTTTCCAAAAATCTGACCATCCGGAGCCGAGCAAAGCACTGAATAAAATGTTGTGGTTTGCAGTAGCTGCCTCGGGCACTGTAATATTTACTTTACTCTCTTGCCATTGTTTCTCTCTTTATCATGACCCAGGGATGAAAGTAACTGAAATTGCTGACTGGTATGGTTTTACCCCTTAAACTCCCACACCCTCAGGCCCACCTCTCCTCAACTTCACCACCTCCCTGCGAGTCTGCCAAGTACAAAGGGAGAGAAGCGGAGGTGGAGAGGATTAGGATTGCAAACTGCTTTGTGAGGAGGGACTCCCTCCTCCCTCCTCCCCTGTTCACTCATTCATTCATTCCGTCATATTTATTGAGCATTTACTGTGTGCAGATCACTGTACTAAGCGCTTGGGAGAGTACAGTATGGCAATAAATGGACACATTCCCTGGAATAATAATGTTGGTGTTTGTTAAGCGCTTACTATGTGCCAAGCACTGTTCTAAGTGCTGGGGTAGATACAGGGTAATCAGGTTGTCCCACATAGGGCTCAAAGTCTTCATCTCCATTTTACAGATGAGGTAACTGAAGCACAGAGAAGTAAAGTGACTTGCCCAAGGTCACACAGCTGACAAGCAGCAGAGCCGGGATCTCTGACTCCCCCAAGCCCGGGCTCTTTCCACTAAGCCACGCTGCTTCTCTGTAGCCTTGGCAACTCCAGGTGCCATCCCCACCTGCTCCCATGTCCTTCCCCTCCCCTGGATGCAAGCAAATCACAGCCCATCTGTCATTTTCTTATTGGTCAACCATGCCCATTTGCATCAGCTGACTTTCACTTTTGCCATGGACATAAAACAGTATCATGGGCATTTCTGACATTCAGACCCCTCTTTGTCCTAGTTTCCTGCACTTGTAGATCAGTATTTTTTATACTATTTGAAAGTTTTCCTGACTGTTAAATACATTATGACTATAGCTACTCCCCTCAGATTTACCGATCCTTCCACAAGCAATTCTGTCCAATTTCTTAAGTAGACTCAGTGGAATGTATTCCCGGCTCATTAGGTTTTTCCGTATCCTACATGTTTCCAGCATTTCCCTGGGTCTAAGAGTCTCTAATGTACTGGGTCTTAACTGAGTACTTCTATTAATGTTCATCAGTACTCCCATTTCTCAGGAAGGCTATAAATGCAAGTATTGAATGCCTGGTCTGGCCACTTAGTTGAAAACTCTGAGCTACTGATGCTGTCCACTGTACCGATTGCACATTTTTTTCAATGAAATGTTTTTCACTGACTCATTTCCTTCAGCAATCCCTTCTCTGGGAATTACTGGGAGAGCCCTAGCAAGCAACACACCCTTCACACCTTCCCTCATAATCATTCCCCAGCTCTAGCGATCATCAGGAGAGAAACGTTATTATGTTGATTCCAAAACAGCATAATAGTGCTCCTGCCAAGGAATGGAGCGGCAGCTGCTGTGCAAGGAGCAGAATCCCTTCTCATGTGCAGCTGTCGGCCTTCTTCCTGTAGCCCCCCATTGGCGTGTGCACAGCTGGTACAGCATTCAAGCACAGTAGAGTCCCAGAGTCCCACAGCCCCACAGCTCTAGGGTATAGGTTGTGGGGCTGGGAAGGAAGCCTTTTTACACACACACACACACCCCACCCCCCACCCCTCCTTTTCCCTTGCTCATTTGTCTCCCCGCTCTGTGACCAAGCCATTGAAAGACGATAATGATAATAATCATAGTTACAGTATTTATTAAGCGCTTTCTATGTATTAAGCACTCTACTAAGCGTGGGGGTAGAGACGAGATCATCGGGGCCCGCATGGGGCTCCCAGTCTAAATAGGAGAAAGAAAAGGTATTGAGTCCCCATTTTTGCAATTGAGGGAACTGAGGCACAGAGAAGTTAAGCGATTTGCCCAAAGTCTCGTAGCAGGTAAGTGGCAGAGCTGGCATTAGAACTCAGCTCCTCTGACTCTCAGGCCCGTGCTCTTTACGCTAGGCCATGCTGCTTCCCTAAGATACCTGAAGTGTTCCTGCATCATTTTCCAACAGTACTCTCCCTCCAATTTGAGCCTCTGTTACAAATAAATGCTATATAATTGTATTAATGGCCTCATGGCCTCATCCAAAAATTTGCTCAGCTAAAATTCATCATCCTTATTTTTGCCCTTTCTGTGATCCCCTCAATTAGTTCAAAAAGTCAGTCTCATCTCCTCTACACGTCTGCAGGAAGATCTAGCTCAAATATAATTAAATTGTGGTTGTTGGCTCCAAGATGCTTCTTCTACCTCTTCACCTTCACTCACACCCTCTACACCAAGCTGAAACAAATTGAGAATTGATCTTTGTGTAGGTCTTGCTTTTATGTATCGCTGCATGTAAGGGAGCTGTCCTGTGCAGCTATCACAATTTATTGTTCAATTTATTCTTCCTGTTTCTTGTGTCCTATTTAATCTCTAGATGGCTAAACTCTCCTATTACTTCTCATTTGCCCTTTTGCCTCTTTTTGATATTTTTTTTTTTTAACCGTAGAAGTAAGCTTGCTTGCCATAGAGAAATTCCTTTGAGTCACCCAGTCCATCCTCCTGCCACAGCAAAATAATTCCCGTGGTCTCTCAATAAATGCTTGATAGGGGGCAGGGGGGTGGGGAGAGAATGATTACCATGCACTTCCCTATATTACATTCCTCAGGAATGTTCTGCTTAACTTTGGGACGGTGTAAAATTTTACTGCTTATTTTGTTCTAAGAATGGCTTAAGATCATCAGGTCCATTGCTCTTCTGGTGTTTCCTAACCCCTTTGGTTGCAAGGAATCTAATTAGAGCTATTTGGACTCAAACATCTACCCGGGCTGTGTTCCGAAGGGCTCGATCTGTGGTCTGCATGAGCTTGGCTGGTAGTCCACCACCCTCCTTCTAGGCAAGCGGATTGTTTGGGAGTGGGCTCGCCAAATTGAGTGTTCAAGAACTGTCAGGTGTGAGTATCTTTACAGTCAGACCTGAAACACAAAATGCTGAGACTGCTCATTGTCAAAGCCTAACCCTGCCTCGAATCCTAACCTTAACTCTAAGGGTCGATTTTCTCTGGATGGTCGTGCTTCACACATGGAAAGGATATTAATAAATGTTTGTGTGATTGATTTGATGGCCACCTCTGGGATGTCAAGTTTTCGTTTGTTAGCTGAAGAATTAAGAGCGGTGAGACTGGTGATCTGCTAAACGGAGCTAAGCCATTAGGCTTATCTGTGCTGCCAAGAACTGGGAGAACCAAAGACCAAATCATCTTCCCTTTGTTTCATGGTTCCTTCTCCAGATATTGTAGCCACATGCTCCCCGAGACATTTTTTGACTTTCATTTGTTTGAATGTGTACCCTTAACTTGTTTGCATATTACTGCGAATTTAACTAAAACATGAGGTATGTGTACATAAATTTTCAATTCTCTCTGTTTTACATGCTTGTCAATGCTATGACGTGCTTTTGTATAAAAGTATTGGTAGAAGTAATTCCTAAATGGTTATTTAAATTTTTCACCCTTTCAGGTCTTTTCCACAAATTCTCCTTGGTTTTGTTTCAAGCTTTTTGTTATGTATTTCATTGCTCAATATAGTTTTCTCCCTGTTCACTCATCTGCTTATTTTAGCATTGCCTTTCTCATAGCCAACTTTAAAATGGACTTCCTTCCCTCCTATACTTACTTCCCCTTAATAATTTAAACTTTCCTGGAACCATTGATCCTCTCGGCCAGTAGCCTACTGTCTCTGTTGTCTGTTCAGCTGTAGTTCACCCAACTTATTTGGGAACCTAGATTTCTCCGGTTTACTTCCTCATCCCTTACATTTGCCATCAGCTTGCTCCGGGCCAAGCCTACTAGTTCTTCTCTGGAATTCGTCCAAGCTGATTTCCCCTTTTGGCCCCTGGACACATTCTTCTGGGCATACAAGACACGGAGATATCATTTTTATGGTCTGCAGTCATGGCATGGAGTGTTAGTACTGGTTTTCCCATTATTAACACATTGTTCCCATGCCTTGTTCTCCTTCCTTTCCCAGCCCCAGAAATGTAGCCCTACAAGCTCTCTTTCTTTCTCTTATTTATTTCACCATTCTCCAGCTATGGAAAAATGAAAAACTGGTTTGATTGTGATTTAACTCATCACTTCTACCAGGTGACAAGACCCACGCTTCACCCTCACAAGTCTCCGGACTAAGAGGCCTTCCTCTATTCTTGGGGTCACGTCCCAGAGGTCAACGAGAATTCTGTGTATCTTGGCTAAAGGGTCATTTACGATCCAAAGAAGCCACATACACATTCAAATCCTTTCTGCAGGAAATGTTAAATGTTGCATTGCTCCATGACTCCTGAAGAGTATGAATGTCTTGTTGGGAGAGAAGGAAAGATCCAAGAAGAACCAAAGACGTGCTTTCTGGGCAAAGTTGCATGTGGCAACTGTGATGTGCATGGATCATATATTCATATATGACCCAGTATGTCCACCTTGCAAAAAAAAAAAACCAAAAACAACCCACACATCCGAGTTTAGTCTAAAAAAAGGAATGTTAAAAATGCACAGCATTGCCTTGGAGGGTGAAGATCTTCATTTTCTTGAGATTCTTTCTTGAACTTTTTCAGACTGCTTTTTGACTTCTGCAGATTTCACATAATATGTAAATGCCAGAGTTAAAATTTCCTGTTTATTCCTTGTGACAGCTGGAGTAATATGTAGCAGACCCTAGGGAGGAAAAAAAATGTGTTAAATAAAATAAAGGAGAATAGATCTTCCCCTTAAAACGGTTCTGGTTAAGAGATCAGTATATTTTTTTTTTTTACCAGTGTATTTGATTCAAAACCTTGATGGATGAGTCCAAAAGAAATGAATAATTGTCTGGCCTTTGCTCTGAATATTAACCAAGGTTCTGTTTCTTGCACTAAATAGGCATACTGCTAAAAGAGAGTTCAAAATGGTTGTCTGGTTCTGAGTAACCAACAAGGAGCCATTTGGATTCTCTTGAGTAGGTAATGCAGATTTGTCAGAGAATGGAAATCACCTATTTTGTGGCCTGTGTTGTGGGAGCCTCAGGAGTGAACCAATGGTGTTTGTAGAGAAATGAGCATTTCAGAGAGACTTTGGAGGTATATTTTAGTGTTGGGGCAGGTCCCCGAGCTTGAGGCACTCCTTTGATCACAGTTTCGTTGTAACACGGTTTCCAAGCCAAAATGATGAGAAAGGAGCCTGGGCTTCATCCAGCAGAATAGCATCTTCCAGAGACATTGGAATGTCAATGCTTAACTTGCTTGTCATGTCTATGTTAACAGAGTGGTGAAAACAGGTGATGTGCCTTTTTAAAAAATAAAAATAAAAAAAAGAAAACCATCCTTGAGGGTTTAAGTAGAAAACATCTTGAACAATCCGAGAGAAATGGTAAACAAACCTGTATAGAAAGAATGAATGGGAAGTTAACAAATGTGGTATTGTGATCCTAACTGGGTTCATCAGGAGAGAATGGAGGAACAAAGAAAAGGCAATAAAAGAATTGGGTAAAATGAATTCTGTTGTGTCATTCCTTTCTTCCTTTGTTTTCAGTATACACCTGGTAATGAACCCAGTGAGGCTTAGAGATATTGTTCAAGTTTTCTTTTGTTTTTTATTTTTATGTGGCAGGTTTGTTTACAATTTCCAAAGGGATTCTTCTCAGTCATGAGAGGTGGGGTTAAAAAGGTAGAAGGAAGACATTTTAATATTTTGAAGATAGGAGGTTCTCCAAATCGAGGAAAGCTCCTAAGCTTTTGTTTTTCTTTTCTAATGGGTTGCCAGAAAGGATAGCATTAGTTTCATCAACTATGGGTGTTACAGAATTCCTACATGTCCTGCCTCAGGGAATCATGCTTTGGAAAATTAAGTGTCCATCAAATCAGGAGGAGGCTTGTACAGTTTCTACCCATTTTTTTCTTTTCTTTTTCTTTTTTTTTTTTTTAAAAAGCTTAAGAAAAGAGTCCTTTGTCGTCTTTTCAAGGAAAGTTACACAGAAATTCATCTGTGCTGTATTCATCTCCCTTCATTTGTGTCATTCATTGGCAGCTGTGGGTTATGTAGGACAATGTTGATGAATTCCTAACCTCAACATTCAAAACAGTGCATTGGGAAAGATTCAAGGCCCTTTTTTTTAAGGTATTCTAGCTGTCAGTTGATGTACTGAGATTTTTCATCCTTCTAGATAAAATTTCTTAATAATGCCATTTAGTGGCATTACAAAACCATCCAACCTAAGATCTGTGCATGCTGATGGACATTTTACTCACAGTAGCAAACTTTTTCAAAGTATCTTTCCAGAAAACTTATTGGGGATTTCATTTTAGTGGGATTTATGAATAAATCTCCATTTTAATGCTGACTAAGCTGTAAATATCGACCACAGGAGAATGCTATTGGATTTTAGGTTTTAAAATTTCAATCACTTGCCTCTAAGGGTGTAAACCATTTTTATGTTTGTAAATGTGACATGCTGGAGCATTCCTATGAAAACCTGGGGTTTTTTTTTGTTGTTGTTTTTTTTGTTGGCTTTTTTTTTTTTGCCGGGGCCGGGGGCGGCGGGAGTGGCTACACTCATTTGATGCTGCAAATGGGGAGATGGTGCATCATTTACTTTCCTTTAGCATGCAAACTCCTGTGTATGTTATGCGGGTTTATTTACCTCACCTACATGAAGAACTAGTATTATATATTAGCCTGTTGCCATGTTGCAGTTTCTTTTGGAAAACAGTTTACTTTCTTCCTTCACTTTGAAACCTGAAACCTCAGAATTTTATTTTTAAAAACTATGAGCCCTCAAAGTCAGATTGAGGCAGCATTTCCTCCCAAATTTCTCTTCCTCACATCCCTAGATGAAAGACTTTAGAGGTAATAAGTCACCCCCTAATGAAAAAAAAAAAACAAAACAAAACAAAACAGAACAAAAAACAACAAAAACCCTAATGCCAAGGGGTCTCAAGCTTCAAACCTTTAAATCCTTCTCTCCACCTGGTGTAATTTTCCCCCTGTCTCTCCACAGACTCTTCATATTCAGAACCTCCAGATGTTCAGCAGCAGTTGAACCACTATCAGTCAGCTGCACTGGCGAGGAACAATAACAATGTTAGCCCTGTACCTCTTTCTGGGGCCACTGCCGGCGCTGAACAGAAAACTGAAGCCATTCTTAACTGTGAATTTTGTGAATTCTCCTCTGGTTACATTCAGAGCATTAGGCGTCATTACCGTGACAAGCATGGAGGGAAGAAGCTCTTCAAGTGCAAAGATTGCTCCTTTTATACAGGCTTTAAGTAAGTGATGTGAAGAACAGATTTCTAAAACAAAGCTACTTGCTTTTTTTTCCCTTTTTCTTGTTTAGTTTAAAAGGCACATTCCTCTTGAACCTGAGAGTTAGGGGAAACCTGGACTAGACCAGGTCATAATTTAAGTTCGGTCTTTGGTAGAGTAGGCCAGTGTAAGGAGGCTGCATTCATTCAGCATGTTTGGCTACACTATGTTTGGCTACACTAATGATGGTGACAAATGGGTGGTTTTACTAGGGAGAGAAGTTGAAAAACCAAAGGGAGGGGATGGGGGAGAAGTGCTTCTCTGCAAGAGAGGGGAGCATCCCCATTGACTGAGTGGACAGTTTGTATATTGACCCTCTAGATAGAACCTCAATTTATTCTGAAGCTGAAAGCACACAAGCTCTCTGGAAGGAAAGGCCAGGACTACAGGGGGAAAGCTTTACTAATAGTGGCTTCCCATTCCTGGTAATAGTACTGGGCCATTACTTCCTGCTATCTTCTACAACCTCCATTTCCTAGAATCCTAGGACTGGAGAGAACCTCGATGGGTCATTAGTCCAAGCAGAACTCCACTCATCCATCCCAGAAAGATAGCTGTCGATTCTTTCTTTAAAATCTCCATAGACGGAGACTTTGCAATCTCCCTTGGTAACACATTCCAGTGTCTCTCAACTCTTGGAGTTGAGAAGTTCTTCCTAATTTCTAACTTAAATCCCTTCTGCTGCAATTTAAACCCATTCCCACTTCTTGTGCTCCCCTGACCTTGAATCATTCCAATCTAAACGGAGGAGTGGAGGGGATGAGGACAATGTCCAAAGACCAATGTGGACGGGGAAGGACTCAATCATTTGGCCACCTGCCCTTTAATTGCCATCAGTTGGCGGGAGAAGGAAGATGCATCTCTCTTTGTGGACTTGGTCCAGTTTTTTACAAGTTACCTGGTGTGTTGTCAGGACTGAAAGAGGAGGAGGAGGAGGAGAGGGAGCAGATAGAGAGGAAGGGCACCTCTACAGGTTGCTTCAAAGGAAAGAACTTCGGACAGCAGCAAAAAGTCCCTTCCCACTGAACTCTGGATTTCCCCTGTGCTTGATACTTCTACAGCCTTTAATTTATTTTAATTTATGTCCATTGGAGGAGTACTGCCCACTGAATGCTTGGCAACCTGGTCTGTCGACTCATTGACTACTCACCAATACTCTTGACTACTAGCCAATACACGTTGTGAATTGTGACTCTTGAAGGCCTTTTCCTCCCCATCCCTGTGACTTGAGAAGAACCATGTGAGAAACAGACTACCCAAACGTTTCATGAATTATATCTATCTCCGTATGTCTGTAACTGTGCTTTCTGATTTTGAAAGTCTGACGTCTCAGACCTTCAACTACACCTTTGACCATGGAGGCAGAAAGACCCACTGAAATGCCAGACTTTCAAAAGGTGCCATCCCCCTATCATCTGAGCAAACCCTCCCAGCAGAATATTGTACTGGAATAACTCTGTCATCAACAAACATTTAGAATACATGTTGACTGTGTAGGTGAGATGGACTGTTACCGGAATGTCAGGAACGGTTCCACTTCTGTCATCCAGGATCATTCTCTCCTCAGGCCCTGACACCTTTCCCTTGGGTAGGCATGGAGATGCTTGTTGGGGAACAATACATAGCAGCTCTTCTGTCAGGTTGCAAGACAAGAAGGGTAAATGAATCACCTTGTCATTGTCTCTCTTCCCTTCCCCTTTCCTTCTGCTCTCCCTCCTCCTATCCCTTCCTCTCCCCCGCCCCCCAACCCACCCCCCAACACTCCCCCGCCCCCACCCCCCCACCCCCGGTCCTTACTGTCTTGCAGATCTGCTTTTACTATGCATGTGGAAGCTGGACATTCAGCAGTTCCAGAGGAAGGACCCAAAGACCTGCGCTGTCCTCTCTGCCTCTACCACACCAAATATAAGCGCAACATGATTGACCATATTGTGCTCCACCGAGGTAAAGTACTTTTTCATTATTTGGACTTCAAACTGGTCGGTGGGGAACGTCTTAGGAACGTGGAGCCACAGCGCCTGTTCTCTAAAATTCATGTCCGTATCTTGAATGAATTCTTCCCTTAGAAGAAAATCCCCAAGAGCTTAAAAAGAATGGCGAGGTTTCCTTGAGAGTTGATGGGTAGGTAGGGTTGCTCTAAGCCTGTTGTTCTACATCTGCTTCCCTCAGCCAATTAATTGTTGACCCAGTTACATTTCTACTTCACTGTAAGCAGATTAAGCCTTTAGTTGACCTGCAGCCCCTCCCTATTCTCTCTCTTTCTCTCTCTCTCTCTCTTTCTTGCTCTCTCTCTCTCTGTTTGAAATCTGAAGTTTTCGTATATGTGCCATATGAAGTGCAAGGCCAACCAGCCTTTAAAAACAGTTAAAATGTAAGCTACTTGTTATTCAGCAGGGAACTTTCATTTCCTGACACATGCATGGGTAATCATTTGGGAGGCCAAGAAGCCATTCACTGTGAGGGATCAGAACTTATTTTGGCCGATTATTCAAGCAACTGCCATCCCTCCAGAGGAGCAGCCATTTGGTGACTCTGTTTTAGAGCACTGGGGTTCAGAAAACCCCCAGTGGGCTGATGACTCTGTGAGCCTCACTGGGCTCTGAGTCGCTCTTGGTGGTTCTCTTACTTCATCTCCTGTCTGGAACTGAAGCAGGAGAGTGGCAGATGGAAATAAAGGAACTTTCACTCCTATCATTCAGTGGATCGATGCTATTTCTTAAGCACTTGCTCACTTGTGCAAAGCTCTGGACTAAGCAATTGAGAAAGGACAGTACAATGGGGTTGGTAGACATGATCCCTGCCTTCAAGGAGCTTACAGTTTAGTGGGGGAAGTAGACATTAAAATACATTACAGAGAGGGGAAGCGGCAGAGTACAGGGATACTCTGTACTCTCCCAAGCTTAATACAGTGCTCTGCACATAGTAAGCACTCAATAAATATCATAGATTGATTGATATGTACATAAGTGCTGTGCTGGGCGTTGGATGAGTATCAAGGTACTTAGGGGGCACAGACCCAAGTGCAGAGATGACGCGGAAGGGAGGGGGAATAGGGTGGGGAAATGAAAGGTCATCAGGGAAGGCTTCTTGGAGGAGACAGTGATTTTAGTTCCTCAAATCACCTCTTTGCTTCCACGCTCACATGCGTTCATAATGGGATTTCTGTGAACTCTGCTGAAGACTAAATTTTATAGAGAATATAGCTTAGAATCGAGTACTTCTTCCCTCCCATCCAACGCAAGCATTTTCCTTTAACCATCAGTTTACAAGCTTGGAGGAGACGGTTGTTCCAACCAGTTTGGCAGGAATTCCTGGACTCACTCAACTCTCACAAACTACACTTCTACACAGACTTTGGGTTTCCAATACCACCGTCATATGTTCAGGTGTCTGTGCCTTCCCACGGTTTAATCAGAGTCTATCCCCAGAGCATAGCTTTTGAGTGGACTGAAGAGCCAAGAGCTCATTTTGCATGAGTCACTGTTGGCTTGAACCTAAAACATCATGCTGGTGAGACCCGTTCCCCAAGCCTGTAGCTTGGGGACTTTTGCTACGTAAAAAAAAAAAGTAGATTTGAACTGAAGGAAGAATGGGGGAATGGGATATGCAAATTTAAGGATTTGCCATTTGAAGACACTGGATCAATGGAAGTGCATCTGAGAGATGGTTCCGTCTGTTTGGGAGCCACATATTCTCTTTGGGCTTGGAAATAGAATAAGCCTTCTTCCTCATTGACTCATGGCTCTACTCTAGACTGTAAACTTGTCTCTAGAATGTGCGCTCGTTATGGGCAGGGAATGTGTTTGTTAATTGTTGTATTATGCTCTCCCAAGCGTTTAGTACAGTGCTCTGCACACAGTAAGTGCTCAGTAAATAGGATTGAATGAATGCATTTTAGATCAGTCCTAATGATGAAAATATCTGTCTCACTCCAAAATGACATCTCAGTGGAAAACCCTATTTTGGCGCCCAAACTTAGTAGTACTGGGACCCTGCAATACCCGCTCAGTCCCTCAGGTTAAGTTTGAGACAGTTATCAGGGCAATAGAATGGGGCTCTGACTGCACCTGTGCTCTCTCTCCTCTCCGGTTGAATAAACATATTTGGTCTCTAGGGTCCTCAATAAAGCACCTTTCCTGAGATCTGGTTTAATTAAAATGTTTGAAATGTAATGGGAGGAAAAACAACATGTGTACTGGCCCCGAGGCCTAGCCAGCACTTGAGAGGCACAAGTTCTTTTGCTTCTTATTAGGATAATCATGGCTTCTCCATGGAGAGCAAAAGAAAGGTGTCTACTTGACATCCGTGAGCTTTAAATGAGAAATGTCGCTGATTATAACTCTAGCTGTGGCTGAAGGGATCAGCAGGAAACATAGGTGGATATTTACCCCTCCTTCTTCTCTATATCCAGATCTAAGCCCTAACTGAAGGAAAGTGGGGGAAGGCCATTTAGGATCAAGGTGTGGAAAGTTTTGTGTGAAAAGCACTGTGGTTCCAGCAGTGAGTGCCATTGTAGAATCTTGTCCATTTTCCTCTGGAAGGCAAAGGGCTTTGATTGTCATTGAGAACTACTGATTTTCCTACTAGGACCCAGGCTAAGTCAGGATTTAGTCAGTTTGATTTGGGGGAGATGACAGCAAGCCAGAAGACTTTGATGTTGAGGATGAAAGCTGAGTTGGTAGTAGGACTTTTGGTCCATGAGTCACTCTTGGACTTTCAGGGACTTCATTCATATTGGAGGTTCCGTGCCTTAAATATAGACTCAGGCTTAAAAATGAGCAGCCTTTAATTTTGCTCAGTGAAATTGTATGTTCCCATCCATCATTCCAAAATACTGTCTCCCAAAATTGAAGGCAGTGCTTTGAACTCGCTCCAGGACTGAGAACAATTTCCCAAAGGCAGACATTAGCACGTATCTTTATCTAGAGGCCACTTCAAATTTCTCTAATCACAAATTCACATTTTCTCACTTGTTTGCTGGACAGGGGTTTGGCAGGGAGAAAGGGTTGCTCCTTGGAAATAGTATATAAAGTTTGTTAGGCAGAACAAATTCCAAATCTAGCCCTGCTTCATTTGGACTTGGCCCAATCTGGGGAGGAAACCCACGTATGTTGTGGTCTGTCTGTCAGGAAGAATTTTACTTGGTAATTCTGGATTCCACAGTGATGTGGTTTTTCTCTGCTTTGAGCAGTTATAGTGTTGCAGATGTTTTGATACTGCATTGTAATGGAGTTTTCATTACACTTCTCAATTATGTTGTCTTAGCCCAAATGCATTTGTGTCTGACTCCAACTGGCATTCTTTAGAAAAGCTTTTCTTCTGGTTTTATGTCCGGCTGCAGCAGTGAGAATTGAGTAGGAAGAGACAGGGAGCATAATTCATCATGTAGTTGAGCCCATGAAGTAATAGTATTATTGCAGGCTGTTCTGGTCCAGCAGGCTAAGTCACAGTGTGTATTATTCAAGCTTTATTTCCTTGCTCGAGGTAGTTTTGGGGGGGTAAAAATGCTAGAAAGTCCAAAATTTGCTACTGCCCCTTATGAAACCTGAACTATAAGATTGTGGAGCCTTTAGATCACATTCAGCCCCCAAGTTAAAAGCTTCCCCTTTTGTGTTCTTTGCTTACCATTTAATCACCTCGGTTGTGAATAAAACTTCTCCATTGAAAAAAAAAGACCATATAATTTCTGTACTTACCAAAGGGGTTGCTTTTTATTTTTGAACCTTTTCCTACTCTTTGAAAAGGAAAAGAAGTTCAGATTTTTGTAAAGATTATCTTTTCATAACATCCCACACAGCTAACCTCTAAGGGTAACCTAGTGACAGCCTTAAGAGGGGAAATGGGAAAACTTTCATTTCAAGACAAGTAATCAAAACTATTTTGAGTCGAAACAAGAAGACATTTAAAAGGCTATTTAAATGCAAATTATCACTATAAAAATCTGCTTGTGTTATGGTTTTAGAAGATTAGTAAAATAAATGCCTTCTGAATAGGCAACATTGCAGATTGGTTATTCGTTGTTTACTTTTCCATCAACGTGAGTACTGGTGTGTAAGATACCTAAGTACACATGTGGCAGAATTGGAGAGAGTCCAGAGGAGAGCAACAGACGTAACTGTCTGGCTATAAAGAGAGCTCGAAAGGAGAATTTGGATTATCTGTTAAGGTGAAAGGCGGACTGAGAGGTGGCTTAATAGTCTTCAAGTATAGAGAGGGTTGATTTTGTGAAAAATTGTCTCTGTCTCTGCTGAGGATAGAACAGGAGATAATGAGCTTACTTGGGTGCAGAAGATATATAGGTTAAATATCAGAAATAAACAATGAAGGGCTTTGACCCCTCATGAGGATGGTGCCTTCCTTCTTCCTTGAAGGACTTGAAGAAGAGCAGAGACACCCATCTTTCAGGGATAGGGCAGGGACAGTTCTGCCTGGAGGTGATGAATGGATTAGATGATCTTCCATCTTTTCCCTTCCTGCCCTTTGATTCTTTGCATACTTGAAAAGGAAAGGAGACTAGCGTGTCAACCTGTTTTAGTGGTGATGGATTGACACATAAAGGCAGTGAGTGAGTGTGAAGCAGCGTGGTTAAATGGCTTCACTGTGGTAAGACTAAATTCTTGAGACTAATCCAGTTTGAGCAACAACATCCTTCTATTTATTTTTTTTGTCCATAGGCACTAAACTCTTAAACTGGATCTTAAGAAGGCACTTAATATATCTTTTCTCTACAGAAACACATCAGGGTTTTCTCTTAGCGGACAGTTGTAATTTTGTATTCCACGGACTTCTGATGTACACTGATCTAAGTAGATTTTTTTACAAAGCTCTTGATGTACAGAAAATAAATGCTAGCTGACAGCCCCTGGGAGTGCCATGAAGATGCTGCTTCAACCTTTCCTTGCCCAAGAATCCTCTGGCCAATTAACAGCCACACTCAAGGGTTCCCAAGGCAGTGTCATACAGTTAGAGGATTGTTACTGGAACTTAAGCATGCTGGATGGAAAGAGAGATCCTCAGGGAGTCATCCAAACTTCCACCCCCCAACAACAGCTAAAGATGTGTAAAATTCCATGTAACACAAAATAGTGTGGCCCCCAAAACACCGTCTCGAAAACTCTGAAAATGGAGGAACGTTCACTTTTACCAACCCTCAGAGATCGTTGATGCAGTTGTAGAAAAAAAGGAAACTCTAGCAGAACACACAATCTAACCCACTGTGGGTTCCCCTGGGTAAGAGGAAACTGGAGCCCCTAAGTGCCTTTAGTCAGTTGGTTTATAAACTTGGTAGATTTTAAAATTCAAGCCCAGCAGAGAAATGCTTGTTAAAGAGTAGGGATTTTATTTTTCTCCCCAGTATGGGTATTTAACTGGCTTGATTGGTCAGGGAATGTGTCTGCTAGTTCTGTTGTATTGTACTCTCCCAAGTGCTTAGTACAGTGCTCTGCGTATAGTAAGCACCCCATAAATATGATTGATTCATCGGGCAAATTGGTGTAAAATTTAATCCGAGCAGTTGCATGCAGGGATGAGAGAGCACAATACCAAAAAGATGCTATTTGATTTCGAGCTTACAGCATTTGGTGTGTTAGCTTGAAAACATACCTCGGCCTCTTGTTCTACAATTGGAGGGAGAGAAGAGAGCCTAATGTATCAAGTTTTCTGTGTTTTGCCTGTAATTTTATTGGTGAAGGTGACCTGGCCAAGGTGTATGTTTTTTCTCTTTGTGTGTTGAAAAGTCCTATTTAGTCCTATAAGAATAATTTCATTTCTGTATATTTGAGTTGAGTGGGAGGTAGATATTCGAAGAAAGAAGTCTAATTTTTTTTTTTAAATTCATTTGTTTTCACAGAAGAGCGAGTTGTTCCCATTGAGGTGTGCCGTTCCAAACTGTCAAAATACTTGCAGGGAATAGTTTTCCGCTGTGATAAGTGTACCTTCACCTGCTCCAGTGATGAGAGCTTGCAGCAGCACATAGAGAAGCACAATGAGCTGAAACCTTACAAATGCCAGCTCTGCTACTATGAGACCAAACACACAGAAGAGCTGGACAGCCACCTTCGAGATGAGCATAAGGTACGGCCCTTAGAGGTTTTCCTTCTGACTGGTTGTACACCAAAATAAGTGTGCACGGTTGTGTTCTGAATTTAGTTAAGATGTTCCCCATAGTTGGTGCACGAAGTGTGGTGGATTGAAAGTGATGGTAAAATAATGATAAGTCTAAATATGCAAATGATCTAGTATGGATTGAAGTGGCTGTTGCTTGGGGGACAACAGTTCCAGACTGAGATTTGAGTAGAAAATAATAAAAGTAAAAGTTTCTTACACTAGGCAGCTTAGCCTAGTGGATAGAGCACGGGCCTGGGAATGAGTAGGACCCGGCTCTGCCACTTGTCTGCTGTGTGACCTTGGGCAAGTCACTTCACTTCTTTATACCTCAGTTACCTCATCTGTTAAATGGGGATTAAGACTGTGAGCCTGCATCCAACCTGATTAGTTTGTATCTACTCCAGCGCTTAGTACAGTGCCTGGCACACAGTAAGTGCCATAAGACTAAGAGTTACAGCCTCTGCCAGGGCTTAGTTGATCTTGTGTTTGCGCTCCACAGGCCTTAGAGTCAAGAGAAATCATTCACTGTCCTTGTCTACCCTACCATTATGCTGACCCAGCATGTCATTACCAGAGAGTTTAGCACTTTATTATCCAGATACTGTCCATTTTCTCATCCTCTTTTGAAAAGGATATGCTTTGGAAAACAGCTTTCTAAAATAGTTTTAATATGCTATCTTTTTTCCCCACTCCCAAGCAAAATGAGGCCTCTTGTCATGTCCCCACAGCCTTATGAAAATACATTTTAGCTCTGAAAAAAGCAGGGGATGAGGGAGATTTGGCCTGCCAGCCAGCTAAGGAAGCACAGTCTTCATCATCTTTGAGTTGGTTGGATACACAGCTGGTCAAAGGTTGCATGATAGTAGGGTGTTTTAACAGGAACATGACGTGCCTTCTGCTATACTCTGCTTTGGGCAGGACTTTATCAGAGTACTGTGTCCAGATTTGGTCACTGCATTTTCCAAAAGAGAAACTAGAGAAAGCCCAGAGAAGAGCAACAAAACTGATTACCGGGTCGGAAAATAGGTTTTATGAGGAAAGGTTAAAGGGACTGGGGGTGTTTAGCCTAGAGATGAAACGTCTCAAAGGTGGCTTAATACCTTTCCTCAAGAATATGAAGAATTTTTATAAGAATGTTGACCATTTGTTTTCCATGCCTACAGAGGATTGAATAAGAAGAAATGGGCTTAATTTTAAATTGAAAGGATTTGGGTTAGATAAAAGAAGTTCTTGACTGTCAGAGTGATAAAAACACCAAAAGAAGTAATCCAGGGAATTTGTTGAGATACCCACCCCTGGAGAGCTAAGAAAAGGGTAGGCAACCATTTGTTTTGAATGGTTCATTCATTTACCTGCCTAGAGGCAGGGAGCTGCCCCAGTTTATTTCTTGAGGTCATTTTCAGCTATAGGATTCTAAGAGTCCATCATTAGGTTCACTTAAAAAAAAAAAACAACAACCAACTCTTCAAGCCTTCCAGGAACTTCTGCTTCGGTCTAGAACGTGAAGTACAAACAAACTCATATCCAAACTTTTCTTTCTCACATGCTATGTATGCGCTCACACACACATACACAGAGCTTAATATACCATTTTAGCTACAGGTTTTAGGTACTCCCTAGACTCTTAAGCAAAAGTTTAAAAGACCAGACTGTAGGAAAAATTCTTCTTTGTCCCCTCCTCCTTTAAGAGTGGCAGCCACCTTAGGCGATCACATCGGAGCATCTTTGGTCCTTGAATAGGGTGACTGAACTCTTCTGGCATTAGAATGCCAAGATACTAGGAATTAATTAGATCTCTGAAGGGCGAGCGTTCCACAGTTCAGCCTCCTTATAAATTTAATCTCGGGGTCAGAAATAACCACAATGCAGAAAGGAAATAGGCTGAAGTGACATCGGACACATGAATTAAGCACTGAGTGTGGGAGAAATTCAGATCACTACATAGGATAGATGCAGGCATGACCTTAGTGCTGTTGAGGCTTTTGAGTGTGGGCTAAGAGAAGTGTGTATTGCTTATCATAGAATCTTCCCATAAATAACCTTGGGTGCTTTTTGAACTCTGTGTGACTTTGCGCAATACCCTTGGGATGGCTCCATAAAATGAAATGCCTGCAGAACAAACACAGTATGTAACCTAGTGGGATTTGCCTTTTCTAAAGGAAACACACAAAGCAGTAGAAGATTTTCAAGAATGGCCTCCTGCATCGGTGGTGTTTGACACCCACAGTTACCTGTTTTGCAGGTGTTATATGGGCACAGTTCCGTTTTGCATTTTATACTGTCCTACCTTGAATTCTTTGTGACCTTTGAAAGTTCTTCCCTTGCACCATCTCATAATCCTTGCAACATCCTTGTGAAGTAGTGAGGGGACAGGCACTGCTATCATTCCCATTTTACAAGTGGAGGAACTGGAGGCAAATGTCAGTTATGCCCCATATGAGTATCACCCAAACCCCATTTTCCTTCTTTTTCCTCCCTTAAATGCCTACCTTTTGGCCACTTGGCTGCTCATTAGCACCTCCACCTACAGAATCAGGGAGGGGAGGGAGATTTGAATAGGTCAGATTTGCTCTTTATTAGCAGCTATGGTCAAAAAAAGAGGAGGGTTGAAATTAATAGTTAGAAGGAGGGTCTGGATTACCTGTGAATTTCATATTCATCAATCAGTCAATTATATTTATTGAGCACTTACTGTGTGCAGACCACTGTACTAAGCTCTTGAAAGAGAACAATATAACAGTATAACTATCACATTCCCTGCCCACAATGAGCTTTTCATGCTCTCCCCATCAACCCCTGCCCTTGATTTGCACATTCTACAGTTGACAGTGTGTTCCATGTTCAGGAGCGATAGTTATGCCTTTAGAGTCATTTCTCCTGTATCGTGGGGAGTTGCATTCTTGAAAAACCGTAAGTTAAGGAAAGCTTGCATTTTAGCTTTTGACCCGAATTCAGTGCCACCCACACATGAACCACCATTTCTTCTGACACTACATCGTGCTCTGGCAGACATTTATTGTTAGAATAATATTCCCTAATTATGATAATTGTGTTATTTGTTAAGCATTTACAGTGTGCCAAACACTGTAGTAAGTACTGGGGTAGCTACAGGATAATGAGGTCAGGCACATTTCCTGTCCCACATGGGGCTCCCATGTTCTGTCTAAAATGCATTGTGAAAACAAGTGTTTCAGCAGAATTTCTGTGCCACTCTTCTGAATGATACTTAAATGGTTAATTTTTTTAACACTTTCCTTCATGGAAATTCTTAAAATGAGGCAAAAATGTGATTTTTATCCCCATCTCATAAAATCCAGCTAACTGTACTTAAAGAAACTTTGTTCAATTGTTTAAATAGTAATAATAATAATAACTGTGGCATTTGTTAAGCACTTACTATGTGCCAGGCATTGTTTTAAGTGCTGTGTAGATGCAAGATAATTGGGTTGGACATAGTCTTTGTCTCTCATAGGGCTCACAGTCTTAATCCCCGTTTTACAGCTGAGGGAATTGAGGCACAGAGAGGTTAAGTGACTTGCTCAGGGTCACACAGCAGACAAGAGGCGGAGCCATGATTAGAACCCAGATCCTTCTGACTCCCAGGTCCATGCTCTAGCCACTAGCCAAGCTGCTGTTCTAAAATCAATCAATCAATGATATTGAGCACTTACTATGTGCAGAGAACTGTCCTAAATGCTTGGGAGAATACACCAGAATTAGCAGGCATGTTCCCTGCCCATAATGACTTACAAAAGAAATACTTTGTGGTTAAACCATGCCACGAAGCAGCGTGGCCTAATGGAAGGAGCCTCGGGAGTCTGAGGACCTGGGTTCTAATCCCAGATCCTCCACTTGTCTGCCTTGTGACCTTGGGCAAGTCATTTAACTTCTCTGTGTCTCAGTTACCTCATTTGAGGGGTTTAAGACTGTGAGTCTTTTGTGGGACAGGGATTATGTCCAACGTGACATATCCTGTGTCTACCCCAGAGATTGGTACAGTGTCTGGCACATAATATGCATTTAACAAATATCGTTTAACTATAAAAGTTTCCCTTACAGTCATTCATAACACTCATTTTGAACTCCCTAGCCAAGAAACAAAGTCAGAGGAAGAACATTGCTAACAGACCCAGCTATTGCTGGAGTACTGTAGACTCATTGTAGGCAGGGAAATTGTCTATCATTGTATTGTACTCTCCCAAGCACTTAATACAGTGCTCTGCACACAGTAAGTGCTCAATAAATACGATGGACTGACTACTGAATTCATTCATTCAGTTGTATTTATTGAGCACTTACTGTGTGCTGAGCACTGTACTAAGAACTTGGGAGAGTACAATATAACAATAAACAGATAGGCGTACTGAGGCATACTAAGAGAAGCAGTGTGGCTCAGTGGAAAGAGCACGGGCTTGGGAGTCAGAGGTCGTGGGTTCTAATCCCTGCTCCGCCACTTGTCTGCTGTGTGACCTTGGGTAATTCACTTAGCTTCTCTGTGCCTCAGTTACCTCATCTGTAAAATGGGGATTAAAACTGTGAGCCCCACGTGGAACAACCTGTTTACCTTGTATTTACCCAGCGCTTAGAACAGTGCTTGGCACACGGTAAGCATTTAACAAATACCAAAACTATTAAATTATTAAATTATTATTACCAGAATGGATTTGTAAATTACATGATACAGGAGCAAGTTCTCTGCCATTTCCCCTATTCCAAATTTATTGTAATATCTGTCTACCCCTGTAGACTGTAAGCTCCAGGTGGGTAGGGATCATGTCTGCCAACTCTGTTGTACTGTGCTTTCCCAAGCACTTAGTACAGTGTTCTGTCACAGAGGAAAGAGCACAGGCATGTGAGTCCGAGGTCATGGGTTTGAATCCCGGATCTGCCGCTTGTCAGCTGTGTGACTGTGGGCAAGTCACTTAACTTCTCTGGGCCTCAGTTACCTCATCTGTAAAATGGGGATTAAGACTGTGAGCCTCATGTGGGACAACCTGATTACCCTGTATCTACCGCAGCGCTTAGAAGAGTGCTGTGCACATAGTAAGCGCTTAACAAATACCAACATTATTATTATTATTAAATACCATTGATTGCAGAGGGTGGGTAGTGTATTTCTATGCCTTGGCACTGAAAAGTGCCATTTAAGAAGAGAGGGATAATAGAATTAACACTCCTCCCCACCTTTGACCTTTTTTGAATTGGTGAAGAACCAGAGGTTTTCAGGTACCATCTGAACTATCAGGGAAATGTTTTGACAGGGTTCCACTGTTTTCGGAGCTATAAGATTCAGGGCTTGGTATCATTCAGAGCAGTGCAATTCTTATGTTGAGGTTTCGAATCATTTTTACAATGATCTTTACAATTTTTGGAGGCTGCTTTCCAAATATCCTCTCTACCTTCTATTTGTCCCCTTTCTTCTCTGTCTTCCCTCCTTCCCCTTCTTCTTCCCTTCCTTTTTCTCCCTCGACCCTTCTCAGTTTAATATTGAGTGCCTGATATAAGCAGAGCATTGAACAGGGTGCTTGGGAGAAAATAATAAAAAAAAAAAAACCAAGTGGTCTCTGTCCCCTGGGAATTTATAATCTAGTTGGGTAGGCAGTTGGGCATACATTACAAGCATATAAATTCCATATTATAAATTACTCCTTTATATTAATACCTGTCTCCCCTTCCAGACTGTAAACTCATTGTGGGCAAGGAACATGTCTGCTGACTTTGTTGTATTGTGCTCTCCCAAGTGTTTAATCCAGTGCTCTGTACATAGTAAGCACTCCGTAAATACCACTGATGGATTGATATGATAGGAACAAGAGTAAGAGTGGAGGAGATACAACTGACAATAAAAGTAGGCCATTGCTAGAGTGCTAAGGGAGGCTGATAAGATGTCATGATTGGGCAGGTGAAGATTAGGCAGAGAAGGCCTCTTGGAAAGAGATGGATTTTGCCAAGTACTCTGAAGGGAGGAAGGAATGTGATTTGCTGCTTTTTCTATTCCCCCTCCTCTGTCACTGTTAATACTGGTTAGCCCTTTGAACTATGAATGAGGAATCAGTGGCTCTAAATGATTCTTTACTCGGGTTAGGTCAAGTTTATTTTGGAGTTTACTTACTTGGAATTGCTTTGCTATTTGTTTTGTTAGATGTGGAGGGCTCCATATTTGGACTTTTCTTCTTAGGTCATTCATTCTTCTCTTCCTACCAGAGCATGGGAATGAATGTGTATTACGTGTCTTTCTTTGCATAAAATTCTCTGTCTGATCCTATATGGACAAGAGCAAAAGTATAGTATATTAAAGAGATATAAATCCAGAGTTTCAAATGCACAGATAGCCCAGAAAAGACAATTATCATATCTTCAGGACAATTCTTTTTTTTTTCCCCATGAGTTTTCCTTAATCATTTATTGAAGAAAATTCCTGGAGCACAAGGGGTTCCCAGCACGGATATCACCATTTGAAATGTGTGCACATTTTAAATAAAATAAATCCTCACAGAGTACCTCTCCAGATGTCCTGAATTTGCCCAGGTGGGATATCGCTCAAACTCAGAGAGATGTGGCAGTTTACCTTGCCAAGATTTGGTTGCAAGCTAAATGTGACCAGAGCCCATTAAAAATCTGACTGAGTCACCCATAAGTGTTTGGTTCTTGCCTCTAAGAGTGTGTTTGAGAAGGGAGCAGGGAGAGAGGATGTATTGCCCCTTGTGGGAAGTGGAATTGTCTGGAGAAGCCACTCTCTCTCTCTTTTTTTTTTTTTTTTGGTATTTGTTTACTCTTTGTCAAGCAATAAATTGATGAATGGCATTGATTAAGCATTTATTGTGTGCAGAGCTCTGAAGAGAGCAAAGCGGTAGCTTAGTGGATAGAGCACGGGCCTGGGAGTCAGAAGGACATGAGTTCTAATCCACCCTCTGTCACATATCTGCTTTGTGATCTTGGGCAAGTCACTTAACTTTTCTGGACCTCCATTACCTCATCTGTAAAATGGGGATTATGAGTATGAGCCTCAGGTGGACTAGGGACTGTGTTCAAACTGATTAACTTGTATCTACCCCAGTGCTAAAGACAGTGCTTGGTGCATAATAAGCACTTAACTAGTAGCATAATTATTATAACCTTATTATTATTATTACGTTATAACAGAGTTGGTAGACACATTCGCTGCCCACACAAGCTTATAATCACTGTTTTAAATACTGGGATAAGTACAAGGTAATCAGGCTGGACAAAGTCCCTGTCCCACTTGAGGCTTACAGTCAAGTAGGAGGGAGAACAGGTATTGAATATCCATTTTGCAGTTGAGGAAACATGCCAAAAGAAGTGAAGTGACTTGCCCAAGGTCACACAGCAGAGGAATAGTGGAGCTGGGATTAGAGCCCAGGTCCTCTGGCCCCCAGGCCCATGCTCTTTCCACAAGGCCACACTGCTTCCCACTCCCTCTGCTTTAGTTTTATAAGCACAATATCAAAGCTCCCTTTCATCTGGCTTCACTTTGCCCACAGTACCCCAGCTCTTTGTGCATTTCTTCCTTCCCCAGGGAGGAGAGGGAAGGAAGGGTTGATGCATCCCTAGTGCCCTAATGCACACACCTATTCTCTGAAGCTTCCAGTGCAGCACTTCCAGAGTGTTTCTAGATGGCCAAAGTCCGAACTCTGTGATTAAGTTGCTTGGAGGAAGAGTCAATGAAACGGACCCCCACAACTCTTAAAAGGGCCTCCTAAATAGTTATGGTATTTGTTAATCCTTACTATGTTCTAGGCACTGTACTAACCACTAGGGTGGATACAAGCAAATCAGGTTGGACAGTCCCTGACCCGCATGGAACTCACAGTCTCGATCCCCCTTTTACAGGTTAGGTAACTGAGGCACAGAGAAGTTAAGTGACTTGCCCAAGGTCACACAGCAGACAAGTGGCGGAGCCGGGATTAGAACCCATGACCTTCTGACTCCCAGGCCCGTGCTCTATCCACAGTGTCATGCTGCTTCTAAAGATTAATTGAGCCCCCCAAAGGCTCAGTTAGTCCAGTGCTCTGCATACAATACTCAATAGATTATGTTCAACGGTTGGTATTTATTGTTGATGATGATAATGATTTAGTGGGCACTCTAGACTGTAAACTCATTGTGGGCAGGGAAATTGTTTATTGTTGTATTGTACTCTCCCAAGCATTTAGTACACTGGTCTGCACACAATAAACGCTCAGTAAATGCGATTGAATGAATGGAGTTGAACTGCTTGAACTGGTGTATTGGTGCCATTGTTCTTGTCTGTCCATCTCCCCCGATTAGACTGTAAGCCTGTCAAACGGCAGGGACTGTCTCTATCTGTTTCCGACTTGTTCATCCCAAGCGCTTAGTACAGTGCTCTGCACATAGTAAGCGCTCAATAAATACTATTGAATGAATGAAAGTGTAGTCTATCTTGGCCTATGTTCCACTGAGACCATGTTCCACACCCCTAAAATCTGAGTTCTTGAGATCACCTGAGATAATCCCACTATTACCCACTGACTTAATGTCTCAGGAGATACAATTGTATCACGCCAGCTATTTTCTCAGAACACAAATGGTGTGTAGGATTTTACTGTGTAAAAGATCAACCATGGTGAGCACATAAAATAAGGATAACAGATTAATTTACACTGTTAATATTGCTGCTAATAATCATATTAATAGTCATACCCTTCTAGACTGTGAGTGCATTATGGGCAGGAAACGTGTCTGCTAATTCTGTTGTACTGTACTCTCCCAAGCGCTTAGTATGATTGATACTCTATATTCAAATACTCTGCACCTAGTAGATACTCAGTAAATACTATTGAGAGGATGATAGGAGCAAGATAAACGTTATCTAGCATGTAAATGGGGATTAAGACTGTGAGCCCCATGAGGGACATGAACTGTGTCCAACCCGATTAACTTGTATCTACCCCGGGGCTTAGTACAGTGCCTGGCACATAGTAAACACTGAACAAATACCACTTTAAAAAACCCAAAAAAAAACTGCTCCCTGGAGGGATGCAGGCAGGAAAGGTGAGGTGGAGAGATGATTGTCCAGAGATGACTAGTTAGAGGGACAATATCATTTATTCGAGACTCGGCACAGACACGGTTGTTGCCAGATTTGCTTTGCAATTGTTTCTCCAGCAAAGGGGAGAAACTTCACTGGTTTTGAGACTAGTGGCTCACTTATTTGTTTGGGCCTTCTTCTTCCAGGTGAGCCGTAACTTTGAGCTGGTTGGGCGGGTGAATTTGGATCAGCTGGAACAAATGAAGGGAAAAACAGAGAGCTCCAGCAGCGACGAGGATGAGAAGGAAGAGGAAATGAACAAAGATGAAGACAGAGGTTAGTCTCGCCTCTTTGCTTTTGTAACCAGGGCAGTACCGAGTATGGTGAGGAAGGGCTCACTGTAAATTTAGCCTGCATAGTAAATTTTGCTCCTCGTGTTCTAAAGGAGCAAGTAGCAACATTGGACTCATTTTGTGTGAAATCTGACTCACTAAAGTAGGCCCCATTTTACACACGCACATGGGTATTTGCATGCATATTATGTCGTAGAGATACCTGAGTAAAGAAGGGTTGAATTTCCTTGTAGTGGAAGAATTGTATCGCTGCAGTCTCCAGTCCATGAACTGAAAGAAGAGAGTGTTTTTAGTTTGGGATAGATCACCTTTCAGACCTCAGATTTCTCAAAACCAAATGGCATGTTGATGATGCACGGATTAAATCAGTATTATAGCTGTTGTTTCATGAAGTGAGGAGAGGTTGGCTGGAAACCCGTGATTATGTCCTCCCTCTCCTCCTTACAAGGTCCCTTACCGCCAATCTTTCCTGGACAACTACTGAAGACAGATGAGGAGAACTTGGTTTTTGTTCTCCTGCAAAGAGCTGTATTCTGTGTGTGTGAAAAGGGGCCTGGGGGAAACAGCGCTGTGTGATCCCATTCTGTACAGTCAAAAGGCCAGGTCCTGGTTTAATACTTGAACTTGAGACCTTTTACATTATGGGAAATGGGGACTCCCTGCGAGCTGAGGTGCTCCGAGTCCCCGCAAGCCAAACAAACAAAAAAATCCCTTTGTTGTGATCTGGATTCAGAAAAACTTGAATCAGTGGATAGTTTTATTGATGCTGTTGAAGATTTATAACCTTCATTAGCAGGGGCAGTAGAAATACATTCTTCGCTAGGGAAATGCTTATGATGTGAGAAGTGGGACCTTTTTTTTTTAGCATTTCATATGTATTATTTCCCTAGTGGTGATCTCTTAACATCTGTGAGCTGTTACTAGAATTCTTGATTTGAATGGGGATGCATCTTACAGAGGGTACAAAGGACCCTTTTTCTTCAGGATGTTGTGGGCTCTGCTCTTCTTTATTGCTTTATCGGTTCCTCTTCAGGAAATAAATTATTCCTCATTGATTGTTATGACTTTTTAATCTCTTAAGATTAATACAGGTTTGAAGGGTAAGGTCATCAGTTCAACCCGAATCGTCCCTCCTCCCTGCTCATGAAAACCAATTTAGAAAACTGGGGTGGGAGGGAGGAGACAGGTGAAGTGGTGGAATGTTTTAAACAGATTTTCTCTCCTCCCCCATCTCTCCTCTCTTCTCTTTCTCAATAGCGTTGTGGCATAAATCCAGCTCGGCACAACTGAAATGAGCTCAATTGTCTCTGACTGCTTCTTGCTGGAGAGTGTGTAGTCCACATTCATGAATCCTAACCACACAGAATTGAAAAGTCTTAGGGGTGGGGAGGAACGGATTCTTCCCTGAAAGAGTAGGGGGATTTACATGAGTAACTCCCAGTAATGTTAATGGGAATTACGCACGTAAATCTCCCTCTTCCCCCTCATTGAAAGGAGACTAGTCCCTATTGTCTGTACCTCCTCTTGGACAGACCCAGAATCAATTTTCCACTCTCTAGGTACATTCTTTTAGAGGAGAGGGCTTACTACACAATAGCGTCCTTAGCGTTTTACCAGCAGTAAGTCTTCAATGAGTAGAAGCATAGTGAGGCATGGTAAGAGGAGCACCCCTAAATTTTCCCAGCAACTGTCTGTTGGTAGATGCTAACAATTGCTTAATAGCCTCCCCCTGCAATGAAACTTGGCACTGGGAATTAGCAAAAAGCGAGCTGGTTTCATGTTTCATAAGGAGGAAAGGAACAAGTGTTGGAGAAGCACTCCCCTATTGCAATTTAGATTTTTAATGAAGCGTAGCTAGTTATTGAGAATCTAGGTGCATTTATATCCCTTCAATGCATAGATCCTAACTGCACATAAAATAGTGAGAGCGAGGGGTTGTGGTTACTGGAGTTCCTAACTATGGAAGCTTGGTTTTGGACAGGGTGAATTTTAAAGTGAAGAAACCAGGCATGCACAGATCAAAATTAAACCAAGCAGAATCCCCCTCTCTTTCATTATGTAGTTTGGGAGGAGTCAGGAAGGCAGTCTGTTGATTTCTTGCCCAAGATAATCCCTGCTAAGGAATTAATGCTCTGAGCAGATGGTGCTGTCTCATTTCCAGTGAAAAGAATCAAGCGAGATAGTCTGTGCAATTATTTTTAATGGCTTGTGTGGTGATCTTCTTAATTTGTGAGAAAATGTTTCATCTTTTGTTAAAACCAGCCCCATTCACACAGCTTTGTGTGTAAAAGATTAAGGCGGCCCAGAAACACCTAGCCAGTTCATGTCGCCATAAGAATTTTATCAGATGGCATTCAACAAGCCTTTCGGTAACATCTTGTGTGCACCGGCACATAGTGATCAGATATGCGGAGATGATCCTCTCTACAGTGTGCTTTGCCATAACCGTGCATTGTAACTAAAAAGCAGAATAGGCCCTGCTGTTTATTCCTGGTATGAGGGCTTTGGTCCCGTTTTACGGAAGAGGGCGAGGGCCAGGAGAAGGGCTGTGAAGTGATCTGATGACCCATGGTTCTGTGATAGATTCTCCATCTAGAATTGTTTTGGTTTGTATGAAGTCCTTTGTGATGACTGAAATCGGGGAGGAAGAGGTGGCCAGACATGGAGGACCAAGCTTTCTTATGTTTTCAGTGATATTTTGGGGCTGAGCCTCCACTATCCACGAATGTTTTTCTCCCCCCTACTTCCGGCTTCGGGAGAGATATGTTGTTCACAGAGGAGGTCTGTGGTGGCTGTTGATTCTTTCCTCTCTCTCAGTAATGCTTTTATTCCTTCTGCAGATCTCATGGCATTTTCTGACAGCGGGGCCCCCATTTGCCCCGAGAAACGTTTTCCGTGTGAATTTTGTGGACGGACGTTTGCTCAGGGCTCTGATTGGGAGCGACATGTGCTGAGGCACGGCATGTAAGTCACTCAGCAGAGGACGCTTCCCGACAATCCAGAGCTCTAACGTGGTCTTAGAGGGGAACCGCGGGTGACCTGGGAGGTTGGGCTCGTTCTTTGGGTTCCCCTAGAACCAGGAACTAATCTGGACAACCACAAGATGCACTGTGTTCAATTCCAGCAGTATCTGTGGGTTCATCTGCAACTACGTTATAAAGAATGGAAGTGGGGTTGGTGATGATGGAAGGGGGAGTTGGTGATCTGGTTATTTCAATGGCCGTGTAACAACCAACCCACTACATCTCCATAGTTCTCCGTATAAAACTCTACCATGTCCATACCTAGAAATGGCTTTTATCTGGCTAGTGTTGATTCAGCCTAAAACAAAGTGAAATTTTCCAAGAGAAAGCTAGCCTGGGAGGCAGATGATGTGTTGTCCTGATCCTGGATCCTTGACTGAATTGAACATGTAGGTTCACCTTACCTATCATAAATGTTCTCTCTGGGGGAATGGAATCAACCTCCTTTGCCAGCCTCTCAGACAGGTTGTATCTATAAAGTATTTGAGAGCCCTGAAAATAAAGTCACGCTTTGATAAGATATTTTAACTAAAGGCACAACACATACACATATACCTTGGTGGGAATGTCCAGTGTTGCAAGATGCTTTCAACTACTTTCAGTGACTCCTCAAGCTTATCTCTACATCTTGGGGATGGTGGGGGTGGGGGGAGGGTCACTGACCTCATAGGTTTCCTGCTGTGGGAGAAAAGTCATTGTGTTTGCCCCCACAGTTGTTTGAGCTATCCTCTCAGCCTTGCTCATTCCAGGTCTCTGTCAGGACACCCGGAAGTTTTCTAGTGGGGTGGAAAAGATCCCCAAACTGGATAGTTTTAGTCCATTAGATCTTCAAAGCCTGCCTGCTCCTTAAAAACTCCATTCCACTTGCTAGTCCCCTCCCAAAGCCCCTCCCCCTTCTTGCTCCCACACGCTAAAGGAAAAATATTTTCTAACCAGAACACCTCCACCACCATCTGCAGTGGTGGCAAGAGGGTATTAGGGTGGAGGTGGCATCTGGTGGAGGCAAGGCAGCTCATAAGGGCCCCACCGGGGACTCGGGGGTGGGTGGGAAGAGGAGGGGCACGGGGGGAGAGAAGAGAGGTCCAAGCACTGCCATTCCTTTAACCCGAACTGAATTCTGACCTATTCCGGTTTACTTCATCCCAGCCCTCATCCCTTGCTTTAGAGGTTCTAATACAGCTAGAGTTGAAAAAACAAAAATCCGTACCCAACATTCTCAATTGATTCCACCTCATGACTTTCTGTTTTTGTTATTTGCTTCCGAATCTTTCCCTTAAACCTTTTTAGAGGAAGCCCAGGTAATAGGACGTATATGTAGAAAACTGTGTCCCAAAAGGATAGTATTTTAGGAGGTTCCACTCTTCATAAAGTCTAAAGGAGCATCATTCCTCGTTGGGAGGGTAACTAGTTGTTTGAGGCCATTATGTGGGAAAGGACACACCATTGAACTTCAATGGAATGGAGGCAAGTTAGTATTGCTCAATGAAATGTTCCTCATTTCCTCTCCCCTGCCAATGCTTTTCTATTTTCAGGGCTCTGAACGAAAGCAAGCAAAGGAGCCAAGAGGATGACCGCCCAAAAGACAGCCTCGAGGAAAATCTTAAAATGCCCTTAACGGAAGAGAAGGAAGGTGACGAGGTGCTAGAGATGAACTTTCCCCTCGAGAATGAAACAGTAGCAGTCTGTGTGGTAGCTACCGACGAAACTCTCCAAGAAAATGCAGAGGCCAAAAATGAATAAGCATTTGGTGTGATTTTTAATCAAATCCTACTTGAACAGCGATGAAGGGGGTGGGGATGGGGGGGCGGGGGGTGGGAGTTGGGTGGGGAGGGAGAAATGAGAGGAGAAGACAGAAACAAAGCTGCTTTTTAGGACTGAACGATCTATTTTCAAAGCACTGGTACCTGTGTGAGTGAGTGTGTATATTAAAATTATTTAAATGGTGGAATAAGTGGCTCCATTACATCACTGCATCTTTTCTTCCGGACCTTCACAATGGAAGTTACATTCATTTGGACTGTGGAAGCATCACTTGTGCTACACAACGTGCTTTGTGGTGGAGCCTGGGACTGCATATGGAAAATGGAAGCTTCATGAAAGTGGAAGAAGACTTCTTGTGAGGGGACAACTTTTTGACGCACAACTTTTGGTGCGTTTTTCTAGTTTTAATACATTAAGCTTTTCCAGACTTAACTGCAACCGCTTTAGAAAAAAAAAACTGCTTTGCTTAAAACAGTCACCTGTTTCCTAGTACCTCAGAATTAACCAAGGGAATTCTCTGCATTTGTCAGTACTACCTGTCGTCATTGTGGTTAAATGTAGAGAGAACTGCTGGGCAAGTTGGTGAATGGGGAAAAAAAAAAAGAGTTTTAAAGAAAGGAAAGCAAATTGTTCTTAAAATCCCAGTGTGGGTTTTATTTCTTAAAATACTGTGATTTTTTAAATTATTTTAGTAAAAAACAAAACAAAAAAAAAGAAACAGACTTTAATTACTAGATAACTGTTTGTGAAGTGTCATCCTTTATTCCAGGTAAGCTGTTTGTTAGTGTTTCACTCTAATTTAGGATTTGATAGATTCATGTGAGCTACTTTCAAGGTGATTGTGCAGTTTTGTTTGCCACATGTTTATTTTCTATCAGCCTGAGGTGTTACAAATACAGCACAATTCCGTTTTTTCATGTAAAATGTTTTTGTTTGGGGGGCAGGGGAGATTTAGTTGTTGTGAATAGGAGTGTTTTGATTTTAAACTTGGAAATAACAAAGAATTAACGTTTGTTTTTTTGTTTGTGTGTTTTTAATTTAACTAAAGAACCAAACTTACGGCACAGCTATGCAGCTTGTGGGCCAAACAAGGAGGTCCTCTTCACCATTATGTTGCTTGTCAAATTAACATAATATTGGTCTCTCTCACATGAATAATTTCTGTAAAGATTGGCTGGATTTTTTGTGTGTGATTTAAACTTTTTTTTTTTTTTGGCGAGGCCAGGGAATGTGTTTTTTAATCACGTCACTGGCGGTCAGAAGAGAAAAAGTTATATCCTACAAGGAGCCTGGAGAACTACTTTTATTTGATCTAGATGAGAGCTGCTATGTTTCTCCTTATTAGCTTTAGCATGAGGGGAGCAGCATAGGCTGAAACTGAGTCTACACATATGGTATGTTCTGATTGTGAGCAAAGGGTTTCGTTCCAAAAAGTAGAAAGAACTTTTATTGAAACCTAGTTTTTAGATGTGTGTGTGTGTGCGTGCGTGCGTGTGTGTGTGTGTGTGTCCTTTTGTTTTCATGTTTTGTTTTTTACTAGGGAGGGGTGGGTGAGGGAGGAAAGGGAGGGTGAGGGGGGGAAAGGGGGAAGGGGGTTGCTGAGAAGACAGTGTCCCACACAGCTTCAAATAAAATCCATGGAAAGATGTTGCATTTGTGGAATAAGTGCTTACTTGAAAAGCATGTGTGTTTTGTTTTTTGGTTTCGTTTTGGTTTCTTTTTTTCCTTTTCTTGCTGTTATGGATTCTTATTTGCAGGGTGTTTGTTTTATTTTGGGGGAGGGGGGGAGCATAATGTGGAAACCAGAAAGGGGGAAAGGGGAATGAACTATTTAGACAAATACTCATTTTGTGTCTGTATTTGTTTTTAATTGGCCGCGTTTCAAATGTATTTAAACAGTTCCATACCTGGATTGGGTGTTTGTAATGGTTACCAAAAAAAAAAAATATCCATAAAAAAAGAAAATGATTGTGACATGCTTTTATCACTACTTTATTTTTCAAATAACATGTAAATATTGTAATCCATTGGATTTTGTTTTGCTAACCTGTTAATAAAAATATGGGACCATTATCCTTTTAACAAGGCTAGAATGTCATTTTTTTTTCTTTATTCAAAATGTATACCTGATATATTGTGGCCACACATTTTGATGCATTATTATAATTCTGTTGACTGTAATGACCTAGAATTGACAATAACATTTTTTCATTGTTTAATTTATACAGAGGACATTTTTTTCAGAGCTTGAGAAAGGAAATAAATAGCAAAATGATGACCCATTGACTCCAGCAGTCAGTATTTCCTGATACTAAATACTTGATTATTGGTGGGGAGATCCTGAGTTGAAGCAAAGGGTTAAAAAAAAAAATTAAAAAGCAAGTAGGTTATTCAAGTTGTTGGCAACATACATTTTGTAATGAAAAGTGAAAAATTAATAAAGAACTTTTTGCAAATGTGTCTACGGCTGTGGATCTATCTTCAAAAATACTCCCAAAATAGTGCGACAAAAGGAAAAACAATTTATTAGCAGAGCTGATTGTCCACATCAGTAGGGATGGGTGTGTGTGAGAGAGAGAGTATGAGAGTGTATCTGTGTTGATGCTACAAATGGTGAAATTTCTGCCCCATGTATGTGCTGTTGAAAGGAGAGTCTCTCTTACAATCTCCCTTGAAGATTAGGGCCCTTTTTCTAGCCCTCTTGTCTAATCACGTTGAACACAGCATCCCTAAACAGAGGTGGTAAGATGCAAAGTATACTACCAAATGGCACTGTTGCCTTTTTGGAGCCGCCCCCTAGGTTGTGGGGTGGAGGAGAGTCCCAGCTCCCCCACTTGTCTGCTGTATGACCTTGGGCAAGTCACTTCGGTTCTGTGCCTCGGTTACTTCATCTGTAGTAATAAAAATAATAATAATGGTATTTATTAAGCACTTACTGTGTGCCAAGCACTGTTGTAAGTGCTGGGGTAGGTAGAAGGTAATCAAGTTGTACCATGTGGGGTTCACAGTCTTAATCCTCATTTTACAGATGAGGTAACTGAGACACAGAGAAGTTAAGTGACTTGCCCAAAGTCACACAGCTGACAAGTGGCAGAGCCGGGATTAGAATCCACAACCTCTGACTCCCAAGCCCGGACCTTTTACATTAAGCTAAATTGTTTCTGTGAAATGGGGATTAAAGACTGTGAGCCTTATGTGGGACAAGGACCGTTTCCAACCTGATTAGCTTGTATCTATCCCAGTGCTTAGTACAGTGCCTGGCACATAGTAAGCACTAAACAAATACCGTGGGGGAAAAAAGGTAGAAAGGTAGAGGTAGAGAAAATAGTAGCCCAAGGTCAGTAAGCCATGTGCTTGATTTGTGTTTGCAGGAAAGGTGATGAGTTATGCTGAGTTACCCCCACTTTTCAGCTGGCATAGTGGATAGAGCACAAACCTGAGAGTCAGGAGATCATGAGTTCTAATTCTGGCTCTACCACTTGTCTGCTCTGTGACCTTGGGCAAGCCACTTAACTTCTCTATGCCTCAGTTACCTCATCTGTAAAATGGGGGTTGAGACTGTGAGCCTCACATGGGACGGGGACTGTGTCCAATTACCCTGTATCCACCCCAGTGGTTAGTACTGTGCCTGGCAAGTAGTAAGCGCTTAACAAATACCATTATTATTATTATTTCTTACCTGATCCCCAGATGGCCGCTGAAAGGATGAGCTGGTGGGTTCTGTGGTCACCGCAGCGGAAATCTCTACAACAGGAGACAGTGCTGGGCTCTCCCCTATTTCATAACCACTGCTAATGGCACACCCCAAAATTTACAGCATAGCATAATGGATAGAGCATGGCCCTTGGAATCAGAAGGTCATAAAATCTAATCCTGGCTCTGCCACTTGTCTGCTATGTACTTTAGAAAGATGGACTAATTCAGCAAAATAAGGTTCAGCTATCAAAGACAGGGATTGCTCAGTTAACCTAAGTTTCAGCTCCAGTACTGCACTTCTTTGGGCAATTAGTGCTCACTGCCATTAGATGTATCATCAAATTCACATTGCTAAACATGGGGAAGGGTTGGCGATCGTGTCGGTGGGCTGGGAGATAGTGCTCTCCAAAGCTGATTTAAATACTCTGCTATCTGGCTATAGTGAGGTTCCATAGCATTTATTCTTCTCACCGAACAAGAAATGGCACCAAATCTCACGATTTCCCACTAACTTCCAGTGAACAGCATTTGGGCAATCTGTTTTCATCTCTATTTTTCCCATTGTGTGTTGTGCAGCGGAAATGAAACCGCACTGGTTACTCATGGTACAGATGGAGACTTTCCCTCAGTAACTGCAGTAAGAAGAAAGCAACAGTGCTCTTCAGAGAGTTTGAGTGTGTATGTGTGTCCATAGGCATGAAAGGTATTAGCAATGTATGACAGACAGCAACACTGTGTAATAGGGTGTGCACTGCCATTAAATATCCTGTCTCGACGATGGCAGTGTTCTAGATGAACATAGTCTCCGATGGGGAGAGTTTTCTTTCCATATCTAAAACAAAAAAAAAAGCCAATTTAGACATGTCTGAAACTTAGAGAAGACCAAAAGTCATACAAAAATAGCTAATTGGGTTGGTTTTGTTCCCACTCTGAGAGCTTCATTCTTCAATTTTATCTGCAGTATAATCTACAAGTCAATGCATGAAATATATTTTTGCCTTCGCCAAAACCCCTCTTTGTAAAATATTTGCACAATGGCATATCACTGCTCTCAGTAGAAAATAGTGTAACAAAAGACCCTTGTCCTGTCTTTTATTACAAATATGCAGTGGGACAGGGTTATCTGTTTAGCGGGAGTCTTGACTTTGAATTTTCCTCTGTACTGTTTCTTTAAATCCTAGCCAACATTCGGTCTAGTACTGGATCTTTTTTTATTGTTCTGGAATACATTGCTGTTGGTGCATATATTCATTCATTCAATAGTATTTATTGAGCGCTTACTATGTGCAGAGCACTGTACTAAGCGCTTGGGATGAACAAGTCGGCAACAGATAGAGACAGTCCCTGCCGTTTGACGGGCTTACAGTCTAATCGGGGGAGACGGACAGACAAGAACAATGGCAATAAACAGCGTCAAGGGGAAGAACATCTCGTAAAAACAATGGCAACTAAATAGAATCAAGGCGATGTACAATTCATTAACAAAATAAATAGGGAAACGAAAATATATACAGTTGAGCGGACGAGTACAGTGCTGTGGGGATGGGAAGGGAGAGGTGGAGGAGCAGAGGGAAAAGGGGAAAATGAGGCTTTAGCTGCGGAGAGGTAAAGGGGGGATGGCAGAGGGAGTAGAGGGGGAAGAGGAGCTCAGTCTGGGAACGCCTCTTGGAGGAGGTGATTTTTAAGTAGGGTTTTGAAGAGGGAAAGAGAATCAGTTTGGCGGAGGTGAGGAGGGAGGGCGTTCCGGGACCGCGGGAGGACGTGACCCGGGGGTCGACGGCGGGATAGGCAAGACCGAGGGACGGTGAGGAGGTGGGTGGCAGAGGAGCGGAGCGTGCGGGGTGGGCAGTAGAAAGAGAGAAGGGAGGAGAGGTAGGAAGGGGCAAGGTGATGGAGAGCCTTGAAGCCTAGAGTGAGGAGTTTTTGTTTGGAGCGGAGGTCGATAGGCAACCACTGGAGTTGTTTAAGAAGGGGAGTGACATGCCCAGATCGTTTCTGCAGGAAGATGAGCCGGGCAGCGGAGTGAAGAATAGACCGGAGCGGGGCGAGAGAGGAGGAAGGGAGGTCAGAGAGAAGGCTGACACAGTAGTCTAGCCGGGATATAACGAGAGCCCGTAATAGTAAGGTAGCCGTTTGGGTGGAGAGGAAAGGGTGGATCTTGGCGATATTGTAGAGGTGAAACCGGCAGGTCTTGGTAACGGATAGGATGTGTGGGGTGAACGAGAGGGAAGAGTCAAGGATGACACCGAGATTGCGGGCCTGAGAGACGGGAAGGATGGTCGTGCCATCCACGGTGATAGAGAAGTCTGGGAGAGGACCGGGTTTGGGAGGGAAGATGAGGAGCTCAGTCTCGCTCATGTTGAGTTTCAGGTGGCGGGCCGACATCCAGGTGGAGACATCCCGGAGGCAGGAGGAGATGCGAGCCTGAAGGGAGGGGGAGAGGACAGGGGCAGAGATGTAGATCTGCGTGTCATCTGCGTAGAGATGGTAGTCAAAGCCGTGAGAGCGGATGAGTTCACCGAGGGAGTGAGTGTAAATGGAGAACAGAAGAGGGCCAAGAACTGACCCTTGAGGAACTCCAACAGTTAAAGGATGGGAGGGGGAGGAGGCTCCAGCGAAGGAGACCGAGAATGATCGGCCAGAGAGGTAAGAGGAGAACCAGGAGAGGACAGAGTCCGTGAAGCCAAGGTGCGATAAGGTATGGAGGAGGAGGGGATGGTCGACAGTGTCAAAGGCAGCAGAGAGGTCAAGGAGGATCAGAATGGAGTAGGAGCCATTGGATTTGGCAAGAAGGAGGTCATGGGTGACCTTAGAGAGAGCAGTCTCGGTAGAGTGGAGGGGACGGAAGCCAGATTGGAGGGGGTCTAGGAGAGAATGGGAGTTAAGGAATTCTAGGCATCGATTGTAGACGACTCGTTCTAGGATTTTGGAAAGGAAGGGTAGTAGGGAGATAGGACGATAACTGGAGGGGGAGGTGG
Organism: Ornithorhynchus anatinus; assembly: GCF_004115215.2. Taxonomy (NCBI): domain Eukaryota; kingdom Metazoa; phylum Chordata; class Mammalia; order Monotremata; family Ornithorhynchidae; genus Ornithorhynchus; species Ornithorhynchus anatinus. The sequence goes on along the minus strand of NC_041753.1, from coordinate 20,783,686 downwards.
GGTCAAGAGCGGGTTTTTTTAGGATGGGGGAGACGTGGGCATGTTTGAAGGCAGAGGGGAAGGAGCCCTTGGAGATTGAGTGGTTAAAAATAGAAGTTAAGGAAGGGAGGAGGGCAGGGGCGATGGTTTTAAGAAGGTGAGAGGGAATGGGGTCCGAGGCGCAGGTGGAGGGGGTGGCACTTGCGAGGAGGGAGGAGATCTCCTCTGAGGATACTGCAGGGAAGGATGGGAAAGTAGGGGAAGGGGTTGGTGGGGGGGAGGGGAGAGGCGGAGGGGTGACTTTGGGGAGCTCAGACCTGATCGTGTTGATTTTCGTGAGGAAATAGGTGGCCAGATCATTGGGGGTGAGAGATGGGGGAGGGGGAGGAACAGGGGGCCTAAGGAGAGAGTTAAAGGTCCGGAACAATCGGCGGGGGTGACGGGCATGGGTGTCGATGAGGGAGGAGAAGAAGCTTTGCCTGGCGGAGGAGAGGGCAGAGTTAAGGCAGGAAAGGATAAATTTGAAGTGTGTGAGGTCGGCTTGGTGCTTGGACTTTCGCCAGCAGCGCTCAGCAGCTCGAGCATAGGAGCGTAGGAGGCGGACGGAGGAGGTGATCCAGGGCTGTGGGTTAGTGGAGCGAGAGCGGCAGAGGGAAAGGGGGGCGAGAGAGTCGAGATGAGTAGAGAGGGTGGAGTTGAGAGCGGAGACCCGATCGTCGAGAGTGGGAAGAGAGGACAGGGCGGCAAGGTGAGGAGAGATGCTATTGGAAAGACGGATGGGATCGAGAAAGCGGAGGTCTCTGTGGGGCAGTAGCGGAGATTTGCAGGGGGAGGGAGTGTGAGAGATGAGGCAGGTGAGAAAGTTATGGTCAGAGAGAGGGATTTCAGAGTTGGTGAGGGAGGAGATAGTGCAGCGGTAGGAGATGACGAGATCGAGGGTGTGACCGAGTCGGTGAGTGGGCGCGGTATGGTGGAGGAGGAGGTCGGCAGAGTCGAGGAGGGATAGCAGGCGGGCGGCAGAGGAGTCGTCGGGTACATCCGTATGGATGTTGAAGTCTCCAAGGATCAGAGTGGGCAGAGAGAAGGAGAGAAGGAAGGTGAGAAAGGGGTCAAGGTGGTTGAAGAAGTCGGAGGTGGGACCGGGAGGGCAGTAGATGACGGCGACAAGTAACTGGAGTGGGTGGTAGAGGCGAATGATATGGGCTTCGAAGGAGGGGAAGGAGAGGGAGGGGGGAGGAGGGATAGTGCGGAAGCGGCAACGGGGCGAGAGGAGGAAGCCGACGCCTCCTCCCTTACCGGTGAGTCTGGGGGAGTGGGAGAAGGAGAGGCCTCCGCTGGAGAGAGCGGCGGCGGAGACCGTGTCTTCGGGAGAGAGCCACGTTTCCGAAAGGGCGAGGAGGAGGAGAGAGCGGGAGAGGAAAAGGTCATGGATGAAAGGTAGCTTGCCTGTAATAGAGCGGGGGTTCCAGAGGCCACACTTGAAAGTAGCTGTGGGTGCAAGGGGAGGGGGGGGAAGGGCGGGGGGAGGGGAGGGTTTGGATGGGAAGGAGGTGGCGGGGCCCTGGACGGGGAGAGGGGGATGAGGGCAGTCACCCACCCTCAGTTCAACCATTTCCAATTCTTTGCTGACTATAACTTCCAGTGTGGTAGGAGCCACTGTAAGGAGTTGCTGTAATAGAAAACTAATGAGGGGGAAGAAGTAAATCAAGTACAAGTGGGGTGTATTTAGTATTGCATCCTTTCCATCTCATTTCACCTTAAGTGAAACATCGTTACATGCTGATATAATCTTCAGCTTCCATCTTTCTTGAGTGATGTTGGGAAAATTTACCGCCTTTTTCAAGAGCAGAGCCCTTTAGGTCCTCTGGGAATCCCAATATTACAGGCCATTCAGCTGTTCAGGCACGTCACCTATATAAATACTGAATTACCCAGCTCTGTTCCCATGAAAACTCCAAAACCTTTTGTGCCTTTATGTCACCTCACTCTTGGTGGATGATTTTTATTCCGTTAGTGTTGGAAGGTAGACTATATTCTTTAAAGTACGATAGTAGCTCTGTGAAGTTTCTCCCTCAGATAACCACCTCAAACCTATTCTCTCCCATTGGGCAGAAATTGCTCATTGTTGTCATTCTGCAAACCACAGTTTCAGGTTTAAAGAGAGGGGAGTGTGTAATTAGTTCTTTTTGTAGTCATTTTCCTAGATTGACTGAAGGTCATTAACGTGAGCCCCTGCAGACATGGATTTTGACCATATTATTGCCAACTCGTGTTGGCCCCTGATTGGTCCTGAAGTCCACCTGATTAATAGTTTCTTCCCAGGAATGCTACTCCTCTCATCACCCACCCAATGGGCCTGGTCTGAGGTCTATTATGAGAATCCTCAGAGCTGCAAGTGGGATTGGGGCTGGGATAAGAAGAATACCACAGGCTACCTGTTAATCAGGTGGATAGGCAGCCAAGAATTTTTGGGGTGGGCCAATCGGTACATGACTCCATAAATATTAGTCCTGACACAGTGCTTTCTTTAGGTATATGATGCTTTCGTGACAAAGCTTCGGATCTGTCAGCCAGTCAAAAAATGGATATTTCTGTAACCTGACCCGCTTCAACCCTTGGTTCCAGGGATGACACACACACAGCACTTCTCAGCACTTCTATTTCCCACTCCACCCTCCAAAAGGTAAACAACCACCACTCTAAATCTGCTCCCTCTAGTTATACCTTATTCCCACCCCTGTACTATAGTCCCACTCTTTTTTCCTTTCCCAGATAAGCAAGGTAATGATATTTACTGAGGGCCTTATGAGGGTTAGGCCCCTTACTTATAGTACAACAGTAGCAAGACAAGCATTCCCTGCCTTCAAGGTGCATATCGTTAATTGGAGGAAACACAAAAAATTGTTTACAGGTAGCGAACTGAAAGTGGAAACAGTGCAAACACATTAGGGCTAAACAAATAACTACCTGCACATATAAATCAATAAAATATATAAATAAATAAAAGTATACCTATCTACACGCGGGAAGCAGCATGGCCTAGTTGAAAGAGCACAGGTCTGGAAGTCTGAGGACCTGGGTTATAATTCCAGCTCTGCCTCTTGCCTGTTCTGTGACCTTGGGCAAGTCATTTAACTTCTCTCATCTGTAAAATGCATGTTCTCCTTCCTATTTAGACAGTGAACCTCAATCAATCGATGGTATTTATTGAGTGTTTACTGTTGGCAGAGCACCGTACTGACCACGTGTCCCCATGAGGGACAGGAACTGTAACCAACCTAATTATTTTAGATCTACTGCAGCATTTGGTACAGTTCTTGGCATTTAGTATCAGCTTAAAAAAATACCACCACCACCACTGCTCTGAGTGCAAAGGGTAGTGATAAAATATGCAAGGGCTAAAGGTGTCTCAACTCATTAGGAAATCACCTTAGGCTACATTTTCCAAAGGAAAAATCTTCACAAAAATACACTTGCCTCATGCAGACATGGACCTAGAACTCCATAATTACTATGGTTAGAATAAGAAGGAATGGGTTCATATTTCAGCAAGTGGGATTTAAACTAGATACTATAAACTTTAATAATAATAATAACTATGGTATTTGTTCAGAGCTTACTATGTGCCAGGCACTGTACTAAGCCCCAGGGTGGATACAAGGAAATGGAGTCGGACACAGTCCCTGTCCCACATGGGGCTCACAGTCTCAATCCCCGTTTTACAGATGAGGTAATGGAGGCAGAGAAGTGAAGTGACTTGCCCAAGGTGACATAGCAGACAATATTAGAACCCACGACCTTCTTACTCCCAGGTCCATGCTTTACCCACTACAAACTTTCTGACAGTGAGTGAAAGATAGATGCTCGAAAGGGTTACCAGTGGAATCTCTTTCCTTGAAGATCGTCAATCGTTGACTAGGATTGACAGGAAACATGGAGATGGGCACACTACTAAAAGCAGGCTAAAGATCGACTGAATAATCTCTTGGGAATCTCCTGTCAATGGACCAAACTCTTAGCAGTGACTTAAGTCTCTAAATTTGCTTTGTTTTCAGTTATCTGGATATTTCAAGCACATCTCTTTTGTCTTGGCTTGATGTCTGGATAATTCATACCAAAATGAATTTTGAGGTTCCAGTGAATTAGACTGTGCAGGCACCTGCTCTGCTGTTTGGAGTGTGAGAGGTTATTGGGACATTTTTTAATACAAAGGAGCAGACGTGAGTCTGGGTCTGTAGCTACCATTTTCAAACTGCTTTGCTCAATCCTCACAAAGAGGTTATAATAATAATAGCAATATAATGGTTTTTCTCAAGTGCTTACTCTGGGCCAAGGACTGTTCTAAGCGCTGAGGTAGATACAAGGTAATCAGGTTGTCATAGTCATAATCCCCATTTTCCAGATGAGATAACTGAGGCACAGAGAAGTTAAGTACCTTGCCCAAGGTCACAGAACAGACAGGTGGTGGAGTCGGGATTAGAACCCGTGTCCTCTGATTCCCAAGCCCATGCTCTTTCCACTAAGCCACGCTGCTTCTCTGCTTCTATGACTTGTGGCAAACAAGCACAACCCTTCCTCCATCCCCTCTACCTCCCACCCCCCACCCTCCCCTCCACCACAACCACCCAGTTTCCAAGCCCAGTGTCAAGGATTTGGAGAGAATAATTTCAGCAGGGCAAACAAGTACCTCAGATGAACCAGTCAGTTCACTTTTCTTAAGATTCAAATAGATGTGTGGTAGCAACCAAGTGTTCCCATCAGATCTGGCAGCGTTAATATCCTTTGTCTCGTGGCTTAATGCTTCTTTTGAAATAATTGAGCTAAATTTTGCAGCTTGGAAATAGAAAATTGTCTCTTTCCTGAAGCTCTGGGCTTTCTCAGAGGAAATTACAGAGAACACTGGGGCTGAAGGGACACGTGGTGGAGGTCAATGAGTTCATCCCCTGTCTCAAGCCTCCTGCCACCTCTTCTCTATCCAAATGGCTATCACCCCGTTCTAGGCACTAGTCGCATCCTGACAAGACTACTTCATTTGCCTCCTCACTGGTTTTTCTACCTTCATGTGGAAGTCTGGATTGTATTTCTAAAATGTCACCCTTCATCAGCATCATCAATGATATTTATTGAGTGCTACTGTATGCAGAGTACTGTAATGAGCTCTTGGGAGAGAACCAACAATTCAACAGAGTTGGTAGAAGAGTTCCCTGCCCACAACAGGCTTACAGTCTAGAGTACGCACATCTCCCTACTCTTTAAAAACCTCCAATGGTTACCCATTTCTCTATACATCAAGCAGAAACTCCTGACCTATTGGCTTTAAATCACTCCTTCAGCGATCTTCCTTTTACTCATCCAACTCTTCTCCCCAACTTGCCCTCTTCCTCTCAGATTCACCTTCTTTTCTATGACTAACTTTTGATTCTCCTACCTCCAACCCCTTGTTCATGCCTTTTCTCCTGCCTGGAACTCTCCCCCTTTCAGCTCCCTTTCCAATCTGCCAGACCACAGTACTTCCCATTTGCAAAGCCCTTCTGGCATCCCACCTCCTCCAGGAAGCCTTTCCTCAACTAACTTGTTTCTCCCTAGGTCTTAGTCTCCTAATTTCCACCCCACCCCACTTCCAACACTTGGGCACTCACAACAACCTTTATCATTTCTCTTCATATAGGCTTGCATATGCTGCTATTTAAGCATCATATTACTCATCAACATATCCATCTTTTCACTCTCCTTTTCCTCCTATTTGTGACTATTGTTGTGTCTTTCTTTCCTTTCTAGATTGGAACCAATCAATTGTATCATACACCTATGGTATGTAAAGCCCTTATGGTATGCAGAGCACTGAACTAAGCTTGGGAGAGTATACTAGAATCAATAGACATGATTGCTGCCCTCAAAGAGTTTACAATTTAATGAACTCCTTGAGAGCAGCGATTGTGTCTTCTAACCCTATTGCACTCTCTCAAGTGCTTAGTCCAGTGCTCTGCACTCAGAAGGTACTCAATAAACTACTCTCTTGCTTCAAAGCCTTATTGAAGGCACATCTCCTCTAAGAGGCCTTCCCTGACTAAGCCCTCTTTTCCTTTTCTTCAACTCCCTTCTGCATCACTTTGATTTGCTCCCTTTACTCATCCGCCCTCCCAGCCCCGCAGCACTTAGGCACATACCTGTAATTTATTTGTTTATTTTGATGTCTGTCTTTCCCTCTAGACTGTAAGCTCATTGTGGGCAGCAAATATGTCTCTTATATTGTTATATTGTACTCTAATAATAATAATAATGTTGGTATTTATTAAGCGCTTACTATGTGCCGAGCACTGTTCTAAGCGCTGGGGTAGACACAGGGGAATCAGGTTGTCCCACGTGGGGCTCACAGTCTTAATCCCCATTTTACAGATGAGGGAACTGAGGCACAGAGAAGTGAAGTGACTTGCCCACAGTCACACAGCCGACAAGTGGCAGAGCTGGGATTCGAACTCATGAGCCCTGACTCCAAAGCCCGTGCTCTTTCCACTGAGCCACGCTGCTTCCCAAAGCACTCTCCCAAGCACTTAGTATATTGCTCTCTACAGAGTAAGCACTCAATAAATACAGTTGACTGACTAAATACTATTGATTGACTGATGAGGCAGGGCTAGGCCTAACCCAACTCAGACAGATGAGACTCCTTCTCTGCAGAGATGATTCTACAACCTCTTGGCCGAGTGCCTTCCTCTGCCTAGCCAGTACCCGGAAACATTACCAGGTGTGAGAAGCAGCATGACCTAGTGGAAAGAGCACAGTCCAGGGAGTCAGAACACCTGGGTTCTATTCCCAGTTCTGCCACTTGTCTGCTGTGGGACCGTGGGCAAATCACTTAATTTCTCTGTGCCTCAGTTACCCCATCCATAAAGAGGGGATTAAGACTGTGAGCCCCATGTGGGACATGGACTGTGTCCAACCCAATGATCTTGTCTCTACCTCAGGCTTTAGTGCAGTGCCTGGCCTGTAGTAAACTGTTAACAAATACAATTTTAAAAAAAGAAGCAAACTAGGGGTCCAGTGATTTTTTTTTTTTAAGAAAGTGAAAGCCTTCCTTCCTCTGACAAGATCCAATCCCTTCTCTGCAGCTCTCCATAGAGAGGGAATGGATCTGGGATCTTATGCAGTTCTGTCTAGATTGGTCTTGGCAGATGGAGAGATTTGTGCTGGCTTCCATTTGCTGGCATAGCCAAAATGAAAATTGTTTCCCTAAGAGCTAATGCAACAAGTTCTAACCACAGTGTAGAGTGAGGGAGAAGAAATTCTGTGAGATCTTCTCTTGGACTCCAAGCTGTATTTGTCGTGTTACAAATGTCACCACAAACATTTGGATTCATTTGATGGTATTTATTAAGCACTTACTGTGTGCAGAGCACTGTACTAAGCACTTGGGAGAGTACAAAAGAACAATAGACACACTCCCTGCCCACAATGAGCTTACAATCTGGAGGAGGAGACAGACATTAATGTAAATTTTTAAAAAATTACAGATATGTGCTGTGGAACTGGGAGGAGGGATGAATAAAGGGACCAAGTCAAGATGACACAGAAGGAAGAGGGAGAAGAGGAACACCCTAAACTGAGGCACTGCAAGCAGAATTGTTGGTTTGTTTGGTTGGTTTTTTTTAGCTTAGTCAAAGACATCAAAAGGGGAAGTTGGGCTGGTAATCAATTAGTCTACCACTAGGGCCCAAAAGAAAAAGGTTGCCGGAGAGTAAGAAAAAATATCAAGATGGCAGCTGAATTCCAAAAACATAAGATTTTTTTACCCTCTCCCTTTAATTTCCCTTTTCATCTCCTTCTTCCTCTTAAGTCTTCCCTCCTGTAAAAGAGCATTAGAATCATTCACTTTTCTTTTTGCAAATGAGTATGAAAAACTTTACCATTCAGTCTTCAGGAAAGGTTTTACATTTGCCTTTATAATTTGCATATTTTCACAAGCAAAAGCCCAGTTTTAAGTGAGGGTGGCCAAAAAAAAATGCTTTATCCAGAGAGATCCAGGTGATAGCCTTTGATTTGGACTTCCAGTAAAAATGATTTTCAGCTGTTAGAACCCGGAAAGGTTACTGCCTTTCATGAGCTGCCTCTGAATCACTGGTAGTAAGCAAACACACCTTGACCATATTCACCCAATTCTCTCTTTAATTTTCTTCCATTAATAAAGTCACTTAGTTTGGTTTAGTTAACTAAATACATGCCTTCCAAAAACCACATCACAATGTAAAGTGGAATGTTGTCTCTGAGAGAGAAAATACAGCAGCTTAGCCACATTGTGTAAAAGAAGATGCTGGGATAGAGCCCATGGATCAGAACTTAATTTAAGATGTGTGAAATCATTAGTTGGAAAATCTGAGCTTCCAATGCATCTGAAAAGGGCCATTCTACCTACTGCAGCTGGCTTCAGTGCAACACAAAGCCCTTCCTCCTTTGGAAATGCTGCCCAAGGGGCTTGATGTGGGCAGGGAATGTGTCTACCAAGTCTTACTTTGGACTCTCCCAAGTGCTTAGTACAGTGCCCTGCACATAGTAAGTTCTCAGTAGGCTCAGTCTCGAACCCAGCAACCTGCTAGGATGTAATACTCCAAGAAAGAAACAAAATGTGCCCAGGGAAGATGTGCAAGAACCTGCTTGAAGGTTTTCCTTGTTGAATCCATTTCCAGTCAGCTTTGAAGGGAGAAGAGATCGCTTGGTCTGGAGGTAGTTTCCTACATTCTTTCTGCATTTTGACCTGAAATAGGATCCATCTAAAGAAGAAAGGAATAATCAATCAATAGTATTTATTGAGCTCCTGCACTTGTCTGCTGAGTGATCTTGGGCAGGTCCTTTAAGTTCTCTGAGCCTCAGTTCCCTCATCTGTAAAATGGGGATTCAAATACCTGTTCTTCCTCCTTCTTGGACTGTGACCCACATGAGGGACAGGGACTATGTCCAACCTGATTATCTTACATCTTCCCCAGGGATTAGTACACATAGGGAGTATTTAATAAATACCATAATTGTTATCAATCATTATTATTGAGAGAGAAATTGAAATGATTTTCCCCCTTTCTTAAAAGTGTCCTGATGTACAGTCTTCTGGTCTATTACGCTCCTCCAATCTCAGAGAACCCCAAGTTTCACGTTTCTTCCTCTGGATCTTTCTCTCAGGATTTACAGATGCCAGTGGAAATATGTTGCCCATACACAGGATGGCGTCCTCTTCCCTCACCATTCCCAGGGTAGGAGGCTTGTCTGGACCTCAGTAATAATAATAGTATTTGTTAAACACTTATTTTGTGGCAAGCACTGTTCTAAGTGCTGGGATAGATACAAGGTAATCAGGTTGATCATAGTCCCTGTCCCACATGGGGCTCACAGTTTTAATCCCCATTTTACAGATGAGGTAACTGAGGCACAAAAGGTAAAGTTACTTGCCCGAGGTCACACAGCAGACAAGCAGGAGAGCAGGGATTAGAACCCACATTCTCTAATTCTCAGCCCCGTGATCTTGCCACTAGGCCAAGGTGCTTCCCCAGCACTGTAATAATTAATATTATTATAGTATTTAAGTGCTTGCTATGAGCCAACCACTGTTCTAAGCACTGGGATAGATACAAGGTAATCAGGTTGTCCCACATGGGGCTCATAGTCTTCATCCCCATTTTACCGCTGAGGTAAGTGAGGCACAGAGAAGTTAAGTGGCTTGCCCAAGGTCACACAGCAAAGAGGCATAGCTGGGATTAGAACCCACATCCTCTGACTCCCAAGACCGTGCTCTTTCCGCTAAGCTACTGTAAAGTGCTTACTGGGTGCCAAGAACAGAGGGAGAAACAATACAATCAGATGAGATAAAATTTCTGGCCCAATCATTCATTCATTCAATTGTATTTATTGAGCACTTACTGTGTGCAGAGCACTGTACTAAGAGGTTGGAATGTAACCCCCACTTAACAGATTAGGTAACAAACACAGAGAAGTCAAGTAACTTGCCTAATGTCACACAGCAGGCAAGTGGTGGAGTCAGAATTAGAATCCAGGTCTCCTGACTCCCAATCTTGTGTTCTTTTCATTAGACCATTCTGCTTCTCTAGCAAAAAGGACTTACTACACACCAAGCACTCTACTAAGCACTGGGGTGGATAAAATATGATCAGATTGGACACAGTCTCTATCCCACCTGAGGCTCAAAATCTAAGGAGGAAGGAGAACAGGGATTTCATGCCCATTGTAAAGATAAGGAAACTGAGGCACAGAGACATAAAGTGTCTTGCCTAAGGTCACACAGTAGGCAAGTAGCAGAGTCAGGATTAAAACTCAGACTTCCTGACTTCTAGTTCTGCTGCTCTTTCTACTAGATCAATTGGGTTCTTCCCTCAATTAACTAAACACCTCATCTTTTCCCAATCTTCCCCCGTGTTACAGCTGGAGACACCAGATGAGTCCCTGGTTCTTAATACAATTAGTCTTCCCCTCAGGGAGAAGGCGGGGGTCATTAGGAGTGGGTTTTCTCCTCTTCAAGCAATTTCTACCGTTTCTCTGCCTCTCTTCTTCTCTGAGTGGGGCTAAACTGAGTAACCATCACAGAGGGGACATCAAAGAGGAGCCTAATATAGATGTGTGAGGGTGTGTGTGGTTAACTTGTCAAAAAGACTTTGGGTCAGGATCTTTGCATTAGGGTCTGTAAGCTATAGATTTCCAAACAAGTACTTTAGGTGCCTTGGGCACCATTTCCTAATACAGAAATCCAAGGAGTCACCAGAGACAGATGTGCTTCTTGAAGTGATTCTTACAACAAAGAAGAATTAGGTGAAAACCTAGGGCAGATAGGAAGCTGGTGGAAGTGACTACAAGATGGCTGAATTCAAGACACTAAGGAGGAGAGGGTAAGTCAAAAAGATACAGAAACAGCATGGCCTAGTGGAAAGAGCATAAGCCTAGGAGTCAGAGGCCCTGGGCTCTAATCCTGCTCTATTACTTGCTGTATGACCTTAGGCAAGTAACTTCACTTCTCTGGGCCTCAGTTACCTTATCTGTAAAATGGTGATTAAATCTTCCTCCAGCTCAGAGTGTGAGCCCCATGAGGTACTGGGGACTGTGTCCAACCTGATAAACTTGTATCTACCTCAGCGCTTACAACAGTGTTTGGCATGCAGTAAGTACTTAACAAATAACATAAAAAGGTTTTGGTAAAAATGGCTTATATAGAGCTGCTTGTAGCTGAATGAATGTCTCTTTTTTGTAATTGTATGGTACTCTCCCAAGTGCTTAGTACAGTGCTCTGTACACAGTAAGTGCTGAATAAATATGATTGAATGAATGAATGCGACACTATTGGAGGTGAGGACCTATCCATGAATGCAGATGTAAATGGAAAAACTTGACCTCCCACCCCTCCACTGGAGGCTGGAGAAGGAGAATCTTTGTATGTTCTACAATATTAGGGTTGATCTATTGTTTCAGTATACTGAGGGTATGGTGGTTTCACAGTGCCACACTACCGACGTGTAAAAGCTCTCTCCGGGGTTAACTGTAAATCATTTCTGTTTGACTCCCTCCCTACCTCAACGCCCCCCTCTGCTCCTAGATTGTCTGTCTCTAATCAATTTTTCTCTGGATATTCCCCGAGAACCTACTGGTCCATTCTCTGACATACAGGGGCTCAATAAATCATCTTGGCTGATGATATGATGATAAATAGGTCCTACGAACATCACAGGGCTAATGCAAATTGAGGCAATATCTGAGACACAAGAGGCATGTCTAGGTTGGCGTGGGCTGACCAAGTGATTCACTACAGCCCACTGGGTGGATCTGGCCCTCTATCTGACTGGTGGCAGGAGTGATTGTAGTTTTCTCTGGGACTGGCTCTTCCAGATTCAGATCCTCCCCTGGAAGCCCTTTGAAATCCTCCCACGGCATAGCCCATGGCTCCCAGAGTTACTGGACATAGTCGGGGCTGAAGCCTGTGGGGTTTGCTAACTGTATCCATGGCAGGATTAAAGCAGTATAGTACAGGCAGAAATTTTACTTCCACCTCTCAAACGTTCTCCTCCTCCTCCCCCGCTGTGGCAGAGAGTCGATGTTTGTGTGCAGCCCACACAAGTTGTGTAAAATTTGGTAAAGTGGCCTGCCAGCTCAAATAATTGGCCAAGCTGGTTTAAATAGTGTGGTGCACACAGCAAACTAGCTGTGGGAAAAGGTTGGCCTTCAGAAGCCATTGAAATATCTGGAGTGGGTTTTTGCATTATAAAAGCCCCTGGTGAAAATTAACCAGTAAGTATCAAACGTGGAAAACACTCCTCGAAGATGAAACTTTCTCAGTATGATTGTAGTAGGTTTTGACTTGAAATCCTCATCAATGAAATGCATTTATTTTAGTATCTTCCTCTTCCTTCTCTATTTAATGTGTCTGTTTAGCTAATTAAGGCTCTATCTCCTCAGGATCTGTTACCAAGGGGATGGATTCAGCCCTCCAGCCCCTAAGGCTTCAGGAAGTGTTATGTTCAAGTACTTGAAGGCAAAGTGAGGGCCAGGGAAGCTTAGATTTCTTATTTTGTGCAATTTAATTGAAAAGGAAGAGGGAGCTTACCCGGCTTATGCTGAATTAAAATAGGACTCCGACTCAGATATTGGTAACTGACTTTGGCATTAGAGTATTATTTCTGAATCACTTCCTTTAACTTCCCTCTGCTCCAAACAATCTTTCTCAGTTTAGAAATTGTCTGCCTGAGATTTTCCTTTCCAAGTGGAGATCTGTTTTGCCTGGGGCCTTTCCCTCTTAAGCAGTATTCAGTAAACTGGCCACTCTGGTCTCATCAGTCAATCAATGGTATTTATTGAGCACTACCTCTGTGTAGAACACTGTACTATCAATCGGCCTACCTCACTTTTGATCACGTTTCTTTCTCGGTGGAGCCAATTTCTGCTGTTTTCTGGCATCTTCAGTCCTAACACACCTCTCAAATGAACACTGGATCTCATTCTTTCCAATCCCATCAGTATGAGTTTTTTTCAGGCTACTGCAGATCCCTGGAGAAATCTCCCACTTCCCATCTAGAAAGCTACCTCCTCCTAATGATCTTTATCAAATAATATTTAGAAATCACTTAAGGTGCTGGTGCTATGAATCCTGAAAGGCTCTCTTCTTCCACATCGCTTTTCCGGAAGTATGATACCTCGAACCCAAGACATTTGACTGACCTAAGGACTGATTTCTGATTGCTGATTTCTCCTTCTTATCCCATACCTGCCAAATCGGTGGGTTCCCACATTTCTCCTGGCATGTATTTTCACTGTCTCTTTCAGTTCTATGCCCATTTTAGGCAGCACCAAGTGGACTGCTGGCAATCAAAATAGAAAATTATCAAAAATAATGATAACATGAGTGCACTCTCTCATATTATTCGGAGACATTCAAATCGAGAACTCGGAGCTCTCCAGTCCGTCACTGCTAGTAGAATCTGAGTAACCTATGTAGATGACCTAACAAGTTTTATCTTGGGTGCACTGAAAAGGTACCCAGGACTCCTTAAACATAGCATCATGAGCATGAGGCTAGTTTTGAGGAATATGAGGTCCAAACTAGAAAAGGTAAGCTCTGAAGTTATCAGTGGGTCATGCAAGTTGTCAGCATCTCTCTGAGAAGCCTTAACTTTTGCAACTGACATTTAAGAGACATCATCTTCAGCCCTGCAAACTTTAACACTGTTAACAGCCTGACAGGAAGATACAAATGTGCTCTCTTGCTCACTTTAAAAAAAAAAAACATTAAGAGGAAGAAAATTACTTATTCATCAATGTCAACCTTGGCAAATAAACATTGCCATTACACACTCCAGAACTCAAGGAGCAACACATAATTAGGTACGGGATCAATCAACTGGGGAAAATGAAGGTTAGGTGAGAGTATAAGTGGTTAATTTGCACTGAGGAAGAGGTGGTAAGGTTGATTTTCATGCAAAAGATGTCTCAAAGATTCTCAATTGAATAATCACATTAATATGTTTAGGACCTGATTTCAGTAAGAATGCTTTTTATAGGAAAAGTTGTGGGAGTGCAGAGAAATATGTCTAGGAAATATCCCCTCCAGAGCTCTCTGGGAGACCCTGATTGGCTTTAGAAGTAGCAGGACCACGCACATCAAGGACTGGGCTAAGAGGAACATAGGACTCCCGATTGGTCTTGAAGTTTTAACCCCTCCAGAGACTAAAACATTGATTGAGTCACTGACTACTTAATATTCTCAGAGTATCTCCAATGACTTTCATGCTACACAGAACACACCCATAAAACAAGATGCCCTCGGGGAGCTTACAACTCAAGGCTATGAGACAGGTATTGTTTGACAGATGATCTGTTGTTACCTAGGATTTCTCCACTTATGTTACATTTTTCCAGTGCAACTGTTGGTATCTTTCTCTTTCATATTCTTTCAAATTTCATGTCAAGGAGGCATCCTGGGGGCCTTGCTCCCGAACTCCCCTGCTCCAACTGGGCCGGGAAGGACACGAGCAGGGATTGCTCAAAATCACTGCAAAATTTGAGTATATTGGGAAGAATGTATTGGCTGTGGCAATGGCTGTTGAACTCTGACCAGTGAGGATCCTAAAACACTGCTCCTCTAGTCATAGTACCCTATTACTTTTGTCTTCTTATTTTCCTTATCTTTTATGTTTGTACTCCTTCACCTTGTGTTGCCAGTCTCCTCTCTTCCCCTTATTCTTAGATTGTGAACCCTGTGGTAGCCAGGGACCAAGTCTAATTCTCCGCTGTGTATTTTTCCCAGTGCTTAGTACAGTGCTTTGCACACACACAGTAAGCTTGTGAGCAAGGAATATGTCTGTTTATTGTTGTATTGTACTCTCCCAAGCATTTAGTACAGTGCTCTGCACACAGTAAGTGCTCAGGAAATATGATTGACAATACATGTGACTGACAGTAAGCGCTTAATTTACAATTAGCATGACTAATAGCCATTTAAGTTCTTGCGATGACTGAGGTATGGAAACAGAGAGAAAACATGTATTTGCACTTTCCACTTATTGGGATACAGTTCTTTCATTCAATTTCCCTCATATTTTCAGAATAATGAAGAACTGTGGGTGAGAGTCCATTGTCTTGCCCTTTTTGATGCCCAGCCCCATGGGGAATGGTGGTGGTGATAGTAGTAGTCAGTCAATCCTACTTATTGAGTGCTTACTGTGTGCAGAGCACTGTACTAAGTGCTTGGGAGAGAACAATTTAACAGGCACATTTTCTGCTCACAGTGAGCTTACTAGTATTTACTGAGCAATAACTGGTTGCAATGTACTGAACTAAGTGCTTGGAAAAGTACAACAGAAGAATGAATGAGACATGTTCCCGGCCCACAAGTAGCTTACATCTTTGAATTTGTGAAGCTTATTTGATGTTTTCTGCCAGTTGGGGAGGGGGTGGCATAGGGACCTGGGGCAAGAGCAGACCCTGGGTGGGGTGATGGTGTCAGTGGAAGCAGCAACAGCATAGCGGGTGGGACTAAACTAGGCACTTGGGATAATAATAATGACTCCCTCCTAAGAGTCCTTGTCTCAGACACCCCAGTTCCCACCTCTAATGTTTGGCATTCCTGAGCATTCTGGTATGAAAAACATTCTACTTTCACCCTGGTCCACGTCCAAACCCTTCATGAAACTGAGGAACAGCGTGTCCTAGTGGAAAGAGCCCAGGCCAGGGAATCGGAGGACCTGAGTTCTAATGTTGGCTCCGCCACTTGCCTGCTGTGTGAACTTTGGCAAGTGACTTCACTTCTCTGTGCCTCAGTTACCTTACAAGTGGTGGAGCTGGGATAAGGGCCTAGGTTCTAATCCTGACTCTGCCACTTGTTGGCTGTGTGACCTTGGGCAAGTCACTTAACTTCTCTGGGCCTCAGTTACCCCCTTCTGTAAAATAGGGATTAAGACTGTGAGTCCCATGTGGGACAGAGACCGTGTCCATCCTGATTAGCTTGTATCTACCCCAGCCCTTAGAACAGTGCTTGACACATAGTACTTAACAAATACCACAATTATTACTATTATTCTCTGTGCCTCAGTTCCCTCATTGGCAAAATGGGGATTCAATACATGCTCTCCCTTCTGCTTAGATTCTGAGACCCATGTGGGAAAGGGATGTGTCCGATTGGATTATTTTTGTATCTACCCCAATGCTTTAGTACAATGCTTGACACACAGTAAGCACTTAAATACCACCATTATTAATTATTAACCATTAAGTCTTTGTAAGCTTTAGTCACGTCTACCCTTAGCCTTTCATGTTTGTAGACTGAAACATCCTAATCTTTTAAGTCTGGGCTCATGCCCTGTTCATCTTGGTTGCCTCTCTCCCTTGGTCACCTCTATTATAGCCTTCTTAAAATGTGGCAACTAAAACCTCACCACCACCTGGAGATAAGGTACTCCTGCCCCTCCCTCCCTTGCTTAAAGGGAATGCAGAAATCAAAAACTGCCCAGATGAGTGGAGTCAAGTTGTGTGCTCCTGGCTAACTATTTCTTTCACAACTACCTCGACATAAGTCTCTCATGCCCCTTACCCTCTTAAAGGAATTTAGGAGATTGAAATTCTTCACAAATTTTAGAATGTGGGGGAAACTGCTTGTACTGGATGATTGGGTAGATACATTATCAGTGTGGCTTAGTGGATAGAGCATGGGCCTGGGAGTCAGAAGTACTTGGGTTCTAATCCCAGCTCTGCCATATGTCTGCTGTGTGACCTTGGGCTTCTCTAGGCCTCAGTTACCTCATCTGTAAAATAGGGATTGAGTGTGAGCCCCATGTGGGGCAGGGACTGCGTCCAACCTGATTAACGTGTATCTACACCAACACTTAGAACAATGCTTGGCACACAGTAAGTGCTTAATAAATACTATTATTATTTCCATTATTAATCAGGTCAGACACTGTCCCTCTCCCACATGGGGCCCACAGTCTGAGGAGAGGGGGAAGAGGTATTGAATCCCCATTTTACAGATGAGGAAACTGAGCCACAGAGAAGTTAAGTCACATCCCCAGGGGCACAGAGCAGGCAAGCGGAAAAACCCAGGTCTCTTCACTAGGCCACACTGCTTTCTCAAGTGGAACAGGGACTGTGACTGACCTGATAACTTTGAATTTACTCCAGCTCTCAATATAGTGCTTGGCACACAGTAAACACTTGACAAATACCGCAATTATTATTAGTTTACCCAGTGGGTTCTCAATAAATGCTCCTGGCACCATTACTGATTTTGGACAATAAAACTACACTTTTTGTTTTCCATCCTGAGTAATTTATTGGTCTTTTTAGCTGCCATCATACCTTGGACCACTGAAAGGAGAGAACAGTTGATAACACAGGAAAAAGATCTTGCAATCATTCCTTCACTGGACAGGATCTGTAAGGAGAGTGGGAGACAACAGGATATCCAAATAGCAATTTGTTAAACTGAAGTGGGAGAAGGGAGTAAAATCATAACCAAGTTCAGAAGAAACTTTTAAAGGACAAAATGAAGCATAACCTCAGACCATATGGCATAGCTGTAGACAGTTGAGAGATAGAATAGAGACTAGCTTGAACTTCCGCAATGAATTAAAAATGGGGTGATTCTCTTAGAGTTTGTAATATCTAAAGGCAAAATCAAAAGTAGAGCCAAACATTGGGTATCAAATATTATGTTATCAGCACTATCATCTACCTTTAGGATCATGAATTAATTATATTTTCCAGATCTTCAGAGGTTTGCTGCTGTTTTGTTTTTTTTGTTGTTAGTGAGGCAAATAGGGGAAATGAAAAAGACAATGTTTTCAGGGAAAGACTTAGTCCATGGTTATCCTTAATACTTTGGAAATCTAATTTTCTCCAGCCTAACTATTCTTCTCCCAGTGGGCAATCCTAGAATTTAGGGTTGGATAGAACTTCAGTGGTTGTGAGGCCAACAGAGTAAATGATGCTGTTGGATCAGAACATGTCTCATATCCCAGGGGCTTTTGGTCCTCAGATTTTTTTTAAAAAAAGACAAAAACATTTCTAATACTGACAATAGTGGTATTTGTTAAATGTTTATTATGTGCCAAGCACTGTACTAAGTGCTGGGGTAGGTACAAGACAATCAGGTTAGATACAGTCCTTGCCTGACATGGAGTTCAAAGTCTATGGGGAGAGGGAGGAGAACAGGTATTTAATTCCCATTTTACAGATGAGGAAACTGAGGCACAGAGCAGGAAAGTGACTCACCCAAGGTCACACAG
Organism: Ornithorhynchus anatinus; assembly: GCF_004115215.2. Taxonomy (NCBI): domain Eukaryota; kingdom Metazoa; phylum Chordata; class Mammalia; order Monotremata; family Ornithorhynchidae; genus Ornithorhynchus; species Ornithorhynchus anatinus. The sequence continues at coordinate 20,765,447 of NC_041753.1, read as the reverse complement.
CAGGCAAGTAGCTGGGCTGGGATTAAAGCCAGGTCCCCTGACTCCCAGGCCCGTGCTCGTTCCACGGGTTATGTTACTTCCATGCTTGGAGATCCTTGAATCAAACCTAAAGCAAGTTTGCCTTCCCCATAATAAGTTGGGAAAGAAAAAGATTACTAAATTGCATTTCAATTGTCCCAAACTCACTTCTGGGGATTACTCATCAAATGTGCATGAGAGGCTGCCAAAGAGTAAATATTCTGGGCCAATAATGACACCATGGGGCAAATTTCAAAAATGGATTTTCAGAAGCGCCTGTTACCTTTGGCCATAGCTTCTGATTCTCCCCCTTTCTCTCACTAGGAGACATTCCTCCTCCTCAGCTTCACTTGCAGGAGCCAGGTGAATCTGCAGCTACTTGTACCAGCAGTACAACTCTCTCCTACTCACCACCCTGCTCCTCTCTCTGCCAAACATCTAATTAGTGGGTATCTAGGTGGAAGAGTCAGAAAAAGCAAAGGGTAAGTTCTTATTTTCTTTGATTTAGCCAGGGGAAAGCAGCCCAGCCCAACATCTTCCCCCCACCACCCCCCTGGCCAAACACCTTTCAAGAGCCCCATGGAGTCACTAGTGCTAGCTTACTAGGTGGCCCTCCTCTACCCCAAATAAGATTGGTCCCCTCACAGAGAGGTGAGTAGTTTACTCATTCTGGTTCACTAAAGATCAAGTGAGAATGAACCCTTTTTTTCCGATGTAGTAGTTAGAGCCAGAGAGCCTAGAGTACCGCATAAACAGGAAGAACCTGATCACTGGTGGCTCTTATTCACCTTCCTTTCATTTATGCTTTTTAAAAAAAAATGGTATTTAAGTGCTTACTGTGTGCCAGTCACTGTAGTAAGCACTAGAGTGGATGCAAGTTTGTCAGGTTGGACATAGCCCCTGTCCCTCATGGGGCTCACCATCTTAATCCCCATTTTACAGATGAGGGGACTGAGGTCCAGAGAAATGAAGTGACTTACCCAAGGTAATACAGCAGACAGGAACCAGAGTCAGGATTAGAACTCAGGTCCTTTCGACTCTAAGGCCCAGACACTATCCACTAGGCAACTCAGCTTTATGTGTCAGACAAGGGCCTCTGCCCCAGCTGGCCAAGTCTTTCCAACAGTGTTTCTTTATCTGAAGTCTCCCTGTGAGACCATAGCCCTTAAAGAAGAGAGAACAGGAAGGGCAAACATCACTTATGAAACAAAAATGGGAATACCTGATGGAGATTCTCTCTTGCTCCTGGCTCAGGTGAATAAACCCTTCCTGAAAAAGCAAAAGGAGGTATTTTTCATTGAATGAACTAGTAGTGAAGTTGCTCCTTTTTATACTAATAGGTTCAGAAAGTGAAAGTGAAAGTCCTTGGCTCTCTGGTGATAAATGCTAGAAATATAAATTGATATACCAGGAAAAGAGGATTTCATTATATACAAAAATTAATGAACATCTAACAATAATTAAATAAGCAGCTTCTGATCTAACGGCCACTTGCTCTTCAGATTAAGTTAATATAATGCAGGTTTCATTTTGTGCTCTTTGGAATTCTGCTTGCATGAACCAATGAAAGTGTCTTGTTGAGTTAGAGGAGCAGTGAAACTGATAAATTGAGGTAGAGGGGCAGACAAAAATATCTGTTTTCTGCAGCTCAGTTTTAAAGTGAAATAAAGATTCAAGGAAGCAGAGGTGTAGAAAGACTATTCCAGCAGGCAGAAGTGACTGAGGAGAGAAATGTCTTGGGTTGTTTTGAGGTCAGATTCGGACTGAAGGAGAGGGAAGTTTTTTGACGATAATGAAATCCACTAGATGCTCTACCTCCCCGCGCAGATGATGTTTAACTGCCATTTTCATCTTGGGTGTCCAGGAAAAGGTCTAGTGCTTCCTGAACCATTTGGGATGGGACCTGTCCCGGGAGAGAACTTTCCAGGAGTTCCACACTTATCATTTCCATCTGCTTGGCATGCACCCTATGGGAAAAAAAACATCATGCTGTGATAGATGTTGAAGGAAATCTATTATAGATTAGGTGAATGTGGAGGTCCATTTAGAATGAGACAAAGAACCACTCAAGGAATTTGGCGATTGGAAAAAACAAGTTATCTTTATTTTCCAGTGCAGATTGTTGCTATACCAGCCCCTTGTCCACATCTTCTAGACTGTAAGGCCTGTGTGGGTAGGGATTGTCTCTCTTTATTGCTGAATTGTACTTTCCAAGTGCTTAGTACAGTGCTCTGCACACAGTAAGTGCTCAATAAATACGATCGAATGAATGAATCTTCCCTCTGGCCTGAAACTCCTCCCGTCACATGACAGACCACCACCTCTCCCCACCTTCAAAGCCCCCCTAAAATCATATCTCCTCCAAGAGGCCTTCCTTGATTAAGCCCTCATTTCTCCTACTCCCTCTCCCTTCTGCATGACTTGCATCTGTTCCCTTTAAGCACTTGAGGGTGGGGTGAATATCAAGTCCACGACATTTATGTACATATATGTAATCCATTTATATTACTGCCTATTAATATAACAAATCAATGTCTATTACGGAGCAGTATGTTCTATTGGAAAGAGTGTGGTTCTAATCCCAGCATCACCACTTGTCTGTTGTGTAACCTTGGGCAAGTCACTTCATTGTCCCTCAGTTACCTCATCTGTAAAATTAGAATTAAGACTGTGAGCCCCATGTGGGACATGAACTGTGCCCATCCTGATTATCTTGTATCTACTCCAAAGACTAGTTGGGTGCCTGGCACACAGTAAGCACTTAACAAACACCATTAAAAAGAAAAAAAAAGTCTGTCTCGCCCTCTCGACTTTAAGATCCTTGAGGGCAGGGAACATGTCTATCAGTTCTATCGTATTATACTCTCCCAAGCATTTAATACAGTCCTCTGCAGACAGTAAGTGCTCATTAAATACCACAGATTGAGTGATATGTGAATAATGCCATTCAATCGATGGTATTTACTGAACAGAGACCTGTACTAAGCCCTTGAGAGAGTAAACTAGAGAAAGGACTTTTCTGAAAATCTTCTAGTACAGAACAATTTGTCACCCAGTCCCCAGTACTGGGCTAGCCCCAAATAACTGGGTGACACTGAGTTAATGGAGTGGGAACTAAGAAGTAGCAAGGCCTATGATCACTATACTAATTTGAATTAATGTAAAAATTAGTGAACAATTTCCTCAAATCCAAATAACTCTGGATTCTTTCCTATAGGTAAAAATGGCACTTGAACTTGGTGGATACTTGATGCACTTATTGTTTATTGTGTCTGGCTTTCGGGTGAGATTATAACCAGCTTTCAGAATGTACAGTGCTTCTGCAGGTGATATAAATTAAGCATCAGAGTTCCTGGGCTCAACTAAATAGATGGCTTCTGGTAGTCTAGCAAATAGTAATCTGATGGTATAGCAGGGTTTTGTTATTCAAATTCAATTTCCTTTACTGCCAGTGAGGCATGTTGGTATTCTGACTTCCCCATCGGTTCAGACACAGAACAGTGGAGGTTTTCAACGTCAGTAGGTGCAATCTTTAATTAGCACTGCTGCAAGTGATCCAGTGCACAAGGCACATTCCAGTTGAATACGATGTCAACTATTGTTCTTCTCTCAGCATTTGTCAGAAGGTCATGGGTTCTAAGCCGGGCTTTGCCACTTGTTTGCTCTATGACCCTGGGCAAGTCACTTAACTTTTCTGTGCCTCAATTACCTCATCTGTAAAATGGGGATCGAGACTGTGAGCCCCACGGGGGACAGGGACTTTATCCAACTCCATTTGCCTGTATCCACCCCAGCGTTTAGTACAGTGCCTGGCATATAGGAAGCGCTTAAGAAATACCATAATTATTATCTGTTGTTTTTGTGCCAGCATTCACTAAAGAAGGACCATATCATGACTGTTTCCTTCCTGCTGCAGGGTTCCTCTCTGCAGGACCCTGAAGTGATCTGGATAGCCTGTTCTAAGATGGTGACTTTACTGGTCTAATCTTGGCTCTTTTCTGAAGTAAACCTCCTTCCACCATTAAAAAACACCACCACAATCTCCAAAATCAAAGTCAGATAGTAATCAAATAGTAAGAAATACTAATACTAATTGAATAGGAAGAAAAAAACCTCTTGTTCTTTCATCTGCCTCAGGGCTGCTCTGACTTTTTGCCTGCCCTGCTCTCCAGCCCTTCCTCTGTTGTGATATTCATCAGGCCAGAGTGATTTTTTTTTCCCCCTCCTCTTGTTCCTGGAGGGCCAGATTGAAGAGAATGCTTTCTAAGAGTATCAAAAGACCTTGCATTGAGATAAGAATCTTGGTTTATCAAGCGCCCATGGAGCCAAGAGAGGTATTAAATGGGATGTTTGCCAGAAAGGCCCTCGTCTCTGTGGGTGCAATTGGTGAACACAACTGAGGAAACCAGTCTGATTCTGAGGCATAAAAACCTTTCCCAGATGCAGATCTGGGGTGTAAGCACCATCTGGCTTGCCACAAAGGATTAAGAGGAACAGCTTTTCTAAGGGTTCTGGGGATGGTGTAGGAATCAGAGATGAGCTGTTGATATTAACTTGTCTTCACTCCACCTGGCTAATTGCAGGCAAGGGTATCTGTCTAGAGTTTCGGCTTTGAAATAAAATGGGAGATGGTCATTAGGCTTTTGTCCCAGGTGTTCTGCTGGATTAATTAAATTAATTTCTATGGAGAATAAGAAGACTTTTTTTTTCTCCAATCCTGGGAGGTTTTCTGTCACGGCACATCATGTGTCTGATCTTTGATCTTTATGTTGCAGAAGAAATGAAATGCTCTTCCTGTTGCTTGCTTTTCCCCTTCTACAGTGTTTGATTACAGAGAATCTCATGCCTCAGGAAATCCTTTCATGCTCCTTCAGTAGCTTGCAGCCCCAAGGTCCCTTGCAATATTTCCTCTTGCCCGGTGAGGACAATTATGTGGCCTGCTTCCTTTCCCAACTTCTAACAGTTCAGCCTCCTGTGCTGATGTTTTCTATTAACTTCACTAAACTGTCTCATAATGATTTTCTCCTGTGCCTGCTTCTAACCTGGAGTTAGGAGACTGGGTAATGGTCATTCCCAGAGGCACATATTCTCAGGCATGGGAGAGCCCTGAATCATGGCACCTCCCAACCCATTGCCACCACTGCAGTTTGGCTATGGACAAGGAGGAAGAGTGGGAGGTAGAATCAAATCTGCTTTGGAGAGAAGGGAAGACCAAATTTGGTTTTCTGCCTTGGAGCAACCCCTCTTCCTCACTGTTAAACAGTAACAGAGGGGTGGAGAGCAAAAGGGGGCCCAAACTTGCCTTTCTCTTCGCCTCCCGACCGTCTCAGGGCAGTCCTGAAGATTTACCTCCAATCTTAAAAGAAATAGCACTTTTCTTTATATACCCAACCACAACACCTTCAAAATCCTCTCTCTGCCACAGGACTGTGTTCTCTCTCTCATCTTTTGCCATTCTACCAGTTTCTTTAGCTGCAATTCCGTGAGCTTCACATAGCAGCCTACTGCTTTCCACTGTCACGGTGCTCCCTCGGAGAATCGTAGAACTCGAAAGGCACTTGAAAGATCATCTAACCCAGGGGTTTTCAACCTTTCTTAGAAACTTTATCCCTGGGGTCTCAAGTCTCACCTGAAGTAGCTATCTTCTCTCCTATCATAAGCCTCCCCCTGATCCAGGCCCAACTCACATCTAGGTCTGCCCCATAAACACACACCCTTCCACTCTTACACAGAAAGTCACTGGCGCTAAGCCCACCTTCTAGTGGAGCTGCTGCTGATATTACCGTTACTAGGGGCTGTAAATATGCAAGTCTTTTTGCAAAGAAATTAACTTTGTGCATGTAAGTTTTTCGGGGGTGGGTAGGGGTGGGTTTTTCCTCATATTTTTCAACTTTTTAATTAGCTCTGTAGCTCTCTCCTCTTGAGTATTCTCCAAGTTTGCCAGGACTCTGAAGTTGTGAAGCTTCTTCTCTTTGGGAAAAAAACAAACAGCAACAAAAACCAAGGCTCCATTTGCCCTACTCTTTGAAGAGACTTGAAAATCAGATTGTGCTTTCAATGGCCTGATCTTTTTTTGCTTTATTCAGGTTGTTATTCGGACAGGGTTGTTGCTGTGCATACTGAGCCCAGAAAGGCAGTTGTGAGGAAAAGTATATTCTTTGTGTGAATAGGATTCATTCAGAAAGGAAGGAAAATGTTCTTTATTAACCCTTTTCTCCAAAAGCAGTGTAATGGTCTCCCTGACCCCAGAATAGCATTAGACATTATTATAATTATTCAATATCAATTAATTATATATGGATAGGATTAAAATTTAGGTTGGAGTATGCTTGTCAAGTATGAAATGGATAGAGCATGGGCCTGGGAGTCAGAAGGACCTGGGTTCTAATCCCAGCTCTGCCACTTGTGTGCTGTGTGACCTTGGGCAAGTCACTTAACTTCTCTGGGCCTCAGTTACCTCATCTGTAAAATTCATTCATTCAATCATATTTATTGAATGCTTACTGTGTGCAGAGCACTGTACTAAGAGCTTGGGAGAGTACATTATAACAATAAACAGTCACATTCCCTGACCACAGCCATCTTACAGTCTAGAGGAATAATAATGGTATTTGTTAAGCGCTTATTATGTGCCAGGCACTGTACTAAACATTGGCGTGGTTACAGGCAAATCGGGTTGGACACAGTTCCTGTCCCACATGGGGCTCAGATTCTCAATCCCCATTTTACAGATGAGGTAACTGAGGCACAGAGAAGTGAAGTGAGTTGCCCAAGATCATACAGCAGACAAGTGGCAGAGTCAGGATTAGAACTCATGACCTTCTGACTCCTAAGCTTGTGCTCTATTCACTACACCATGCTGCTTGTCAGGATTAAATAGGGATTAAGACTGTGAGCCCCATGTGGGACACGGACTGCATCCAATCTGATTAGCATGTATTGACCCCAGCGTTTAGTGTTTGGCAAATAGTAAGTGCTAAGCAGCGTGGCTTAGTGGAAAGAGCACGGGCTTGGGAGTCAGAGGACATGGGTTCTAATCCCGGCTCAGCCACTTGTCTGCTGTGTGACCTTTGGCAAGTCACTTAACTTCTCTGTGCCTCAGTTACCTCATCTGTAAAATGGGGATTCAGACTGCGAAACCCATGTGGGACACCTTGATTGCCTTGTAACTGTCCCAGTGCTTAGAACAGTGCTTGGCACATGGTAAGCACTTAACAAATACCATTATTATTATTACTACTACAGAAAACTGTAGTCTTCATGAATGGATTGAGGCCTGTCAATTATTTTCCACAGTATACTCTATCAGCTTCGGTGTTATTTGTGTCAAACACTTTGCTAAGGGTTATAATAAGTGCAAGATGATAAGATCAGACTTGATAGCTGTCCCACCAGGGGCTCACAGTCATACATAAGGATAAGGAGGCCAGGTATCTTATCCCCATTTTACAGATGTGACAAGAGAGGCACAGAAAGATTAAAAGTGACTCAACCAAGGTCGTACAGCAGACCAATGGTAGAGCTGGGACTAGAATCCAGATTTCCTGATTTCTAGTCCTGTGATCTTTCCACTAAGTCATGGTGCTTGGTAGAGCTCCCTGCAAGTGTAAAGTAACCATATGTGTAAATTAGCATTGCCAGTCTCCCAATGCCCTGGATCAGTCAGAACTCTTGGGTAGCAGGGCACTAACTCCTTCCATTCTAGAAAGGCAACAAGTACCAAGGGAGGTAGATTACATGACTGAAAAATGAGAGCTCCAAAGTCTTGGCAGGTGTTAGGTGAGCAACAGGGTATTGTGATATGTCACTGGAGAACAAGTCAGGAGACACCTGGATAGGAGGGAAGCATTTTAGAAAGACCTAAATCTACCAATCCCCCTAACTTCTTATTGTTTAACATTCTACTCCTGAATATTCAGTAGGCTTCAGATGGTAGGGAAAGCTCAAATAAATATTCAAATTGTTACTAGTAAAAGCCTACTTCCCTCGGGTGATAGAGCACAGGTGTTTTTTGCACCTAAATTTGATGTCTTCATGTCAGTTGCTGCCATTTCTTTGAAGTGTTTTAATCAGTCAGTAAATTAATAGTATTTATTGAGTGTCTACTCTGGGCAGAGTGCTATACTAAGTGCTTGGGTTATGACCCATGTGGTTTCTGTAACACAAAATTAGGTGCCTTTCTGAATCACTAGAGTGGCATTGTTACCATAGCATTAGAAGGGAATAAATTCAGAGAGAAGTACTTGAAAGGGAGTAGCAGAACATGAGATGGAAGACCCCTGAGCATTGACCAAGAAGAGGAAAGGGTGGATCTTAGGACCATAAGAAGAGGCTGAGGAGAAAAAGGTTTGTTGTTAATGGATATAGTATAATTTGGTATTGTAATAAGGTCTCCTTCTGTTAGCAAACTCTATCTCTTCTATCAAACTTCAGCTGTACAGTTACAGTGCTCTGTTTTGAACTATTTCTTAAAGGACAGCACTTCCATAACAGATTGTAATATAATCAGTGAATCACTTGCATGTATAACTCAGATGTCCAACTGAGATAACCAAATAAAGAACGTGTCAGAAGCTGAATTTCTAACATTCCTTATTTCAGAGAAGCTGCTCTTGCCCATGCCTGCACCCTCCCTAATATGCAGTTCCTTACCTTCAGTTCTCAGAGTTGCTCTCTGATGGCCTAAAAAGGAACAGCAAAAGATTCTAGTCATTTCCTCATCTGGAGCAGGCTGTCATTTTAAGTTCCTCATTAGGTTGCTTGCACTCACATTTACTGTCTTCTCCTTCCCTCCCTCTCTGACTGACTGGCTGACATAGGCTGTTTTTTCTGTTGAATACTTTTCCATTCAATTCAGTGGCAAATGTCAATTCAAGAACTTAGTAGGCTAACCTACCTTCTACTTTCACAACATCTCTACAATCCCCCCTTTCCTCTCTATTGAAACTGCTACTACACTGATCCAAGCACTTGACTACTGCATCAGCCTCCTCACTGACCTCCTTGCCTCCTGTCTCTCCCTACGCCAATCCTTATTCCACTCTGCCTCCCAGATCAGTTTTCTAAAAAATAGTTCAGTCCACATCCCCCACTCCCCAAGAACCTCCAGTGGTTGCCCATCCACCTCTGCATCAAATTCCTTACCATTAGCTTTAAAGCACTCCATCAGCTCTTCCCCTCCTACTGTATTTTGATGATTTCCTACTACAACCCACTACACACTTCGCTCCTCTAACACCAGCCTACTCACTGTACCTCGAGCTTGTCTATCTCACCACTGACCCTTTGCCCACAGCTTCTCTCTTGCCTGGAACTCTCTTCCCCTCCATATGACAGACCCTCCGGCTCTCCCCACTTTCAAAGCCCTATTAAAATCACATCTATAAGAAGCCTTCCCCAACTCCCTCATCCTTCTGTGTTGCATATGCCCTTGGACCTGTACCCTTTAAGCACTTGATATTCACTCCTCACTCAACCCCACAGCACTTAGGTGCATATCTGTAAGGTATTATTAATATCTGTCTCCCGCTCTGGACTGTAAGCTCCTTGTGGGCAGGGAATGGAACTACCAACTCCATTGTATTGTACTCTCCCAAGATCTTAGTACGGTGCTCAGCACACAGTAAATGCTCAATAAATAAATGGGCAAGGACACAGAGGTACTGCTGCTCTTGAGCTCATGGAGGTATTCCATTTTTCATATGTGCTTCTGGACATGGCAAGGAAGGGGTGGATAAGAATGTGTAGACAACTCGGTGCAATCACCCCTATTGCAAAAACAACTCAATCACATGTCCCTCTGGCAGAAGGCTACCCCTTTCCCCTTCATTCAATCGACCGTATTTCTTGAGTGCTTACTGTGTGCAGAGCACTGTACTAAGTACTTGGGAGAGTACAACACAACAATAAACGGACACATTCCCTGCCCACCATGAGTTTACAGTCTCAGATACATCCAGTTGGTAGTAGGATATCCCTTTCCCCTTTTAACTAAAAAGTTGAACTACTGGACAAAGTTTGCAAGGGATTTTCTTAAAAAAGACTCACTGTCATGGAGGCTCTCACCATCAGCAGGGTCCTCACTGAACTGAAGGACAACTCTACTGTTTAACTCAGTGAATAACTACCTGACTAACTTCCCTGGACAGTCTATCCTGACCTCAAGATGGCCACACCTTGTTCAGCTTGTAGGACTGAACCACATTTTAACCTGGTTGTTATACTCCACAAATGACTCATTGCTTGCTGGCCCTCTGCTTTCCTCCTCTCTCCCCTCTTTCTCTCCTGTGGAAATCAGAAACAGAAGCGAGGTCCCCGAATAGTCAGGAAATGGGAAACTGCCAGGGGAGTGAGAAGTGACAGCCTTAAAGGCCGGTTCTGCAGGAGGAGAAACAATTTTCTTTTGCTCTCTTCCTTCCTCCAACAACAGTGGGTTTCCATCAAGTGTATACTTGGCAGTGTGGTTTCGGTTTAAACCAGGTGCTAGCAGTTGCTTTTAGATAGTGTATAAATATACGAATAGCTCTATATGTAGTTTTCCTCTGTTTGAAGATGACACCACTGATGGTGACGCTTACCTGTGGGTGCAAGTAAGGATGAAAAAAATTGTACATTAACACCTCATTAAGATACCTGTTTTAAAGCTTTTCTAGCTAACAGGGTAAAGCTATTCTAACTAGGGGGTTAATTAACTAGCCCTGTAATATGGTGTCCACGATGTGTCATTTAAATCTACTTAAGCCTTTCTGGGGGCCACATAAGGGGGGCTCTATGCTTTATGTAATTTCTGTCTAAATGAGCACTGAGAATTGCCATCAGAATGGAAAAACACCCAACATTAAATCACCAAGGTCACTGTATCGTCCTTTACTAAACTGGTTGTTTTATGAAAAGCTCTCCATCTATGCATTTCCCCAGATATGAAGTCGGGCAGGATTTTAGAGACAGTATTAAAGTTGTATGGCTGTGGTGAGAGGAAGATTTGGGAAATGCACCCCTAGCTAACAGGAAGGCCTTGTGAGTTACTAGAAAACAAACAAACAATAAACCTATTGAAGAGCTATACTTTTCCATTTCTTTTTATATCACTTTTTTGACACAGATAACTGGTGAAGGAAATACCTTGTTTTTTGTTTGGAGCTTTTTTTCCCCTTCCCTTTTATGTGAAACAATGCAAAATCCTGACCCATCTTGAGGCCCTGTGATAGGAAGGTGGAATTGAGAATTCTGGCTGAGATGTATAATCCACATCCTTCCATGAGCTATGCTAGGTGCACAAGGGCAGAAAAGTGGCTTGAAATCTGTATGCTGGAAAGGTTGAGAAGGTTGAAGAGAGCAATTTTTGTTTCACATCATTCCTTTTGTATAATGTTGTATCCTTTTGACAAGCCAGCATAACAAAGCTTAACTTTTTCCCAATTGCTGCCTTAAAAGAAAACAGTGAAGACCTATCTTTAGCGTCAAATGAACAATGGGCACTTTTCCAAAGGGGAAAAATGAGTTGCTTTGAAAGAGTTGTAGAAGAAAGTGCAAAATGTTCTAGCTTAACATAGGAAAAAAAAATGTAAGTGGTAGAGTGTTGGCACATTGTCTCACAGACAGCAATGGTCTCCTGTGGCATTTGCATAAAATACTGGCTGGAAGTCTCTTAGTATGAGTATGAATAGACAGATACATATTTGTTTCTGAGGAAAGCTAGGTCAGCACATATCAATCCAAATATACATATCCCTAATTCAAATGCTACTAATCCTCCTTTCCTTTGAAAGAACCAACTCTCAGGACTCCAGCTTTCATTCATTCATTCAATAGTATTTATTGAGCGCTTACTATGTGCAGAGCACTGTACTAAGCGCTTGGGATGAACAAGTCGGCAACAGATAGAGACGGTCCCTGCCGTTTGACGGGCTTACAGTCTAATCGGGGGAGACGGACAGACAAGAACAATGGCAATAAACAGAGTCAAGGGGAAGAACATCTCGTAAAAACAATGGCAACTAAATAGAATCAAGGCGATGTACAATTCATTAACAAAATAAATAGGGTAACGAATATATATACAGTTGAGCGGACGAGTACAGTGCTGTGGGGATGGGAAGGGAGAGGTGGAGGAGCAGAGGGAAAAGGGGAAAATGAGGCTTTAGCTGCGGAGAGGTAAAGGGGGGATGGCAGAGGGAGTAGAGGGGGAAGAGGAGCTCAGTCTGGGAACGCCTCTTGGAGGAGGTGAGTTTTAAGTAGGGTTTTGAAGAGGGAAAGAGAATCAGTTTGGCGGAGGTGAGGAGGGAGGGCGTTCCGGGACCGCGGGAGGACGTGACCCAGGGGTCGACGGCGGGATAGGCGAGACCGAGGGACGGTGAGGAGGTGGGCGGCAGAGGAGCGGAGCGTGCGGGGTGGGCGGTAGAAAGAGAGAAGGGAGGAGAGGTAGGAAGGGGCAAGGTGATGGAGAGCCTCGAAGCCTAGAGTGAGGAGTTTTTGTTTGGAGCGGAGGTCGATAGGCAACCACTGGAGTTGTTTAAGAAGGGGAGTGACATGCCCAGATCGTTTCTGCAGGAAGATGAGCCGGGCAGCGGAGTGAAGAATAGACCGGAGCGGGGCGAGAGTGGAGGAAGGGAGGTCAGAGAGAAGGCTGACACAGTAGTCTAGCCGGGATATAACGAGAGCCCGTAACAGTAAGGTAGCCGTTTGGGTGGAGAGGAAAGGGCGGATCTTGGCAATATTGTAGAGGTGAAACCGGCAGGTCTTGGTAACGGATAGGATGTGTGGGGTGAACGAGAGGGACGAGTCAAGGATGAGAGGGAAGAGTCAAAGCTTGACACTTTGGCATCTGGAGCAGGATGCCAGTTTGGGTTCTCTCTCCCAATAATTGGCAATTTTTCCCTTAGGCTTTGAACTCTCAACAGGGTAGCCCTCCTTGAGTGTCCTAAGAGAGACAACACCTCTCGTACTCACTCTGGCCATGCTGCTGGCCACCAGTTGCAGTGGAATCTGTCAACCGATGGCGTTTAGTGAGCACTTATTGCATGCAGAACACTGAACTAAGTGCTTGAGTAGGCTGGTAGACATGATCCCTGCCCACAAGGAGCTTACAGTGGAAGACCTATAGAAGCACTTTACATGGGTTGGAGATTCTGTCTCGCGTCTAGCCAACTGAGTGATATACTAAATGGGTTGAGGATCATGAAAAATTTCCTGTCTTTGGCTCTTCTGAAGTCCTAATATCACCTTTCTGCCCCCTCGGCTTGTGGCCAGCACCCTTTCAAATGGACTGAAACCTTGGTTTTGGTATCATCAAGGATTTGGGCCTGAGGTGTGTTGTTTGTCAGCCCCAGGGGGCATAGACCTTATACCACTAGTCTTTGCTATAGAATCTTCATAACTGGAGAGGAGAAAGAAAAGACAACCATCACAAATGAGATGGGACCTTTTGAAAGGTTCAGGGAAGGGAGGGATGTTCAGGATGGGACTTGATGTCAGGCAGGTTGGCTCTTTAGCCAAAACAGAACTCCACACCTTCCCACCCAGCTTTTGTCCTCCCCCTGATTTTTCCTTCACTGTAGCCAGCACCACCACCTTCCCTGTCTCATAAACTTATAAAGTTGGCATTATCCTCAATTCATCCAGCGCTTAGAACAGTGCTTGGCACATAGTAATCAGTACCATGGTACACATAGTAAAAAGTACCATGATAATAATAATAATATTAACTATTGTTATCTCTCTCATTCAACCCACATGTGCAATCTGTCACCAAATCTTGTCTGTTCTACCTTCACATCACTAAGATCTGCTCTTTCCTTTCCATTAAACAGTGATCGAAGAAGTTAACTTATCCTGCCTTGACTACTACAACAGCCTACTTGCTGACCTCCCTGCCGCCTGTCTCTTCCTACTCCAGTCCATAGCTCACTCTGATGCCTGGATCATTTCTCTTAAAAAAAAAATTCAGTCTAGGTTTCCCCATGCCTCAAAAACCTCCAGTGGTTGCCCATCCACCTCTGCATCAAGCAGAACCTTATCATCGGCTTTTAAAAATTCAATCATCTTGCTCCCTCCTACCTTACCTCACTGATTTTTCTACTACAACCCAGCCTGCCCGCTTTGCTCCTCTAATGCCAGCCTTACCTTACCTTAAGCTTGTCTATCTTACCACTGACCCTTTGCCCACATTCTCCCTCTGGCCTGACACTCGCTCCCCTTTCAGATATAACAGATCACCACTCTGCCCACCTTCAGAGTGGTATTAAAATCACAGCTCTTCCAAGATGCCTTCCCCGACTAAGCCCTCATTCCCCCCTATTCCTTCTCCTTTCTGTATTACCTGCACACTGGATTTGTACCCTTTAAGCCCTGGATATTCACCACACCCTCAGCCCCACAGCACAGGTACGCCCGCACGCACACACACACACACACACACACAAACATATACACTTTAATGTCTGTCTCCCCTTCTAGACTGTAAGCTCCTTGTGGATAGGGAATGTGTCTACCAACTCGGTTGTATTGTACTGAGTATAGTATAGTGTTCTACACACAGAAAATGCTCGATAAATATCACTGATATGAATTCAGTGACTTAAATCAATCAGTGGTATTTGAGCACTTACTGTGTGAAGACCATTGTTTTAAGTGCTCAAATTAAGAAAAATGGGTGAGGATATATTACATTTGTCTATTGCTTGCTATGATCCTGTAGAAGGGTTCTCTTACCTTCTGACTCGGTTCAGATGACCTAAAGATGTTACCTCCCTTGTTAGAACACATTTATGTTTCCTTCATCAGGAGTAGATAGATTATCATGTATCAAATAGAAGAGGATGTTTCTCTCTGTTCTGTCTAAATTATGCTTTACTATTTATCCCATGACTTTGTCATCCCTCCTTTCAATTTGGGAATTTGGCTATTGTCTGAACTGCATGCGACATAACTTCTAATGCAGCATATTATATTATGTGTACTTCCTGGTCAACGTGTTATTGCTTGAAACCATTTGTTATCTAGTCTAGCAGCCACAGACGCCAAACTTAATCTAATTGGGATTCTTGTTCTTAATTCATTTCTAGTCTCTAAGGAGGAAAATATCAGTAGGAAAATTAAGGCCATGGAGGGAAAAGTTAGAGAGGTTAGATGGTCTGTCCAGAGCCATTAAGAAGAATGTCAAGGAGGGCAAACATTGTCACGCTGTTCAAGCACCCTGTCTCCATCGAAAGATCATCCTGGGCTTAGATGGACCATTGTCCCTAAGTGGGCCTAGTGGGTTATGTTCACTCTTAGGCTATTCTTAACTAGCTGTGCAACTGCATGGTCTGAGGACTATACCTCTCTTCCTGAATAGGAGAACAGACATGCTCCTCTAGTCTCCCTCTTTCTCCCATTTTTGTGACAGAGTGGAAACTCTAGAAATCTAAATTGCTTACCCTAGTTAAAAGTATATAAAACAGATGACAAAGTTCTCTGAAGCCACACTGAAGGAGGTTAGTTAATGCTAAGGCAGTATATTGTTTTTTGAATTATCATGGCAGGTTTATTATTCTTGAAAGAATAATAATGTTTTCACCTAATCCAATACAGACAGGTTGGGAGGGGAGTGAGGGTTTCTCCCAGATTCTTTCCCCAAGTGATTAATAGCCATGCTGACGAGACCAAACTGTGAATCCCTTCATTTGGAAGCAAATCTCATAAATCTAAACTTGGCCTTATGCCCCTTGGAACTCAGAAAAAAACCCCTAATGCTAATGTATGTGTTTCACAACCTCAAATCCTCTTCCTTCCCAGACAAGGAAAGTGCTACATCACATAGGTAACCCAGCATTATCTCCTGCTCTGCTTAGAAGTTGAGTATATTTCCCCCCCCACACCCCCACGCCCCTTGGGGGCTTGCACACCATTCCCATTAGCGCTAATATGCCCCTGCATATGCAACTGGCAAAATGTCATTTCTTCCTACTACCCTAATGGATTTCACTTGCCACAGATACCAGTAGGGCAGAGCACTCTAGGAAAAACTCTTCTCTCCTTTCTGTTCAACAGTTCTACCATATCTATCACCTTGGCACTTTATCCCTATTTAGAAACATCTTCTGAATCCTCACCAAATCCCTCTGAGGTTAGTTAGGGGCATAATACTTTATAGACATTATCTCATTAAATCTCCAACCCTTCGCCTGGCTCCCTTTCTCTCTCCCCCAACCCCCTGGGATTTGGACCTTCTGGCTCCCAGTCCAGTGCTCTATCAAATAGACCATGTGAATAATAAATATTATTTGATTATGAGCCATTTAGAAGGAGCTTTAAATGGACTGTGTTTTGCAATAGTGTCCATCTGCTGACCAAAAATACCCGACACTGATGATCCTGCAACCTTGAGGATTCCCATGTGTCTGGGAAAACCAATTATGGTAAGGAAACACATGGGTATTTCTGACATCTACCCAGGGTTGAGAAATGGCTCCACCTAACTATGCCTGGGGGTCCTCTGGGTCCTACCCGAAGCCAGATCCCGATGTGTCCCACAACTGTCTCTGGCTGGAAAGGTATCTTGCAATTGATCATTGTGGGGATTGGGCTGAAGGTGCAAATGCTACGGTGCTGAATGGATGAGCATATAAAGTCACTCTCATATTCCCCTTCACACTCCTGCCCGCCTTGCTGTACACTCTCCCTGACATGAGAAGTTCTCTGAATTCTTGAACGTTGCCCAAGGTCCAGGGACTCCTGAATAGGCTCCAAAAATAGCTTGGGGATATGTAATAACATAACCTACTTTGAGGCCATCGAAGGTGCTTCTACTATGGTCAAGAAATGTGCCAAATAGTAGTTATAACTGAGTGATCCTTAATCTATAATAGTCGCAACTTGGCTGGGCAAGCTGGAGTTGAAGGGCATGAGTAAACAAGTGCCCTCCCACCCCAGGCAGGATCAGCTGAGCCACCGCCATCCCGACTAGGTGGCATGAAGTACCAGCATGAAGATGCCAAGGAGTGCCTGGCCCTCAGGGAGATCCTGCTGCTCTTCGAGGGGCAGCATGGTCTAATGGCAAGAGCACGTGCTTCAGAGTGAGAGGACTTGGGTTCTAATCCTGGCTCTACCACTTGTTTGCTGTGTGACCTTGGGCAAGTCACTTAACTTTTCTGTGCCTCAGTTACCTCATCTCTGAAATAAGGATTGACTGAGCCCCACATGGGTCAACCTGATTACCTTGCATCTATCTCAGTGCTTAGAACAGTGTTTGGCACATAGTAAGTGTTTAATAAATAACATCATCATTATTATTACTGTTATTGAGGTAAGGAGCTGGGAGAGACGAGGATGAGAGGGAATAGGGAGGCAAACATCGGATCCAAACTGCGGAAGAGGTAGCGTTCCACTGTGCTCCCTTCTCCCCACTTATGTACTTTCCTTGTGTGTTGCACTTTGTGCCCAGTTTACAGACCAAGTTTCAGCTCCCTGCTCGGGCTTGGAACACCCACTGCCTCCATTTCCTCTTCTCCAATTATCTTCTAGACTCCCTCCAATGTGGCTTCCATCCTCTTTGCTCCACTGAAGCTGCCCTCTCAAGAGTCACCTGTGATCTCCTTCTTGCCAAATCAGATGGCCTCTACTCCATCCTAATCCTCCTCGGCCTCTCAGCTGCCTTCGACACTATCGACCACCCCCTTCTCCTGGAAATATTGTCCAACTTTGGCTTCACTGGCATTGCCCTGCTTCTCCTCCTATCTCTCTGTCCACTCAGTCTCTTTCGTGGGCTTCTTCCTCTGCTCTTACTCCCTAGCTGTGGGAGTCCCTCTAGTTCTGGGTCCCCTTTTATTCTCCATCTACATCCACTCCCTTGGAGAACTTATTCACTCCCATGGCTTCAACTAACTACCATTTCTATGCAGATGATTCCCAAATCTACATCTCCAACCTGATCTCTCTCCTCTGTAGTCTTGAATTTCCTCCTGCCTTTAGGACATCTCTCCTTGGATGTCCTGCCAATACCTCAAACTTCAAATGTCCAAACCAGAGCTCCTTATCTTTTCATCCAAACCTTGTCCTCCCCCTGACTTCCCCATCACTGTAGACGACACCACCACCCTCCCTGTCTCACAAGCCTGTAACTTTGGCATTATCATCAACTCATCCCTCTCATTCAACCCATGTATTCAATCCATCACCAAATCCTGTCAGCTTTAGTGTCGCAACATCTCTAAAATCTGCCCTATCCTCTCCATCCAAACTGCTACTACACTGACCCAAGCACTTATCCTATCCTGCCTTGACAACTGCATCAGCCTCCTTGCTGACCTCCCTGCCTCCTGTCTCTCCCCACTCCAGTCTGTACCTCACTCTGATGCCCAGATGATGTTTTCTAAAAAAAAAAAAAAAAAAATTCAGTCTAGGTTTCCCCACTCCTCAAGAACCTCTAGTGGTTGCCCATCCACCTCCACATCAAACAGAAACTCCTTACCATCAACTTTAAAGCACTTGATCCTATTGCTCCTTCCTACCTTACCTCCCTGATTTCCTACTACAACCCATCTTGCTCACTTCACTCCTCCAACACCCACCTATTCACTGAACTTTGATCTCATCTATCTCACCACCGACCTCTTGCCCACATCCTGCCTCTGACCTGGAACTACCTCCCCCTTCATATCTTTCAGATGATCACCCTCCCCACCTTCAAATCCTTATTACAATCACATCTCCTCCAAGAGGTATTCCCTAACTAAGCCCCCATTTCCTCTTCTCCCACTCCCTCCTGCATCACCCTTGGACTTGGATTTGTATCCTTCATTTATCTCAGCCCCAAAGCAATTATGTACATATCTGTGTTTAATTTTAACGTCGGTCTCCCTCCCTAGACTGTAAGCTCCTGGTGGGCAGGGAACAGTCTACCAACTTTGTTATATTGTATGCTCCCAGGAATTTAGTACAGTGCTCTTCATACAGTAAGCACTTAAAAAATACAATTGATTGACTGAACCAGGGTTTCCTTTCACACTGTGACTTTCAGGGTGACTTTCAGAGGATGCTGCAATGATGGCGATAGAATGTGCAACTGGGGGATGTGATGTTGGAGCCCTCCTCCTTAGCTAGCCTAAGGCCTGGGGCTTCAGCCCCTTGCGCCCCAAAGTTAACCCAGCTTTGGACAAGTGGAATCTCAGTTAAACTGAACATTGAAATAGCATGTTATTGAGAAGTTACTAAGAGGCAGCATGGCCTAAAGGAGAGAGCACAGGTTTGGGAGTCAGAAGGACCTGGATTCTAATCCCAACTCTACCATGTGTTTGCCGTTTGACCTTGGGCAAGTCATTTAAGTAGTGTGGCTCAGTGGAAAGAGCCCCAGCTTCGGAGTCAGAGGTCAGAGGTTCTAATCTCGGCTCTGCCGCAAGCCAGCTGTGTGACTTTGGGCAAGTCACTTTAACTTCTCTGTGCCTCAGTTACCTCATCTGTAAAATGGGGATTAAAACTATGAGCCCCACGTGGGACATCCTGATCAGCTTGTCTCCCCGCAGCGTTTAGAACAGTGCTTTGCACATAGCAAACGCTTAACAAATACCACCATTATTATTATTATTATTATTTAACTTATCTGGGCCTTAGTTACCTCATTTGGAACTTGGGGATTAAGACTGTGAGCTCCATATGGGATGTGGACCGTGTCCAACCTTATTAGCTTGTATCTACCCCAGTGCTTATTTACAGTGCCTGGCACATAGTAAGCACTTAATAAATACCATAAAAATTACTGAAAGTGAAATACTGTTCAATGTTCAGATAAGCAATGGACACAGGAGTCTTGTTGACTTACACTTAGGTCCCAAACTGGAGCTCATCAGTGACAAGCAGTGCAGGTGGCAATGGAAGCTGACCCACAACAAACGAGGAAGGAAAGTGAGTATCCCATTTGGCAGAAAATGCAATGCCCAGCTCAGGAGGACCAGCGTATCCTCCCACAACGACCCACTCAAATAATAAGAATTGTGGTATTTGTTGAGTGCATATTATATGCTAAGCGCTGGGATAGATAAGATAATCAGAGGGAACATAGTCTATGGCGAAGGGTGAACATATTTGATTCTCATTTTCCAGATGAGGAAACTGAGTCTCAGAGAACCAGAAGCAGCAGCGTGGCTTAGTGGAAAGAGCACGGATCTGGCAGTCAGAGGATTTGGGTTCTATTCCCATCTCTGCCACATGTCTGTTTTGTGACCTTGGGCAAGTTACTTCACTTCTCTGTGCCTCAGTTACCTCATCTGGAAAATTTGGGATTAAGACTGTGAACCCCAGGTGGGACAGGGACTGTGTCCAATCTAATTACCTTGTATCTACTCCATTGCTTAGAACAGTGCTTGTCACATAGTAAGCGCTTAACCAATACCATAATTATTATTAACTAACTGCCTCTATATTCTGCCTGGCTCCAGATGCAGGAAAACCTAGCTAAGAAGACTGATGATGCTCACATCGCCTGCACTCCCCATCATCTCTTGGAGCCTAGCCTACACAAACCCTCACTCTTGAGCTTTTCCAGATCCCAGCGCCTTTGGCTGGCTCTCAGAGCCAGACATCTGAACCCCTAACCCTGGTGTCCTTTGGAGTCTCCTGAGAGACCTTTGAGCCCCAGTGTTCTTGCCAGGTATTTTGACTCTAGCAATGGACCTCAGCCATTCGGGATCTGCTTTCCATCTGGGGAAGGCTTGCCATTGGTCTCTGTCATGGTACTCTAACCTGTAGCACTGCTCTGTTTTGACTGAAGGAAGAGACGTTCCATCAGGTGGTGCCACTGTAGCTAGAGTTGGGTGTTTTGGCCGCAGTCTGCCTAACTGGGAGGCAGATAGGGGTGAATTCCATAAATGATACAGTCGCCTATCATGCCTAGGGATACTCTATGGGGGGCGGGGCACGGAGGGGGGAGAGGAGGATTACATGGGGTTATTACAGTGATCAGCATTTCTGCTCTGCCATCTTCAGTGCCCCTAGTGTCTTTGAGTGCAGATGTCCTGTTGCTAGATGGGCTGTCCTTCTCTACTCTCCTAAGCACCCATCCTCCTCTGGTCTCTCCCCATAAAGCTTGTCATGGATCTGTGGGTTTTTAAATACTGGTCTCTGACCTGAACGGCATTATTAGTCAAGCAGAGGAAGGCCGAACTTGTAGCAGCTGCCGGTGACTGCATGACTGATGACAAAAACCACTAGGTGGGAATCCCCATTTTTGCTGGATTGAAAACAAGGCTGCAACCTCTGGTGCCGTGAAGAAACATGTGGATTCTGAATCCCTACCCCATACAGACATAGCGGATGCTTGGACTAATGTAGTATTTCCTCATGCAGCTTTCGCATGACATCTTAATTGGGAAAGTGCTTTGTATGTTGTTCAGCACACAGAAAACCCTCACTAAATAGGACTGATTGATTGGATGGAGCCAAAATTGTTTTGTGACTTGACTTTTCTGGATTTCACTTCCTTTACATATGAAGGCAAAACTATTTTGTTTTTCCAGTTAAAAGACCTATAAATTCTTATATGTTTGAAAAGAAATCAAGAATGCTAAACCAACAAAGAGCAAGGTGCCATTTTTAGGAAAATTAGGCCAATTAATACTGAAAAGTTTTGTCTCATTGTACAAAGAGCAAATGTGAAACTGAAAGCTGTTTCCAAGAAAGAAAGGACTATATACTTTAACCTAAATGTTAAATTTGAATTTAGGTAATGAGGCTATCATTAGATTATGGGTTTTGCTTCTGTTGAACTATCCCAAACACTTAGTACAATGTGTTGCACTAAATAGCTGTTCAACTACCATTACTACTATTCCTACTAAATATAGTGCAGGGGCTCAATAAGTACAAAACTATATTTTTAAAAAAATTAAAATGTGGCCTGCCACACCCAGAAGCCTCAAAGTGCCACCCTTCCCCATGCTCTCCTTACTTCTTCAGAATAATAATAATACTCGTGGTATTTCAGGCCTTAACTCGCTGTGCTTAGCGCTGGAGAAGTTACAAGATAATCAGGCCTGGGAAATGACTGAAATCCTCAGGTTGTTGTCCTTGCTTTCAGATCATGGCCTCAGAGACCTCATGGGACATTCCTTCTCAACTGTTGAACATTGGGAAGCAGTACTCTCTTGGGAAGTTGTATCCTTGAGGTTCCAGGACTTCATCATTCATCACCACAGCCCTGTCCTCCTCTTCTCTCACCACCACACCAAGCCACCCCTCCCTAGTATTGCATCATGTCCGCTCACTCCCATCCAACTTGTCCCCCTCTCTCATCCATCATGCCACATTCCTGTTGAATTATGGCCTCTGGAACACCCCATTCCTGACTCAGTCATTGTGCCTCCTGTTTGTCACCAAAGCCTGGCTCATTCCTGATGGCACTCTCCTGAGGGGATCTCACCTTTTCCCTCTCCCCCCTGCAACCACCGCCCCCCCCACCCAGACTCACTGGGAAGGGAGAGGAGGTGGCCTGCTCCTTGTTCCCCTGAGCCATTTTGGCATCATTCCTCTGTCTTCATCCTTTACCCTCTCTTCCCTTGAAGCTCAAGATATCTACCACCCACTACTAATGCTAGTTGCAGTTATATACTGTCCCCACCTCCACTTTTATGAATGATTTTTCACAGCTTTCTCACCTCCCTCCTCTTCACTCCTACACTGATCCTTGGGGACCCCTGCTGCCCACTTCCTCTCACTCAACTCTGGAAACCTCCTGTTCCACCTCACCCACTCACCAACTTGGACACAAAATGGATCTCATCATCACTACTCATTGTACCATTT
Organism: Ornithorhynchus anatinus; assembly: GCF_004115215.2. Lineage (NCBI taxonomy): Eukaryota > Metazoa > Chordata > Mammalia > Monotremata > Ornithorhynchidae > Ornithorhynchus > Ornithorhynchus anatinus. Next base: position 20,742,656 of record NC_041753.1, on the reverse strand, counting down.
CTCACCTCACCAACTCGGAAATCTCACTCTCCATTCACAGCCTCCTAACTTGCCTCCTCTCCCACACCTTCCATCTGCAGAACTGTTCTCTCCCCACACTTATCCCAGGCCTTCATGGCCCACTTTGACTCCCTATGCAGCCTCCCCTCTCTTGATGCACAAATCCACACCCTCAACACTGTCCTCTCTGCCAAACTCAACTCCCTTGTTCCCCCCTCCCTCTATTAATCTCACACCACCAACACAGCTCTTGGATCACCTCTACAGTACACTTCCTCCACCTTGGTGCTCATCCTGCAGAGTGCCGGTGGGGGAAATCCAGGCATCGGGGCAACTTTGGCCTCTTCAGATTCATCCATGGTGGAGTGGATAAAAGGGGCCTGGGAGTCAGAAGGTCATGGGTTCTGACCCGGGCTATGCTGCTTGTCTGCTGTGTGACCTTGGGCAAGTCACTTAACTTCTCTGTGCCTCAGTTACTTCATCTGTAAAATGGGGATTGAGACTGTGAGCCCTATGTGGCCTAGGGTCTGTGTCCGACCCAATCTGCTTATACCTACCCCAGAGCTTAGTTCAGTGCCTGGAACATAGTAAGTGCTTAACAAACACCATTATTATTATTACTGTTACTCGCTATAACTCTGTCTTCTTTTCCACACAGCAGTATTATTTCTCTTCCAAAGCCCATTGCCCCACCAATTATTTCAGCCTTTTAACTCCTTCCTGAAAATCCCAGCACCTCCATCTACTCACTCTCTCTTCACTGATGACTTTGCTAACTACTTCATGACAAAATCAAAACCATCAAGCATGGTCTCCTTAAAGTCACCCACTTGCCTCTCCAACTCCCTCCCATCCCCTCTCCATCCACTCTCCCTTCCTCCTTGGGCATTTCTTAAGAGGCATTCTCTTTCAAAATCCACCTGTAAATTAATAATCAGTAATATTTATTTAGCACCTATTGTGAGCTGAGTATTGTAGTAAGTGTTTGGGAGAGTATGAGAGAAGAAGACATGATCCCCAACCACAAGGAGTTTGCAGTCTAGCTGGGGAGACAAACATAAAACAGTTGACAGATGAGAGGGAGAAGTGCTCAAATAGTATAGTATGCAAAACTCTATGGACAAAGGTGCAATGAGAAGTGATGAGTGCAAAATTGGTAAGGGGCTCCAATAGTGCTGAGCTGATAGTAGGGAGGATGTGACCTGAGAAGAAGAAAAATCAGTCAGGAAAAGCCTTCTGGAAGAGGTACGATTTCAGAAAGGTTTTGAAGATGGGGTGTGTTCTGGCAGATTTGAAAGAGGAGGGAGCTGTAGATAGGAGGAAGGGGGTGAGTCAAGAGCCATAGCTGGAGACTCAAAAACAAAGCACAATGAGAGAGTGAGGTTAGGAGAAATGGAGATTGTGAGCTAGGATGTAGTGAGAGAAGAGAGCTAATGGAGTTGCCCTAAAAGTCAATGCTCAAGAGATTCTGTTTGATGTGGAGAGGAATGGGTAACCATTGGAGTTTTTTGAGGAGTGGAGAGATATGTTCAGATCAATTTTAGAAAAATAGTCCAAATAGCAGAGCAAACTATAAACAGGATAAAGGAAGTAGGGAGACCAGGGAAGAGGCTGATAGAGTAATCAAACCAAGATATGACTAGCGTCTGGATGACAGTTGTGGTCATTTCAATGGAGAAGAATGACTGATGGGAAATGGGACTGCAACCAATCCCTTTTTACCTTTTCACTCCCCTCTCAGCCTTAAAACATGCCCATTGCTTCCCTTTGTGGGCTTAAAAACTAAACAAGAACATTTTCTGGATTCCACTCTATCCTCCAGTTGTTGTTGCATCTCCTAATTTCCATTCCTGTCCAAACTCCTCAAATGGGCTGTCTATGGCTGCTGACTCCACTTCCCCTCTCCCAACTCCCTTATTGACCCTCTACAATCTGGTTTCCATTTTCTTCACTCTAATTTGACTGCTTTCTCCATTGGTGATCTCCTTCCTGCCAAATCTAACAGATGCTATTCTATCCTAATCCTCTTTGACCTCTCAGCTGCACTCTCAGTTGCCAGCACAGCACTCATGTCCTTATTTTTACACCCTATCTTTTCCCACTACCTGTAATTTATTTTAGTGCCTGACTGCCCCATTAGACTCTAAGCTCCTTGAAGGAAGGGATCATGTCTACTAAAGCTATTGTCTCCTCCCGAGCTCTTACTACAGTGTTCTTCAAGGAACAGGTGCTCAAAAAATACCATTGATGTGATAGCTGCCTCTACACTGTAAGGCACACCCTTTTTTTTTGAAACACTTCCTTAGTTTTACTGACAGTTCTCTAGTGGTTCTCCTCTTATTTCTATATCTAATACTCAGTCTCACTTGCTTGCTCTTCCTCTACCCCTATTCCTTAACTGTGGGTGTCCTTCAAAACTCAGTTCTGGGTCCCCTCCTCTTCTCACTTTACATGCACTTTCCTGGGGAGCTCATTGGCTCCCTTGGCTCCAACTAATATTTCTACAAGGACGACGCCTCACTACTTCACTAGTCCCAACCTCTCTCCTTGGGAATCTTGCATTTTCTCTTCCCTCCTAGGACATCTCTACTTGGATGTCTTGCTTGCACCGCAAGTTCAGTATGTCCAACTCTGCCTCCTCTTTTTTTTCCCTCCCAAATTGTCTCCTCCCCCTAATTTTCCCATCACAATTGACAACACCACTATCCTCCCCATCTCTCAACTTTGGCAATATCCTAGAGTCCTCCCTCTCTTTTAACCCCCATAGTCTGTTGCCAAATCCTGTTAGTTTTTCTTCCACAGTGTTTCCAGGATCTGTCATTTTCTCTCATTCCCAATGGGCACCATGCTGGTCCAGGTGCTTTTCATAGCTCAGCTTGAATGCTACATCAGTCTCCTCACTGATGTCCCTGCCTCCAGTCTCCTCCTCTCCAGTCCATACTTCACACAGCTGCCTGGAACATTTTTCTAGGAAAAAAAAACTAGTTATCTCCCCACTCCTCAAAACCTCTAGTGTTTGCCCATTCCTCTCCACATGAGTCAGAAACTCCTGATCATTTGCTATAAGGCGTGCAATTAGCTCTCTACCTCCTACTCATCCACTCTCTTCTCCCAGTATACCCCAGTTCACACTCTTTTTTCCAAGCTAACCTATTTACTGTGGCTTGCTCTTTTTCTACCATTGGAAAACTCTTACTTATACCCTCCACAATGCCTGGAACTCTCTCCCACTTTGAGTAATAATAATTGTAATTATTATTACTATTGTTTTTAAGTGCATACTCTATGCCAAACACTGTACTAAGTGTTGGGGTAGATATAAGATAATCACATAGACATTGTCCCTGTCCCACATGGGGCTCACGGTCTAAGAGGGTGAACAGGCATTACTCCCCATTTTACAGATGAGGAAACTGAGGAACAGAGAAGTTAAGTAATTTGCCCAAGGTCTCATGGAAAGCAATTGGCTCCACTTGGAGCCAGTTTTAGAATGCCGTTTCTCTGACTCCTTTTTCCATTAGGCCATGCAGCTTTCTGAACCTGCTACTTTTTCATATCAGCCAGACAACAGCTCTCCCCATATTCAAAGCCCTCCTGAAATTTCAACTCCTCGGAAAGGTCTTCCCCCATTAATCACTAATCTCTCCACTTCCCCCAATTGCCACTTCATCCCTCCTCTGCTACCTAAGCACTTAAGTACTTGCAGTCCCTTATAGCACTTATGTACATATCTCTATACTCTATTACTGCTGTCCTAGCTTTAATTTATTTAGCTGCCCAATTAGATTGTAAAATCCTTGAGGCCAGGGATTATGTCTCCTAATTCTATTGTACTCTCCCAGGTGCTTAGTACAGTGCTGTGAACCCAGCAGGTGCTCAATAAATTCTGTGGATTGATCAATTGATAATTTAGCCTTAAAGTAAGCTTGAAAATCTCTCACACTTTTTAAGTGTGACCTGAATTTTTCTCAGGCATAATCTGCCTCCTGAAAGGTGTCTCCTCCTGGCAGGTACTTTGCTGTGTCACTAAAATGACAGCCCACATTGAGAAGGACAGCAGCAACCATTTCACTCAGTGGAGCTATTGGTAACTGGTAATCTTTCCAAGCAGATTTGAAGCTTCTTGGTAATAGACTGTCCTAATCAATATTTATTTTGCTCCCTAAGGAATTATAAAGAATCATTTGTCTCTCCTCCATAGAGCTGATGAACTCTGACACTAGAAAGAAGATTTATCTAGGTTTCTTTGAGATCCCAGCACTCTAGCATGACCAAATATGGGGGAAACCTAGGATGCTGGATTGAAGACCAATGGAAAAAAATGAGCCTTTTCTCATAGATGTTAGCATATGGTACTTTTTACATCAATGATATTTAGTGAGCACTTACTTTGTGCAGAGCACTATATTAAGCACTTGGGAGAGTACAATACAACGGAGTTCGTAGACATGGTCCCACAAGGAGTTTACAGTCTAGGGGATCATTACATCATATATTATCTTATCATGAGGTGGTTTGCCTTCCAATAGTCTTTAGACTGTGAGGAGCAGCATGGCTTACTTGATAGAGCACAGGCCTGGGAGTCAGAAGGAACTGGGTTCTAATCCCAGTTCTGCCACATATCTGCTGTGTGACCTTGGGCAAGTCACTTCATGTGTTTCTGCCTTAGTTACCTCATCTGTAAAATGGGGAGAAGAGTATGAGCCCCATGTGGGACAGGAACTGTGTCCAATCTGATTAATTTGTATCTACCCTAGCGCTTAGAACAGTGCTTGACACATAAGTGCTTAACAAGCACCATTATTATTATTATTCATTACTGTGGGTAGGTAGCATTTCTATCAACTCTACTCTTGGGATTTGTACTCTCCCAAGCTTTTAGTACAGTGCTCTGCACAGGGTAAGTGCTCAATAAATATCATTGATTAATAATATGATTGGAAATGGCATTCTCTTTTTCATTTGGTTTTGACTTCTTCATAGACTTATGCTGAAATAGCCTAAATAATTTTGCTGGAAAAGTCTTTAGCTATATAAATGGAGTAATACAACTAGGGGAAATTTTAAAATGACACCCCCTCACTTATATAACTGAATAAGTCTATTCCATTTTCCAGGGCTTAATATACACTGCTTCTTTAGACAAGTGTTGATTTAGACAAACAGTTGATTGTAGCCTAGTGAAACAAGAATGGGCCTCAGTTTTAACCCTAGGTCTGCCACATACCTGCTGTGTGACCTTGCCCAAGGTCACTTGATGGCTCCGTGCCTCAGTTTCCTCATCTGTAAAAAGGGAATTAAATACCTGTTTTTCCCGCCCTCTTAGACTGTGAATGCCAAGTGGGAAAAAGACTCTCCTACCTGGTTATCTTGTACCTACCCCCCGATTAGTACAGTGATTGGCACACAGTGCTTAACAAACACTATTTTTATTATTATTATTACTACTACCACTATTAGAAGTGACTCTCATTTGTCATGGGCATTTAGGTCCTACCAGGAAAAATGCCAAGGAGAACACATGAGGTGAGGTTTGAAAAGATGAAAATCAAAGTGAGAAGCAGCGTGGCCTAGTGGGAAGAGCACGGGCCTGGGAGTCAGAGCATTTGGGTTCTAATTCCGGCTCCACCGCTTTTCTGCTGTGTGACCTCGAGCAAGTCATTTCACTTCTCTGTGCCTCAATTTCCTCATTTGTAAAATGTGGATTAAGGCTGTGAGCCCCACTGGAGGCAGGGACTGTGCCAACCTGATTCACTTGTGTCTCTCACAGTGCTTAGTACAATGCCTGGCACAGAGGGCTTGACAAATGCCCTTAAAAATAAGATGCCATGTGAGTAGGAGTGAGCAGCTTTACCAAAAATAGCGATGGAGTTTGTAACAGTGGTGTGTATAATAGAATTAGTGGGGGAAAAGGTAGTTAAGTCTGCTAGTGCAGAATTGCTTTTTAGGGCCGAGCCCTTTGGCAACCGAGCAGCCAACTTGAGAATGAGGGTTGGAGGGGGAAAAGGAGAAAGACTTCCCTATCCCACTGTCCACTCATTGCTGTTCTTCCGGCCATCAGTGCATCCATATTTCAGACACTGCTTCTTGGCCCCAGCTGCTGTCTGATTTCCCACAGCATCTGGAAATTCCAGGAAGCAAAAACATCCACTGCTACACAAACTATGATCATTCAATTAATGGCATTTATTGAGTGCTTACTCTGTGCAGAGCTCTTTACTAAGAACTTGGGAGAGCACAATGCAGTTGAGTTGGTAGACACAATCCCTACTCCCAAGGAGTTTACAGATTAGAGAGGGAGATGTCTCTGTGTACCTAGAGGTCTAAATAACTGGGCAGCTTTGCTAATTGTTACCCACAATATGGGCAGCAGTGGGAAGCTGAGATCGGAGTGGAATTGAGTCTTTTTCTTCAAAGTTCGGGGGGGTAAGGGGAGGCTTCTCTGTGGGAGATGAGCTTCCTCCTTTCTTATTTCACTCTGAGCTTTTCTCCCCTGCCCTCCTCCAGGTCTGTTCCAGCACCGTCCAATTCCATTTAAGAAGCAGGGTAGCCTAGTGGAAAGAACCTGGGCCTGGGAGTCAGAGGATCTGGGTTCTAATCCCAGATCTGCCACTTGTCTGCTGTATGACCTTGGGCAAGTCACTTCATTTGTCTGTGGCTCAGTTACCTCATCAGTAAAATGAGGATTAAGACTGTGGGTTCCATATGGGACATGGACTATGGCCAACCTGATTATATTATATCTACCCCAGGGCTCGGTACACTGTCTGGCACATAATAGTGCTTAACAAATACCATTTTAAAAAATCACTGAAGAACCCCTAAACCAGGACAAAGGAAGAAACAACCTTTGTCGAGGTCTCATCTCAG